>NC_140210.1:59556579-59576579 GCF_951802725.1 Rutilus rutilus
TGCTTATGGCCTTCGCCACTGTGCAGAGAGATCTCTTGTGGGAAGTCCTCCTCTACTACAACTAAGTTTGTCAACATCCTCCGTCAGTTTCACGATGACTGCTAGGGTGATAATAGGAGGTCAACAGTCAAGCCCTTTCCCTGTGCGCACAGGGGTACGGCAGGGGTGTGTACTGGCACCAGTGCTCTTTAACATCTTCCTCATACGTGTCACCCAGCTTCTCCACAAGGAGACTGAAGACAACAGTGACAGTAGCGTACAGGCTGGACGGTAACCTCTTTAATATCAGGAGACTGCAGGCAACAGTTGGTTGTACGCTGATGGAAAAGCTGTTGGTTGTTCCATCATTCAGATACCTGGGCATCATTATCCCTGAAGACAACAGCACTGACGATGAGGTCCAGAACAAGCATCAGCTGCCTTTGGAAGACTCCGGCGGCGGGTCTTTCAGAATAAGAACCTTCATCTCAACACAAAAATCTGCTTCTAGCAAGCGGTCTGCATCACCACCCTCCTCTACAGCTGTGAAGCCTGGGTGACTTACAGCCGCCACATCAAGTCCACATCTGCTGTCTCCAGCGCATCCTGGGAATCACTGGGCGTGACAGAGTGCCCCACACGGAGATCCTCAGGGGAACAGGTTGCAGGAGTATTGAGGCCACAATCACCCAGCACCAACTGCTCTGGATGGGGCATGTCATGAGGATGCCCTACAGCCGTCTGCCCCGCCGAGTGCTATATGGCCAGCTACAACAATGGCACAATGTGTGTGTGTGTGTGTGTGTGACACTCACTGAGCTGTGTTTGCTGAGGTGTCTGAAGAGACTGAAGTGTCTGTAGAAGTGACTCTGCGTCAGTCCGTCCAGGATCATCACGTTCACGCGGGACAGACGTGCATCATCGTTGACGCTGAACCAGCTGAACACAGAAACACACAGTCACGGTGTGTGTGTGTGTGTAAATGAGAGTGTGTGTGTGTGTGTGAGCAGAAAAATGGAGCAGCTGGAAGAAAACAAAACGAGGTTTTTCGCATTTCTTGGAAAGAGAGCATTATTGTGTAAAAAAAAAAAAAAAAAACTTGATATTTATTTGAAACAGTGGCTAAACTAACTTAAAATAAAGCTTCAAGCCCAGACGTTTCCAAGCAGCACAGCAGTAATGACTTTATGAACTTCTTCACTTATAAGGCTGATAATATGAGGGAGTTTTTATAACTATGCAACCGTCTACTACAGTATCGCATCAGGCAGTGCATTGTAGTCTCCCTGAGGAAAAATTTGATTCATTTATTGCTATAGGAGAGGAAGAATTTACTAAACTCGTTAAATCATCTAAATCGACAACATGTATGTTAGACCCTATACCGACTAAGCTACTGAAAGAGATGCTTCCAGAGGTCATGGATCCTCTTCTTAATATCATTAATTCCTCTTTGTCTCTAGGATACGTACCAAAAAACTTTAAGCTGGCTTTGATTAAACCTCTTGTTAAAAAACACAACTTGATCCTACAGAATTAGTCAATTACAGGCCGATCTCGAATCTACCTTTTCTGTCAAAGATACTAGAAAAGGCAGTATCTTCACAACTATGTTCCTTTCTAGAAAGAAATGATATCTGCGAGGATTTCCAGTCAGGATTTAGACCGTACCATAGTACTGAGACTGCTCTCGTTAGAGTCACAAATGATTTGGTCTTATCATCCGATCGTGGTTGTGTCTCGCTATTAGTGTTACTTGATCTTAGTGCTGCATTTGATACTATTGACCACAACATTCTTTTAAATAGACTAGAAAACTATGTTGGCATTAGTGGAATTGCACTAGCATGGTTTAAATCATACTTATCTGACCGTTATCAGTTTGTAGCAGTAAATGAAGAGATGTCTCATCGATCACAAGTTCAGTATGGCGTACCACAGGGCTCAGTTCTAGGACCGCTGCTGTTCACTCTGTACATGCTACCCTTAGGAGATATCATTAGGAAGTTTTCACTGTTATGCCGACGATACTCAGCTGTGTATTTCTTCACGCCCTGACGAAACTTACCAATGCACTAAATTAACGGAATGCTGATATAAAACACTAGTAATTTCCTACTACTTAATTCTGAAAAAACAGAGATTGTAAGTATTGGACAAAAACAACAACTGCACATAATAACCTAGAATACTGTATAACGCTTGATGGATGTTCTGTCAAAGTCTTGTGTGTGTGTGTGTGTGTGTGTGTGTGTGTTTGTGTGTGTGTGAGAGAGAGAGTGTGTGTGTGTGTACCTGGGCTTCTTCACACTGTGAGAGCGTCTGAGTGTGACGTACTTGATCAGATCACACACGTCCTTCACCGTCAGCACATCCTGATCACACACACACACACACACACACACACACACACACACAGGCTTATGAACTCAACACTGAGGCTTGCTGCTGATAGGTGTTGAGAGGTTAATGACCGTTGATGGATCAGTGAGTGAATATGAGTGAACATGAATGATTATGAATATGAGTGCAGTCACCTGTGGGATTTGCTCTAGTTTCTCTCTCTTCTTCTGACAGGAGTGTGAGATCAGGCTGTCCTCCGCCTTCCTCTTACAGCACGAGGATGAGGATGAGGAAGAGTCTGGTGTTTCGATCTTCATCTCTTCTGTCACAATAACCCACTGAGGATGATGATGACAAATACTCTTCTACAGTTCATTTTCCTTAAAGACACAGTCTGATTAACATGCTATCATATCCACGGATAACTAAAACACACAGTGTTTAAATTAAAACGTCATGACGTCAGTCTATAGTAAATACAACGATATAACAACGTAAATACACGAAGTAAAACAGCACGTGTGTTGACTGATCTATAGCTCTGACATCGATTAAGATCCACTGATCTTTGTGCGACTACTTCCGCTTTCGACCAATCACAGGCTCCGCTGAGAAACACGTGACAACAACAAGCGCACGAAACCGGAAGCGCAGAATAACAACGGAAACGGCCTGAATGTGCGGGTAATTCAAAAGTGCGCGAGTGTTTTCTGTGAAGATTAACTCTGATCATGTTTTAGATGTTTATCGTTTATTAAGTAGGTCAGCAGAAGTGTGTGTGTGTGTGTGTGTGTGTGTGTGATGCGACTGTGGAGAACAACAACAACATGTCAACAAAGAGTCTGGCGAAGTAAGAAACACATCTGATGCTACAAACACTAGCACACTATTATTATTACATTAGCCATAAACTCTATACACTAATATTACATGTTATATATATTGTAAAGCAATATATGTTTGTGTATAATGTATTGTGTTGTGTGTATAATGTATTGTGTGTGTGTGTATAATGTATTGTGTTGTGTGTATAATGTATTGTGTGTGTGTATAATGTATTGTGTGTGTGTGTATAATGTATTGTGTGTGTGTGTGTGTATAATGTATTGTGTGTGTGTGTGTATAATGTATTGTGTGTGTGTGTGTCCTCAGAGAGCTGGGTCTGATCCGGAGGCGCAGTCAGTCATCAGGAGCTCATCAGTCTCGTCGCAGTAAGTGTGTGTGTGTGTGTGTGTGTGTGTGTGTGTGTGTGTAAGAGTGTGTGTGTTCCTCCATCAGTGTGATGATAATAACTCTATTCCTCAGAGCAGCGCTTCTCCTTCCTCATCATCATTGACTTTGAGTCGACGTGCTGGAGAGAGAAGAACAGCTTCAGGCCGGAGATCAGTGAGTACACACACACACTCACACACACTCTCACAATCACACACTCCCTCACTCACACACACACACACACTCATACACACTCTCACAATCACACACTCCCTCACTCACACACACACACACACTCACTCATACACACTCTCACAATCACACACTCCCTCACTCACACACACACACACTCTCACAATCACACACTCCCTCACTCACACACACACACACACTCTCACAATCACTCACTCTCACACACACACACACACACACACTCTCTCTCTCTCTCTCTCACACACATACACACACACACTCACACACACTCTCACAATCACACACTCCCTCACTCACACACACACACACTCTCACAATCACTCACTCACACACACACACACACACACACACACTCTCTCTCTCTCACACACATACACACACACACACACACACACACACACACTCTCTCTCTCTCACACACACATACACACACACACACACACACACACACACACACACACACTCTGAGCTGTGTGTTGTTTTCTTCAGTTGAGTTTCCAGCGGTTCTGCTGAATCTGAGTACCGGAGCCGTCGAGTCTGAGTTCCACTCGTTCGTCCAACCGCAGGAGCAGCCGGTGCTATCAGGCTTCTGCACGCAGCTCACGGGCATCACACAGGTGTGTGTGTGTGTGTGTGTGTGTGTGTGTGTGACCGGTGTTATCAGGCTTACACCGATATACACTCTCTGTTATGAGAGAGAGAGAGCGAGTGTGTGTGTGACCGGTGCTATCAGGCTGACAGGATTGGTGTTGGCTGACAGGATCAGTGATGTGTGTGTGTGTGTCTGACCATGTGATTGGCTGACAGGAGCATTAATGTGTGTGTGTGTGTGTGTGTGTGTGTGTCTGTCCATGTGATTGGCTGACAGGGGCATTAATGTGTGTGTGTGTGTGTCTGACCGTGTGATTGGCTGACAGGATCATTAATGTGTGTGTGTGTGTGTCTGACCATGTGATTGGCTGACAGGATCATTAATGTGTGTGTGTGTGTGTGTCTGACCGTGTGATTGGCTGACAGGATCAGGTGGACTCCGCCCCCCCGCTCCACATCTGCCTGTCCAGGTTCGTGCGCTGGCTGCAGGGCCTCCAGCAGGAGAGGGGCGTGGCCTATGAGACGGACAGCTCTGGCTCCGCCCCCTCCGGACACGCCTGCGCTTTCGTCACATGGTCAGGTGAGAATCACTCACTCACGGCTCGTGTGTGTCTTGCGTAGGTTCATGTGTAACGTGTGTGTGTGTGTGTGTGTGTGTGTGTGTGTGTTGATGTAGACTGGGATTTGGGTGTGTGTTTGCTGTACGAGTGCAAGCGGAAGCAGCTGAGAGTTCCTGGAGCTCTGAAGAGCTGGATCGACCTGCGAGCCACATACAAGGTAACACACACACATATATACACACACACACACACACACACAGCTCTCCAGCACAGGCTACACCCTGGTGTGTGTGACTCTGGTGTGTGTGTGACTGTGGTGTGTGTGTGTCAGCTGTTCTATAACAGGAAGCCCAAGGGTCTGAGAGGAGCTCTGCTGGACCTCGGCATCCAGTTCACCGGCCGAGAGCACTCAGGTACACACACACTACACAACACACACACTAAACACTGAACACACACACACACTACACAACACACACTAAACACTGAACACACATATTAAAGGGACACTTCACCCATGGGAACATTGATCTTTATTGAAAGTGGGTCATATATGTAGTCGAAATGTAAAATTAATTTTGAATTTGGTGCCTTCTTGGCCGAGGAAAGAAAGAAAGTAACTTCAGGACGCATTTGTATGAAAGACACCAACTCCCACAATGCACCACATTGCACAGCTGCGCAAGCCACTCCCACTAATCCAGAAAGCGCATATCTGCCTAAGAGAAATAACTCTTCCGTCTACAAGGCTAGCTACCACCAGAGCTTGAAATTCATTTCACACAAAATGTCTAGTTAGTTGGCGAACTCATTAGTGAATTACTCTTCATTTGTATTTCTTTCGTGAATTATTGCATTGTAACGTTACCTGGATGTTCAGTCAGATGCGGTGCGAAACTAGGATAGTTCACAACACAAACGTCCGTGTCCTCGTCTGATTCACAACACAAACGTCCGTGTCCTCGTCTGATTCACAACACAAACGTCCGTGTCCTCGTCTGATTCACAACACAAACGTCCGTGTCCTCGTCTGATTCACAACACAAACGTCCGTGTCCTCGTCTGATTCAGAGATTTCATCCAGGAGAAATTGTCATTGTTGAAATTCTTTGCCACAGTCGGACTCTATCTCTGTGTTCGTAGCGGTTCGTAGTTGCATAGTGAGATCACCGGCGCCACCAGTCCGCCCTAACCCGAGCCAGTCCGGGCTCCTCGTCCGCGGCAGGCAGGTCTTCTGCCTCGGTGGCTCTTCGCTATAATGCGGCTTGTAAAGGTAGCCACAAACACCTGATTCAAGCATCAGACTTCTGAAATCCTCTTCCTCTATATCATATTGAGCACTCTCCTCCGCTATTGTCATAACTTTACATCTGTCTCCACAGCGCCTGTTAGCTTAGCTTCCAAACAAGATGGAGGATATTGCTTTTAGTTTTCAGAAAGTCAAGTCCCACCCACTGATCTGTAATAGGCCTGTAGCGTGAGCGGTTCCCGCCCCCTGGGAAAGATGAGGAACGAGTGTCTGTAGTCTCTACACTTTTCAATGAAATGTGACTTCCTGCTTATTATGACGCAAAATGATGATTTTTACGTCATAATAAGCAGGAAGTAAAACACTTAAATCCTTATTTCTCCCATCTCAGGGAAAAATGGATGAAAAATCCACATTTATTATAATATATGACTGGGTTTCTAACAATACAAAGCTTAATGCAAATGGGTGAAGTGTCCCTTTAAACACTACAGAATGAACACACACTACACACTTAATACTGAACACACACACACACTCTCACTCACACACACACTCACTCACTCTCTCGCTCACACACTCTCTGATGTATCAGGTCTGGTGGACGCTAGGAACACGGCTCTGCTGGCGTGGAGGATGGTGTGTGACGGCTGTTGTCTGACCATCACCAAGACACTGCAGCGGGTGAGTGACTCCACCCCCTGCATGACATCACAGACAGGTGACTCCACCCCCTGCATGACATCACAGCCAATCAGGAGCCAGCGCTGACGTTTATTACAGCAGCATCTCTCTCTCTCTCTCTCTCTCTCTCTCTCTCTCTCTCTCTCTCTCTCTCTCTCTCTCTCTCTCTCTCTCTCTCTCTCTCTCTCTCTCTCTCTCTCTCTCTCTCTCTCTCTCTCCCTCTCTCTCTCTCTCTCTCTCTCTCTCAGGCGCTGGTGAAGGCCAGACCTCAGCGGGGAAACATCCGTGCAGCGCCGAGTGTGTGTGACGCTCTGCAGACGAGTGTGTGTGACGGTCCGCAGACGAGTGTGTGTGACGCTCCGCAGATGAGTGTGTGTCGCTCTGCTCCGGGTGTGTGTGACGCTCCGCAGACGAGTGTGTGTCGAGCGCTTGTGTCGCTGGTCACCGTCCTCTCCAGCACAAACACAGCGCTGGGGAAGACCAACAACACTGCGCTGGCCGGGCTCTCCGACACGACCTACGACCCTGAGACCCCTGACGCCTGCTGGAGCGACGGAGTCCTGCTGACCGAGGAGGGGGAGGAGCCTGCTGCTCTGGGGGCGGAGCCTGATGAGAACCAACCCATCAAAACCACATCAGACCGGCTCAAACCCAGCATCTCCTGTGTGTCCACCAGTCTCTTTAAAACACCTGGATCGGTCCCGCACAAACACACACACTCACACACTCTCACACACACTGACCCGTACGGGCCACTCTCTCGCTTCTTGGGCCATGCCCCGTTCCGCGTTCACAGAGACACGCCCCCCAGAGCCCCGCCCCCCAGCAGGCTCCGCCCCCCTGGCCCCGCTGCTGCCAGTCTCCCTGGGAAGCGCACGGCTCCTCTGTGTGAGTGTGGCCGCAGGGCCCGGCGCCTGACGGTGGGGAACGGGGGCCCGAACCACGGGCGTGTGTTCTTCTGCTGCCCCGTCACACGCCAGCGCTGCGGCTTCTTCCAGTGGGAGAGTGGGCTGATCACGGCCAGGACACCACACACCTGCAGGTCCACCGCCCTCAGATGAGCATCTCTTCATCACACCATCTCATCATCACACCATCTCTTCATCTCTTCATCACACCATCTCTTCATCACACCATCTCTTCATCACCCCGTCCTGAGCGGCCAGAACACACACACCTGCAGGTCCACCGCCCTCAGATGAGCATCTCTTCATCACACCATCTCATCATCACACCATCTCTTCATCACACCATCTCTTCATCACCCCGTCCTGAGCGGCCAGAACACACACACCTGCAGGTCCACCGCCCTCAGATGAGCATCTCTTCATCACACCATCTCTTCATCACACCATCTCTTCATCACACCATCTCATCATCACCCCGTCGTGAGCGGCCAGAACACACACACCTGCAGGTCCACCGCCCTCAGATGAGCATCTCTTCATCACACCATCTCATCATCACACCATCTCTTCATCACAGCATCTCTTCATCACACCATCTCATCATCACCCCGTCGTGAGCGGCCAGAACACACACGCCTGCAGGGCCAGCGCCTTCAGATGATTGTAAATTGTGTATTGTAAATAAGCATTTATTTAAAAGGTGACTTGAAATAAAAATGAACACTTTACATGATGACGTCTATATAATAATGCATTCCAATGCACCTGCATTGGATGATAAAACTGTATGTTAATGGACCATTGTAACCACAGATATAATACATTATAATCTTATCTATTCATTGTTACAACTTTAGAAAGAATAATGGGGAACACTTTACAATAAGGTTCATTAGTTAACTACATTAGTTAACAAACTAATAATGAACTGCACTTCTACTGTGTTTATTAATCTTAGTTAATATATTAATTTGAACATTTACTAATACACTAAAATCAAAGGTTGTATTTGTTAACATTAGTTAATGCACTGTGAACTAACATGAACAGCGGGATTATTATTAACTAACATTAATAAATACTGTAACAACTGCTCATTGTTAGTTTAATACATAAATTAATGTTAACAAATGAACATTATTGTAAAGTGTTACCGAATAATGCATTAAAACATGATAAACAACTTATTTTATATATAAGAAGGAATCTGCACATTCTAATGCATTTTAATTTTTTTATTACAAAATTGCTTAATGCATTACAACATATCACAAATACCTTGTTAATACATAAAGGCTTCAAGGGTTGAGTAAAACTTTTTATTTATACACGTTTCATTATTTTGTTTATGAAACAGAGTTCGTGTGATGCATATTTATGGACCTTCTAATTTGAAACCGCGTCAAACGCGTTTCGTAATCAAATGTCCCTTTCGTGGCCCTGTATGACGCGTGCTCTGGACCGCTTGAAGCGCGACTGACACAAACACACGCGTGCCCGGAGCGCGTTTATATCCTCAGAGTTTCTTCATCACTTTTTTTGGTCTCAAGGAGATTTGTTTGATAAAGCTAGTCATGTCTGACACGCGCAAGAGGACGAGGAAGCGCTTCGGCGGACACGCGCACAAGAGACAGAGGGGCTCCCGTGAGCTGGAGGTGGGCGCGCAGGGGGTGCTCATCACCTGCAACATGAACGAGCGCAAGTGCACGAGCGAAGCCTTCAGCCTCCTCAACGAGTACGCGGACGCGCTCTACGGCCCTGAGCAGGTGAGCAGCATGATGTGTGTTACTGTAGTATAGTGCACTATAGAGATGAGTTACTGTAGTATAGTGCACTATAGAGATGAGTTACTGTAGTATAGTGCACTATAGAGATGAGTTACTGTAGTATGGTGCACTATAGAGATGAGTTACTGTAGTATAGTGCACTATAGAGATGAGTTACTGTAGTATGGTGCACTATAAAGATGTGTTACTGTAGTATAGTGCACTATAGAGATGAGTTACTGTAGTATAGTGCACTATAGAGATGTGTTACTGTAGTATAGTGCACTATAGAGATGTGTTACTGTAGTATAGTGCACTATAGAGATGTGTTACTGTAGTATGGTGCACTATAAAGATGTGTTACTGTAGTGTAGTGCACTATAGAGATGAGTTACTGTAGTATAGTGCACTATAGAGATGTGTTACTGTAGTATAGTGCACTATAGAGATGAGTTACTGTAGTATAGTGCACTATAGAGATGAGTTACTGTAGTATAGTGCACTATAGAGATGAGTTACTGTAGTATAGTGCACTATAGAGATGAGTTACTGTAGTATAGTGCACTATAGAGATGTGTTACTGTAGTATAGTGCACTATAGAGATGAGTTACTGTAGTGCACTATAGAGATGTGTTACTGTAGTATAGTGCACTATAGAGATGAGTTACTGTAGTGCACTATAGAGATGTTACTGTGGTATAGTGCACTATAGAGATGAGTTACTGTAGTATAGTGCACTATAGAGATGTGTTACTGTAGTATAGTGCACTATAGAGATGAGTTACTGTAGTATAGTGCACTATAGAGATGTGTTACTGTAGTATAGTGCACTATAGAGATGTGTTACTGTAGTATAGTGCACTATAGAGATGTGTTACTGTAGTATAGTGCACTATAGAGATGAGTTACTGTAGTGCACTATAGAGATGAGTTACTGTAGTATAGTGCACTATAGAGATGAGTTACTGTAGTGCACTATAGAGATGAGTTACTGTAGTGCACTATAGAGATGTGTTACTGTAGTATAGTGCACTATAGAGATGTGTTACTGTGGTATAGTGCACTATAGATATGAGTTACTGTAGTATAGTGCACTATAGAGATGTGTTACTGTGGTATAGTGCACTATAGAGATGAGTTACTGTAGTATAGTGCACTATAGAGATGTGTTACTGTAGTATAGTGCACTATAGAGATGTGTTACTGTAGTATAGTGCACTATAGAGATGTGTTACTGTAGTATAGTGCACTATAGAGATGTGTTACTGTAGTATAGTGCACTATAGAGATGTGTTACTGTAGTATAGTGCACTATAGAGATGTTACTGTGGTATAGTGCACTATAGAGATGTTACTGTGGTATAGTGCACTATAGAGATGAGTTACTGTAGTGCACTATAGAGATGTGTTACTGTAGTATAGTGCACTATAGAGATGTGTTACTGTAGTATAGTGCACTATAGAGATGTGTTACTGTAGTATAGTGCACTATAGAGATGAGTTACTGTAGTATAGTGCACTATAGAGATGAGTTACTGTAGTATAGTGCACTATAGAGATGTGTTACTGTAGTATAGTGCACTATAGAGATGAGTTACTGTAGTATAGTGCACTATAGAGATGTGTTACTGTAGTATAGTGCACTATAGAGATGAGTTACTGTAGTATAGTGCACTATAGAGATGAGTTACTGTAGTATAGTGCACTATAGAGATGTGTTACTGTAGTATAGTGCACTATAGAGATGTTACTGTGGTATAGTGCACTATAGAGATGAGTTACTGTAGTGCACTATAGAGATGTGTTACTGTAGTATAGTGCACTATAGAGATGAGTTACTGTAGTATAGTGCACTATAGAGATGTGTTACTGTAGTATAGTGCACTATAGAGATGTGTTACTGTAGTATAGTGCAGTATAGAGATGTGTTACTGTGGTATAGTGCACTATAGAGATGAGTTACTGTAGTGCACTATAGAGATGTGTTACTGTGGTATAGTGCACTATAGAGATGTTACTGTGGTATAGTGCACTATAGAGATGAGTTACTGTAGTGCACTATAGAGATGTGTTACTGTAGTATAGTGCACTATAGAGATGTGTTACTGTAGTATAGTGCACTATAGAGATGTGTTACTGTAGTATAGTGCACTATAGAGATGAGTTACTGTAGTATAGTGCACTATAGAGATGAGTTACTGTAGTATAGTGCACTATAGAGATGTGTTACTGTAGTATAGTGCACTATAGAGATGAGTTACTGTAGTATAGTGCACTATAGAGATGTGTTACTGTAGTATAGTGCACTATAGAGATGAGTTACTGTAGTATAGTGCACTATAGAGATTATAGTGTGTGTGTTCCAGCCCACAGACTGCCTCAGTGAGGATGAGGAGGGTGATGAAGACGCTGAGGCTGCGCTGAAGAAGGAAGTGTCTCAGATTCAGTCGTCGATGAAGAAGCGTCAGCAGAGGTTCAGTGCGCTCGACAGCGGAGCCAATAACGTCGTGTTCATTCGCACGCATGGAGTCGGTGAGAGAGTCAGGTCAGAGCGTCACATGAGCTGCAGCTGAACAGGTGATAACACACTCTCTCTCTCTCTCTCTCTCTCTCTCCCCCCCCTCTCCCCCTCTATTCCCCCTCTATTCCCCCTCTCTTTCTCCTCTCTCTCTCTCTGTGTCTCTCTCTCTCTCTCTCTCTCTCTCTCTCTCTCCCCCCTCCCCCCCTCCCCCCCTCTATTCCCCCTCTCTTTCTCCTCTCTCTCTCTCTGTGTCTCTCTCTCTCTCTCTCTCTCTCTCTCCCCCCTCCCCCCCTCTATTCCCCCTCTCTTTCTCCTCTCTCTCTCTGTGTGTCTCTCTTTCTCTCTCTCCCTCCATCTCCCCCCCCCCAGACCCAGAGGAGCTGGTTCATCACATCCTGTCGGACCTGCACCAGACGAAGAAGAGGAAGTCTCGTGTGATCCTGCGCATGCTGCCGGTCAGCGGCACGTGTCGAGCGTTCCCGGAGGACATGGAGAAGTTTCTGAGCGAGTATCTGGAGCGCTGGTTCAAGGCGCCGCTGAGGGCCACGTACCAGATCTGCTTCAAAGCCCGAAACAGCAGCCACAGCAAGAGAGACGACGTCATCAAAGCCGTCGCTGGTACGTCATCATCATCATCATGATTCAAGGACTCACTCAGAGATACTTCACTTCTTTCATTACTGGATGAATCAGTGTTTTTGAAGAGTCTCTTGAATGAATGATTCAGTTTTCTTTGGTTTAAGAGCAGCGTTTGCTTCTGTCTCTTGTAAGATGGATGTTTGTGTTGCGATGGCTTCCAGGTTTGGTGGATAAGATGAACCCGCTGCATAAGGTGGACCTGAGCAACCCTGAGCTGAGCATCATCATAGAGATCATCAAGAGCGTCTGCTGCGTCAGCGTTGTCACTGACTACATGCTCTTCCGCAAGTACAACCTGCAGGAAGTGGCGAAGGAGCCCGCCAATCAGAGCGCAGGCCCACAGGAAGCAGCGAAGGAGCCCACCAATCAGAGCGCAGGCCCACAGGAAGCAGCCAATCAGACGCAGGAGCACGAGTGTGGAGAGAAAGCAGGGGGCGGTGACGTTTCCACCGGCAACGGGAGCAAGGAGGCGGAGCTTGAGTGAATTAGCTGCGCAGACGCGGCGTTTTAAAACCATTTTTACTTTGTTCACGTTTGTGTCCTAGCTTTTGTTTTTTAAGCAGCGTTTCAGTGTCAGCAGGATTTCACACAAATTTTTTGATTTGACTGTTTGTATGGTTCTCTTGTGTTATTTTGAACACGTTTTCCTCTGGAAATACGAGGTGTGGAAATGAAATAAAGAACTTAAGTCACATGCGTTTTACCAGTAATAATGTCTGTTTTAAATTTTTGAGCCAATTTACATTTCAGGTGAGAGTGTCTGTGGAATATGAAATAATGTGTAATATTATAATGGATAACATTACTTCACAACGTTTCATTATATATAAGTAAATTGTTTTTGAGAGGGCACTCAAAAACGTGTCATTTTCTATGTATGGAAGCTTATTAACGCCAGGAAGTAAAGGGAACTGACTCTATCGCACAATTCAGGGGAAAAATGTCTGAATCACGATATCCAGAATCAAAATTGTGAGGGAAAAAAGTCTGCATTGCGAGATGTAGAATCGGGATTCTGAGGAAAAAATCCTGAATATCGAGATATAGAATCGAAATTCTGAGGAAAAGTCTGAATCATAAAATATATAATTGGGATTCTGGGGTAAAAAGTGAAATGTGAAATATAAAATCGGGATTCTGAGGTAAAAAGTCTGAATTGTGAAATATTGAATTGGAATTCTGGGGGAAAAAGTCTGAATTGTTAGATATAGATCGGAATAAAAAAATAAAATAAAAATTCGTAGGAAAAGTGTGAATTGTTAGCCTGGCTCCGCCCTCCTACGTGCTTCTGCTCAATTTCATTTTCCTTCAGTAACTCAATTTTTAACCGGTCCAATCAGCGAACAGAGAGAACGATGACGTTGAGATCGTGCGCTAGTTTGAGTTGACATACGTCACGACCAAACGTTAGCAATTGGTTATGGCAGATCCAGAGTGACTCTGGGCAGATCCAATAGTTTTAAACTTCAACAGAGTACCCGCCTACAAGGAAGTTAACGCTTGTCAATGGAGAGAGGCCAGACGCAAAAAGTCTTAATCGTGAGATATAGAATCAGAATTCTGAGGAAAAAAGGGAATTGTGAGATATGGAATCGGGATACTGAGGAAAAGTCTGAATCGTGAGATATAGAATCGAAATTCTGAGGAAAAGTCTGAATCGTAAGATATAGAATCGGGATACTGAGGAAAAGTCTGAATCGTGAGATATAGAATCGGGATTCTGAGGAAAAATCCTGAATCGTGAAATATAGAATTGGAATTATGGGGGAAAAAGTCTTAATCGTGAGATATAGAATCAGAATTCTGAGGAAAAAAGGGAATTGTGAGATATGGAATCGGAATACTGAGGAAAGGTCTGAATCGTGAGATATAGAATCGAAATTCTGAGGAAAAGTCTGAATCGTAAGATATAGAATCGGGATACTGAGGAAAAGTCTGAATCGTGAGATATAGAATCGGGATTCTGAGGAAAAATCTGAATCGTAAGATATAGAATCGGGATACTGAGGAAAAGTCTGAATCATAAGATATAGAATCGGGATTCTGAGGGAAAAAAGCCTGAATTGTGAAATATAGAATCGGGATTCTGAGGGAAAAAGCCTGAATTGTGAGATATAAAATCGGGATTCTGAGGAAAAAAGCCTGAATTGTGAGATATAAAATCGGGATTCTGAGGAAAAAAGCCTGAATTGTGAGATATAAAATCGGGATTCTGAGAAAAAAAGTCTGAATATCGAGATGTAAAATCGGAATTCTGAGGAAAAAAGTCTGAATGGTGAGGTATAGAATCGGTATTCTGGGGGGCAAAGCCTGAATCGTGAGATACAGAATTGGAATTCTGAGGAAAAGTCTGAATTGTGAGATATAAAATCAGGATTCTGAGAAAAAAAAAAGTCTGAATTGCTAGATGTAGAATCGGAATTCTGAGGAAAAAATCCTGAATCGTGAAATTTAGAATCGGAATTCTGGGGGGAAAAGTCAGAATCGTGAGATACAGAATTGGAATTCTTAGGAAAAAAAGTGAATTGTGAATTAGAATTGGAATTTTGAGGAAAAGTCTGAATCGTGAGATATAAAATTCTGAGGAAATAGAATTGTGAGATTCATACAGATTTAAAACAGAAAAAAAGCAAGCTTCCATAGTTCCCCCCTCATTATTAATAACAGATCTTCAGAAATGCTCCTACATCGTTCCATATTTCATCATAACTCATGCTATCTTCGGAGTGAATCGGGACTGAATGGTTCAGTGTTGAGCTGCAGAACTGAAGTGGTTTGGCTCAGAATGCCAGTAATGTGTGTGTTATCCATGTGGTGTGTGTGGAGTCTTGAGGTCTCTGCAGGGCGTCTCTGGGTCAGTGTCGTGTTAAAGGTCACGACGATGTGAAACAATAGTGATTAGCCGTGTAGCTCCCTGGAGACGAGGATTAGCATTCACTGCCTGACCTTTGGAGCTCGCGGGAGACAGAGGTCACAGCAGGTGAGACGCCGCAGACCAGTCTCACACACACTCGCTCACACACACACACACTAATATCAACTATGTTTCATCAGGGTAAAATAACACCTGCAGGAGCATTTACATAGTATACGGATGGAAGTAATTTTGTTCAGCTGAATTAAGTTGTCTTCATTGTTTCTTTATTTTAACCTGAGTGTGTGTGTGTGTGTGTGTGTGTGTGTGTGTCAGCTGAGGTCGGGCTCCTACAGTGTGTCAGATGGCGTGTGGCGTGACCTTTAACATCCTCTTCCTTCAGATGGACAGATTTCCAGAAGATCCATCTGTGATCCTGAAGTTTAACCAGAGACTCAAACCAGATCTTGGTGCTTTCTGGGAATGAACTACTGCAAGAGTCACTAGAAAACATCAAATTAACCACATATATTCTTATTATTTGTGAATTGTAAATACTATTTTTGAAAAGGTATGAACCCAGATAACAGGGAACGTTATGAACACATTCTTTCAGTAACATTAACTAAAAGTTCAAGGTTAAGGTCTTTAATAATGTTTTCAAAACGTAAAAAAAAAAAAAAAAATGTTTTATACATTGCTCAAAATATTTATTTTCTTTTATTATTAATAAACGTTTTTTTTTTTTTTAAGAACGTTTAGAGAACATTCAAAAGTAGCGTTCCATTCCGTTTTTAAACAAATTGACATTTTGAACGTTCAGAGAACATTCGTTAGAATGTTAACTAACCTAACGTTCGTTTTCATAACGTTTTTGTTTGTTAGCTGGAAACAGGTATGTTTTAATGATATTCTCTAATAATTGTGACAATAGTATAAAATACGCTAAGGCTAAAGTAAAATAGCAGTATAGCAAATTCGAAGAATAGGCAATCAACGGATAAAACTAAATAGCAGTAGCACCTAGTACAACATTAAACGCAATTAAAACTTACTCAAACAAATGTAATAAAAGGAAACAAACGAAGGAAGCAGCATAATAATATTTAAAGAGTGAGAAATATGAAAGTGTGAGTGAGAGGCAGTGATGATGAAGTTGATTGACGTGCTCGTGCTCGTGCTGACAGCTCCAGACTCACAGCATCTGCGCGCGACTCGAACTCCTGTCAGGTAAAAACATCATCACTTTATCACTTTAAACTTCGTAAACATTTACTGTAAATATTTGAATTTACTGTCATTTTTCAATGGGAGGACGCGTTATTTGATTCTCTGTCTTCCGTCGAATAAACTTTAATTAACCGCGCGCGCGACTCGTCTGAGACGTTCATTCAGACCGACAACATGAGGGGAAACGATCAAATGTTGCATTTAGAATATTAAATCTGTAATGCCTTGTAATATTCGTGAATATTTATTTGAATAAAAATGGATTTCTGACAGGAATAATGACACATTTTTATCTCTGTCAATGAAAAAAACGATTTTGTGTATTACATTTAGATTTATACTGACAGTGCAAAATGAATATTTTGAAGAACAATAACACAAATCCGAATTAACCAATATTATTAACAAAATACAATTAAACAGTGGGCACTTAGGCTAATCTAATAAAATAAAATAAAAGAATAATAACAAACAAAAATAAAGAACAATAACACAAGTGCAAAAGGGGTTAAACAGTAATATAGACAAATAACATAAACAAAATAAAACAAAACAGTGGACAGTAATAAAAGACAATCAAATTAAAAATAACCTAACAAACAATTACAAAATGTATTCGTTCTGAAATCTGATTTTGGTATGTTCCTGTGTGGATACTGAGTGTTTTAGCAATGATAATTTAATCTACAATATGTAAAAAAAATTTTTTTATTATATTTAATATTTTTTATTATATTTGCTATGATTTTCTCTCACTCCTCAGGAGACTCAGATGACAGAAAAAAAAAAAAAATTCATAACAATAAATGTAGAATTCTGTACCTCTGTACCTAATTCTGTAAATGTAAAATTCTGTAAAATAAAAAAAAATTAAACTTTTTTTCAATTCAGAAATAATTTGCCAAGTGTCGTCTTTAAAAAGAGATCAAAATTCAGTCTGTCGCTCTAAAGCGTTCAAGATTTACCACAGTTTCAGTTAGAAATAAAATTTTCAGGTCTATGCTCAAAAAGTGAATAAATGGATTATAAATACAGTGTAAATATAATTTAGTACCATAAAATCCTCTAAAAATACAAAATATTAAATAAAAAACATTATCAAACTAAACCATAGTGCATTAATTTCTTTGAAATAAAAAAAAAATCATTTTTGACCGACACTTTTTGATCGTAATAATGATAATACATAATATGTATGAATTTTTTTATTAAATTTGATCTGATTTTCTCCCGCTCTTTAGGAGTCTCTGATGACATCATGAGTTACCGCAGTGACGCGCCTCGGCCTCCAGTGCCGGGAGAGGAGGGCCGTGAGGGCGGGTGCTTCTCCAGCAAGACTGCATCTGATTGGTCGGAGTCTCCGGCGCTCACACCGCGCCGCTCTGATCTGGGTCTGGGGTTCGAGCCGGACGGCAGCGCTCCACCGGACGGCCCGTACGAGCCCTGGGCCGAGACGCTCCTCACGCTGCTGGACGACCGCGACGGCACCGCGCTGTTCCTGCTCTTCCTGCGGACGCTGGGCTGCGCAGCGCTGCTCGAGTTCTGGTTCGCCTGCTGCGGGTTCCAGAAGGTTCCCGAGTGCGCGACAGGCCGGCGCCTCAAACTGGCCAGAGCCATGTACCGCTGCTACCTGTGCGAGCGCAGCGGTGGCGTCGTGTCCCGCAAGATCCCGGCCGAGACCAGAGGCGCCGTGCGAGACGCCATCCAGCGGCTGCAGCTCGACTCAAGCCTGTTTGCGCAGGCGCATGCGCAGGTGCAGGCTGTGCTGCAGGACAGCCTGTTCCCGCTGTTTCTCAGGTCAGACGTGTATCTGAAACACACTCAGACTGTCCAAACACCAGGAAACCTTAAGACAACACTGCAAGGATGGCAGGCCATGCCCTCGGGGGGGGTGGAGCCTGAGAAAGAGACACTCCCTCCCCACAATCCAGCCAATCAGAAGCATCTAGACGACCGGCAGTGCAGGTGAGATGACATGAGTGCAGGTGAGATGCAGTGAGATGCAGGTGAGATGCTGTGAGTGCAGGTGAGATGCAGTGAATGCAGGTGAGATGAAGTGAGTGCAGGTCAGAGCAGGTGAGATGCAGTGAGATGCAGTGAGTGCAGGTGAGATTCAGGTGAGATGCAGTGAGTGCAAGTGAGATGCAGTGAATGCAGGTGACTGCAGGTGAGATGAAGTGAGATGCAGGTGAGATGCAGTGATGAAGTGAGTGCAGGTGAGATACAGGTGAGTTGCAGTGAGATGCAGGTGAGATGCAGTGAGATGTAGTGAGTTCAGGTGAGAAACAGGTGAGATGCAGTGAGATAGAGTGAGTGCAGGTGAGATGCAGTGAGTACAGGTGAGATGCAGTGAATGCAAGTGAGATACAGTGAGATGCAGTGAGTTCAGGTGAGATGCAGTGAGATGCAGGTGAGAAACAGGTGAGATGCAGTGAGATAGAGTGAGATGCAGTGAGTACAGGTGAGATGCAGTGAATGCAGGTGAGATGCAGGTGAGATGCAGTGAGATACAGTGAGATGCAGTGAGATGCAGTGAGTTCAGGTGAGATGCAGGTGAGAAACAGGTGAGATGCAGTGAGATAGAGTGAGATGCAGTGAGTACAGGTGAGATGCAGTGAATGCAGGTGAGATGCAGGTGAGATGCAGTGAGATACAGTGAGATGAAGTGAGATAGAGTGAGATGCAGTGAGTGCAGGTGAGATGCTTTGAGTGCAGGTGAGATGCAGGTGAAATGCAGTGAGTGCAGGTGAGATGCAGTGAGTACAGGTGAGATGCAGTGAATGCAGGTGAGATGCAGTGAGATACAGTGAGATACAGGTGAGATGCAGTGAGATGCAGGTGAGAAACAGGTGAGATGCAGTGAGATAGAGTGAGTGCAGGAGAGATGCAGTGAATGCAGGTGAGATGCAGGAGAGATGCAGGTGAGATGCAGTGAGTGCTGGTGAGATGCAGTGAGTGCTGGTGAGATGCAGTGAGTGCAGGTGAGATGCAGGTGAGATGCAGTGAATGCAGGTGAGATGCAGCGAGTGCAGGTGAGATGCAGTGAGATACAGGTGAGATGCAGTGAGATGCAGGTGAGAAACAGGTGAGATGCAGTGAGATAGAGTGAGTGCAGGAGAGATGCAGTGAGTGCAGGTGAGATGCAGTGAGATACAGTGAGATACAGGTGAGATGCAGTGAGATGCAGGTGAGAAACAGGTGAGATGCAGTGAGATAGAGTGAGTGCAGGAGAGATGCAGTGAATGCAGGT
>NC_140210.1:59581579-59871579 GCF_951802725.1 Rutilus rutilus
TTTACCACACTCTTACTGCAGTAACACTTATCTTTGAACTTCGTATAATAGTGAGTCCAGTGTTGATTTATGTCAGAGGTGTATTTATCCCTGATTAGATGCATTATTTATCATTTTAGGCCTGTTTAGAGCACAGACATGTGCTTTCTGCAAGTGTAATAGTTTAGTTGAATAATCATAATCAGTGCAGTAACCACACCACGATAGCAGTGTGTGTAAGCGTGTGTGTGTGTGTGTGTGTGTGTGTCGCAGGTTCGTGGAGGTGGACCGGAACACAGGCATCCACGAGATGCGCCAGGCCGAGGCGCAGGACGTGTACCCGGTGTGTGTGCTGACGGATGACCCGCGCGGCCTGCAGGGCTCCTGTGTGTTCTTCAGCGAGCGGCTCGACGTGTGTGAGCAGATCCGCGCGCCGCTGACGCTGGAGGAGGTGCAGACGCGGTGAGGACACACACACACACACACACACACACACACACACACACACTCACACTCACTCACACACACACTCCTGACCCGTCTCTCTGCTTCCTCAGGTGGGGCGAGCGGCTGGTGATGGTGGCGTCAGCTGAGCTCCGCTACCGTGCGCTGATCGGGCCCGAGGGAAACCCGGAGCTCAAGCTGCCGGATCTGTGCTACTGTATCCTGGAGAGACTGGGAAGAGCGCGCTGGCAGGGGGAGCTGCAGAGAGACCTGCACACTCGCATCTTCAGGTGCTCACACACACACACACACACACTCGCGCTGGCAGGGGGAGCTGCAGAGAGACCTGCACACTCGCATCTTCAGGTGCTCACACACACACACACACACACACACACACACACACACACACACACACACTCTGTTCCTACTGCACTAGTGTTGTGTTCTGAACACAGCTGATGTGATGTACTGATGTAATGATGATGTGATGATGATGTAATGATGATGTGCTGGTGTGCTGTGATTGGTCAGGATGGACGCAGGGAAGATGCACTATCTGAGGAGGACTCTGGACAGGAACGGGCTGATCACACTTCAGTCACACGTCGCTCGCCTGCCGTCAGGAGCTCAACAACACTCCCTGCTGCTGCTGCTCAGACGCTTCCACGTGGACCGGTACACACACTCACACACACACTCACTCACACACACACTCACACACACACTCACTCACTAATGACTAATGTAATGTATAAATCCGTGTGTGTGTCAGGAGGAGTAAGTATGATATCCTGATGGAGTCCACGTCCAACATCCTCTCTGATCTCCCTGATAAGACCGGCGTGATGATGAAGATCCGAGAGCAGCTGGTGAGGAAGACGATCTGATCCCCTCATGCGAGTGTGTGCTTCTGTTGTAACGCTTGTGTGTTGTGTTGTGTTGTGTTGTGTTGTGTAGCGTGTGTGCGAGCGCACCTTCAAGCGTGTGTATCAGTACATGACCGCCGCTAAGATGGTGACCCTGGTGAAGATCCCTCTGAAGGAGCTCGACCCCACCGGAGGCCCCTTCAAAACCCTGCGAGGTCAGAGGTCACGCCGGCCACCACATGACGTGACGTGAGCCGGGCGCCGCTGACTGGTCTCTCTGTGCTGTGATTGGCTGTTAGGCACTGACGTGTTCGTGCGCTGTCTGAAGCAGCTGAAGCCATACGGGCAGAAGGAGGTGGAGGAGGAAGAGGACGACGAGAACAACGATGAAGAGGGCGAAGCGTCCGTCAAGAGGAACGTCCTCGCCGAGCCTCGCTTCATCGAGCGCGACGTGCTCACTCAAGCCTACGACCTCGGTCAGACACGTCACATGACTCTAATCACGCCAGCCGCTGTAACGCTAACGATGGCTAACTGTAACTATGATCATATATGTGATAGCTATAACATTAACGATAACAATATATGGAGCGATTATTAAAACTCAGGGCTCCAGACTGCGATTGTTCCGACCAATAATAGACAGCGCAGCGAAGAAAGCCATTGAGTTCGCCACAGAATTAATAACATCGCCGAGAGATCCAGTGAGAAACATTCAGATTCTGTTATAAACCGCAGATATCAGATCAAACCATGTGCCATGTCAGCAATCAGCAATATCCACCATGGATTTACTGTAGTAACACTCACTGTAACTGTGGCAGAAATAGTCAAACGCTTACGAGTACTACACATCGTTTTAAAACATCATATTTAAATGTTATTTTTAATGTGATTATCAAAACATTTTTTGTTCATCCTTCAAAGATTGTCCCCATTTATAAAACTAAAAGTTTCAAGATGTAGGAAAACTCACACTTATTTAAAAATAATAAAATATTAAATGACCATTGTAACCAGTAGGTGGCAGCAGAGGAAGCTTACTGGCAAATTTTTTTACTCCTTATTATCTATTTTTCACTTGTTTTGCTTTAGAATTAATATTAAGACATTATTAATGATAATAATTAAAGTTACTTTTATCTACACTGGAGCCCTGTGAACTTAAAATAAAACTTTTTGTACGTTAAGTCTATTTATTAAAGTATTTGTCAATAATACAGTTATTGTGTGGCAAAATGTGAAGAATTGCACTGAATTCAAGCTGATTTTTGGTGTGGCCCTACATTTTCTGCTTGCCCTTCTAAAATTTTCAGTCAGGGGCCACAATTAGTTAAAAACAGTTAATCTGGGGCCCTGAAACACGCTGGTTCTCATGACTGTGATCTCTGTGCTGTGATTGGCTGCTGCAGTGGTGTCGACCGGGACCAGAGGAATCTCTCAGTCTGTCCTGAGAGCGAGACTCAACGTCGGAAAACTAGAGGGACGAATGATCTGTCGACTACTGGAGCGAATCAACATGATCAAGGTAATGACATCAAGGTGACCTTTGACCCCAGCACAAGCATGACAGGGTCAGGTGTCGTCGTCTCACGTGTGCGTCTCTCAGGGCTTCATGGAGGACGAGGGGCGGCAGAGAACCACCAAATACATCAGCAAACTCTTCGTGGAGCAGAGCAAACTCAGCCTGCAGTTCACCAAAGAGCGGCAGCGTAGCCAACACCTGCGCGTCACACACCTGACCCAACCCGAGCCAGAACCCGAGCCCGAGCTGGAACCCGAGCCCGAGCTGGATCCGCCCGCGGGCGTCTCTGAGGAGAACGAGGGAGCGAAGGACACGCGGCAGAAGCTCAAACAGGCCAAACTCAGCTTCAGCAAAAAGGCCACGCCCCTCAAAAGTGAGTGGCCAATCACGGCACACGTGCGCTTACTAGAGGTCTGCACAGAACCCGAAATCATTTAACCCGACCCAAACTGACCCGACCGTTACGGTTATATTTTTAGCCCGAACCCGAGGTCCGTTTCTCACAGTAAACAGTTTTTTTTGTGTGCAGTATGCTGTATTTTAAGATTGCTTGCAACAATAATTAAACAAATATATGTTCAAATACCGTTTCACCACGGCACACAAGAAGACAGAGAGAGTTGCACAACTACAACTATTCACACACGCATATATCCTTCTCAGTACGAGTTATGAAGGAAGAGAACCGCATCGAGTGATGGTTTCAGCGCCGCCGTCCTCTGATTGCCGTTGTGACTGCAATAGTGCGCACGGGAGCACATGCGCAAAACAGTTTTGTAAAATGATATATGATAAAATAAAAGTGATTGTTTTGCGCATGTGCTTCCATGTGCACTATTTCAGTCAACAGCAATCAGAGGAGGACTGCGGCGCTGAAACTTCGCACGTGTTTACGATCACAACACTGCTAGCACACGGCATTTATAGCCTATATAGTTTTTATTTCTTACAAACCCCAATTATTCATTCAGTAAACATTAACCCGACCCCGACCCGAAACCCGTGAGTTTTCCGTCGGGCTCGAGTCGGGTTGCAGACCTCTAGCGCATACTGATATGAGTTTGGTTTTCACGCGTGTTTGTGTTCAGAGAAGCCCTCTGCGCGAGTGGGCGGGGCTAAAGCCTCTCAGAAGGCTGTGGTTGGTCAGAACGCAGAGGATGCTGACCACGCCCCCAGCACGAGCGCCAGCCAATCACAACACGCAGAGGAACCGCTGCCGGTGATCGTGGAGGTGCTGACGGAGGTCAGTGTGGGTTCAGGAGAACGACGGGGATAGTTCACCCAAAAATGACAAATCTGTCAGTAATCTTTCACCAACCCCGTAAACCCAGAAGCGCTGCGCTGTTACACTACGCGAATTCATTCAGGCCCACATAGACGAAAAAGAATAGTTGAATAAAAGTCGTTATTTTAGTTGTTGTTTTTGCGCACAAAGTATTCTCGCCGCTTGATTAACTTGTGGTTGAGCCCACTGTAGTCACTTGAACTATTTTAACGATGTCTTTAATAACTCTTCTGGGCCGGCAAGTTTCAATCCCTTAGAAGCCTATGGAGTAGTGAGACAGCTCTCAAGATTTAATCAGAAATATCTTAATTTGTGTTCAGAAGATGAACGAGAGTCTGACGGGGTTGAACAACATGAGGGAGAGTAATTACTGACAGAGTTTTCATTTTTGGGTGAACTAACCCTTTAACTATAACAATAACGATGAGTGTGAAAATGATAACTGTAACAGTAACTATAACGATAGTTATGATAATGATAACTAAAGATAACTATAACGATAGTTGCGTTAACGACATAACTGTAATGATAACTATAACAACAGTTACGTTAACGATAATGTTAACTGTAACGGTGACTATAACGATAGTTGCGTTAACGACAATAACTGTAATGATAACTATAACAACAGTTACGTTAATGATAACTGTAACAATAACTATAACGATAGTTATGTTAACGACATAACTGTAATGATAACTATAACAACAGTTACGTTAACGATAATGATAACTGTAACAATAACTATAACGATAGTTACGTTAACGGCAATAACTGTAATGATAACTATAACAACAGTTACGTTAACGATAATGTTAACTGTAACGGTGACTATAACGATAGTTACGTTAACGACAATAACTGTAATGATAACTATAACAACAGTTACGTTAATGATAACTGTAACAATAACTATAACGATAGTTATGTTAACGACATAACTGTAATGATAACTATAACAACAGTTACGTTAACGATAATGATAACTGTAACAATAACTATAACGATAGTTACGTTAACGACAATAACTGTAATGATAACTATAACAACAGTTACGTTAATGATAACTGTAACAATAACTATAACGATAGTTATGTTAACGACATAACTGAAATGATAACTATAACAACAGTTCCGTTAACGATAATGTTAACTGTAACAATAACTATAACGATAGTTGCGTTAATGATAACAAAAAAAAACTATAACATAGTTATGATAATGATAACTGTAACGTTAACTATTACGACAGTTGTTAACGACAATAGGTGTTAAATGATTGTCATGTGATGGATGGTGTGTTTCTCCGCAGAAGACGAAGAAGGTGGAGATTCACGAGACGTACCGACTGCTGAAGCGCAAGAACATGATCATAGAGGCCGTCCACTGCAGCAAGATCATCGAGGGCTTCTACTCGTAAGACTCTCTCTCATGATGAGCTCTCAGCGCTGTACGCGTGTCAGATAAACACGTGTGTGTGTGTGTGTGTGTGTGTGTCAGGCTGCAGAAGCTGCTGACGGAGGAGGAGAGGAAGGATGGCGTAAGCACTAAAGTGTGTAAGAAGAGTGTGGTGAGGCTGATCCGCTCGCTGTCTCGAGAGGGTTTACTCAAACTCTACAGGACCATCGTCATACAGGACGGAGTGCAGAAGAAGGTGTGTGCGCAACACACACGCATACCACACACACACACACACTCTCTCACTCTCACACACTCATTCACACGCACACACACACTTACTCACTCTCACAATCTCATTCACACACACACACACACACACACACAGAGACACACACACCAGAGGTGGAAAGTAACTAATTACAAATACTTTCGTTACAGTACTTGAGTAGATTTCTCGCATTTTTTTCTTCTTTTTTTCTTCTTTTTTTTCTACTTTCTTGAGTATAATTAAATTGTGGTACTTTTACTTTTACTTGAGTTGAATAAAAATAAAGTATTCAACTTGAAGTAAAGTATTCAATTTTGAAGTAAATTAAAAACTCGGCTCATAACATGGACACCGTTACTGCGTGGACGGAGCAAGAACAATGCAAGTGTCTTGAAAACATTAACACAGTTCAATTAAATGGTAAAGCTCGTCCTCTTTAACAATACAGTTAAACTAAATGTACGAAGCAAACTTTGTACAAAGCTGAAAACCCCCTCAACAACAGTGAAATAAGATCGCTTGATTTATCTGTCAGTCAGATCACGTATGTGAAAGTGTAGTTCGTTACTATAGCAACGGGGCTCCCAGCACATTTTCAGTAGGATGGAAAAAAGAGCATTTAAAGTCCAACTGAAATCAAAATTGACCCTAATTACTTTGTCAGCGCATATTACTAGTCTTGTGGTGAACAATTAATCCGTGCAAGTTAATACACAGAAAAAATTAGTTTGCCGTCGTAATCTTTAATCAAAGTCTGAAAAGTTTCTTCCGGTCTGGAATGGCGTTCCTTCTCTGATGACGTAGGTTTGACGGCTTGGGTTGGGAAACGCTTAACCACTCCCCTCAAACCGCTAGTCTGTAATGAGCGAGAGATGGAGAGGAGGAGCGCTAGAGTAAAACCCTGCCCTCTGTTCAATATGCCTTTTCACTGGGAAATACGTCACAACACTGGAGAAAAGTCGTTTGCAACTTCCGGTTCACGCGGACTTTAATTTAACAAGTTAACCGTACCCCACTTATTTATTTATTTTACTGGCACTTTTTTTATTCATACTGTTGTACATCTCTCTTTTTTTTATCAGACCTCTCACTTATTAACCTTCTTTGCTTTCAATTCTGAAATGATTCAAATGAAAACATTAAAATGATCTTACCTGGACTTACTTTTCAAAACAAATCGCTCTTGAAAACAGGGAAAGCTAGTACGTTTGCTTAGCATACCGTCAACTTACTTCTGTGGTTTCATGTTGCTTCTTAACACAGAGTGAGAATATATTATTTATTAAATTCTGTCATACAGGCTATGCTGATTAGCATTGCATTAAAGGGATAGTTCACCCAAAAATGAAAATTAGCCCCGATTTACTCTCCCTCAAGTCCTCCTAGGTGTGTATGACATTCTTCATTCAGACGAACACAATCAGAGTTATATTAAAAATGTCCTGGCTCTTCCAAGCTTTATAATGGGAGTAAATGGCAGGAAAACATCGAAAACCCAAAAAGTGCCTCCATCCATGATAAAAAAAAAACTCCACACGTGCTCATCTGCTTTTCTGTAGTATTATTAGTATGGTGTTCACTGCGTTTGATAATATAATTTATTTATTTTAATATCAGTCTAATGCATTAAGCCATGCTAGC
Source organism: Rutilus rutilus (assembly GCF_951802725.1). NCBI lineage: Eukaryota > Metazoa > Chordata > Actinopteri > Cypriniformes > Leuciscidae > Rutilus > Rutilus rutilus. Next base: position 59,588,992 of record NC_140210.1, read on the forward strand.
GTTTCAGAGCGTCCCCGAGGACGCGGCTTTCATGACATCATCGCGTACAATAGAAGTCCCATTTCATTGGCTAGGCGCCAACCAATTAAACAGCTCCTTTGGATGTAAGAATAAGTGCAAATATATGTTACGCTGTCACTGTATTTCTGTGAAGGGCACTTTACACATTTGTGACGACTTGTCTGCAGCTTCAGATTCTGAACACGGGTTTGTGACTATTGTCTGCGAGGGCAAATCTCAACATTCAACTTCAGATTTTTATTTGTCAGGTTTTCACACTGGAGCTGTGAGTGTAAATGTTCATGTACAAGTACGAATATTTATTGTTCAAGTTCTCAAATTCACATCTACGTGCTCTCGAGTGTTGCTACTCTTTTACCTTCATAAAGCTTCCACGTTCGTCATTATGATGTGCGTCGGGTCAGGGGTGAGTCTTCCACCGTAAATCAATGTGTACGGCCGTCTGGCGGAAGCCAGTGATTATAGTTTATAAAGTTATAAATATGGGTATTATCCTTACACAAACGCATGGCTTCACTTCACAAGGCCTTTATTAACCCCCGGAGTAAAAGTGGAGCACTTTCATCATGGATGGATGCACTTTTTTGGGCTTCAGATTTTCTCCAGCCATTCACTGCCATTATAAAGCTCTGAAGCATCAGGGTGTTTACTAATATAACTCTGATTGTGTTCGTCTGAAAGAAGAATGTCATATACACCTAGGAGGACTTGAGGGTGAGTAAATCATGGGCTAATCTTCAGTGTTGGGTGAACTATCCCTTTAAAGACATACATCATTCTTATGAAAATACCTGAGATAGCTTGATGAACACAGATATATTATCGCTATCATGTGTTTGTCTTCATTTGTCTCCTGAAACGACATAAGTGAATCTCTTCTATGAATCTCACTTGTGGACTTTCTGCGCGAGGTATGAATCGGTACTGGGCTTCCAGTATGAATGAAACAGAATTGACATGAGTGTGTTTAGCGCTCCATATCGCTATCATCTCCCCATTTTGGGTAAAAATAGAAAAATAAGACTAAAGTACTTTATAGCGTAGTTACTTGAGTAGTTTTTAAGCAAACTACTTATTTACTCTTACTTGAGTCATATTATTTTTCAGTTCTACTTTCAAGTAAATTATTACTTCAGTAGCAATATTTTTACTTAAGCACTATTTTTTTAGTACTCTTTCCACCACTGTACACACACACACACACACACACACACACACACACACACACACACACACACACACACACACACAGATACACCTCAGCTAACACACTGCTGTGTCTCAGGTTGAGTTCGTGGTTCATCCCTCTGTTCCACCTGACGATCCGCTGCTCAAAAGTGCCATAGAGCAGATCCGCATGCGCATGTCCAGCTCGGCCTCTGCAGCTCGGTGAGTGTACACACACACACACACACACACACACACACACCTGACATCTGCTTCACTACAGTCAGTGGAGAAATCAACACTTTTATTCATCAAGGACACATTAAACTGATAAAAAGTGACAGTAAGGACATTTATAATGTTACAAAAGACTCTACTTCTAATAAAAGCAGAAGAGATTTCTTTCAAAAACATTCAGAAACGTCCTCAAGCTTTTGATCTCTGGTGTATTTTAATTGTTCTCTTTTTTAGCGTTGAGTCTCAGGCAGAGAAAGTGAAGTCCAGCGCACAGGAGAAGAAGGAGAGTAAAGCATCATCACACACACGCCCGTCTCAGAGCAGCGGCCCGAAGAAGGTGTCCGAGAAGATGGGCGTCACAACACTCAAGTCCTTCAGACCTGTCCTCGGTACACACACACACACACACACACACACACGCCCGTCTCAGAGCAGCGCCCCGAAAAAGGTGTCCGAGAAAATGGGGACGTCACAACACTCAAATCCTTCAGACCTGTCCTCGGTACACACACACACACACACACACACACACACCTGAGCGCCTCATATTCACAGTCAGATCCCCTGTCTCAGTTCCAGGGCTCGGGCGCTCGATGGGGTTCCAGCCCAAGATGCCTCGTCTGCGTATCGTTCACTCCTTCCTGTGGTTCCTGATCTACGGCCATCCAATCAGAAGATCCAATCCTGCAGACCTGCTTCCCAACCCGGAGACCGACCTGGAGTCTGAGGGGTTTAGAGGTGAGTGTGTTTGAGAGTGTGTGTGTGATCCAATCCTGCAGACCCTCTTCCCGACCCGGCCGACTCCGAGACTGAGGGGTTCAGAGGTCAGTCTGGGGTCAGGTGATGTGTACATGAGCCGAGTGACTCTCTCAAACACTTGTGTGTTTGTGTGTGTTAGTGTGTCTGAGAGAGTGTGTGTGTGTTAGGGGTGTCCATGGTTAACCGATTAACCGTTAAAAATTGCGTAACCGAGTGAAACATTTTGCTCGGTTAAGTGGCGTCAATGGCGTGCACTGAATTTAGTTGTAATACATTTTTGCACCACCAGAGACCGCTAGACCAGTTTTCTAATATGAAGCGGGCAAAGAAAGCGCGCGTCCGAGAGTGAAGGCTGTGCGAGAGTGAAGGCTGTGCGCGAGCGTGCGCGAGCCAGAAACAAACATAGTATCCGCGCCACTGATGGCAGCACAATAATATCTGTCTGCAGAGCCGCAGAGCCACAGCTTTACCCCAGCAGTTTTACCCCGCGCATGCGCATTTTCATCACAACAGTTTTACCCGCAGAGTCCGTTTACCGTTACATTAACCCATACAATTTGTATTATGCATTTCCTAAACATGTACTTGCTAATCAAACACTTTATCTGAACAAACTACTAATCTATAAAACACAATCGGTCTTCCGACCTTTTACTATTGTGTTGATATGCGCGAGGGAGAGAGAGCAATACAGCGCTCGTGTTGTTTGAAGGCGGTGAGAGTGCGCGCGCGAGGCCCGTACTCTCTCTCACTGTTTGTTCTTATGCTCCCTGTCCACTGATCTAAATAATTAGTTGTTACGACGACTTATTTGTTCCCTCGTTTTAATAAATCGTGGACACGTTGAACTAATTCCCTCCCTCATTTTGATTTAACGAATTACAACGTGGCCAAAAACAGTTTGATAATTAATTAGTGAATGCTAAAGACCTATTTTTTGTGAATTGGTGAATATTCAGGTGAATTATTTCGTGGCCACGAATTAATAATAATTATTAAACTGTTTTTCTTACCTGTGAAGATAGCTCTTCAGTGAAGGCCGACTATTCTCGTACAGCTTTTTATTCCTTTTTTTGGTGTGTGTGTGTGTGAACTGGTGAATATTCAGGTGAATTGTTTCGTGGCCACGAATTAATAATACCTCAGCACGTTTTACAAGACCCTTCTCGATCGCAGCGGCAACGAGCACTTTGATCACTTGATTTAAAAAACAAAACATTTCAGCGCTAGATCGCCTAAAAAAAAACGAACGAAATGAATGCTGCTAGTTAACTGGAGATGTTTTGTTTATTTGTATTGGTATTCCTGCCGCGAGATGTTTCAAAAGTTGTGGGGACAATACAATATCGACCTTAGAAAATAGTGGTGGGGATATGTCTCACCCGCAAATTACGCCTATCTCGGGGTTGCGGCGCGCACACTATGGTTAACCGAGTATTAACCGCTAAGGGCCTCGGTTAACGGTTAATGAAAAACTTGAAAACGTGCAGCCCTAGTGTGTGTGTGTGAGAGAGTGTGTGGAGGACTGGTCTGAAGGATTTGAGGGTTTTTAGCCGAGTGACTCTCTCAAACCCTGTGTGTGTGTGTGTGTGTGTGTGTGTGTGTAGTGTACGTGAAGGAGAACACCTGGAAGAGGTTCATCCCCCCCATCCCTCTGCATAAAGACTTCGGGTTCGGATGGGCCCTCATCAGTGATGTTCTGGTGTCGCTGCCACTCAGCGTGTTCATGCAGGTCGTGCAGGTCAACTATCAGGTACACACACACACACACACACCTGTGAGTTAAAGAGCACCTGCATCACATCATCTGTTAGAGCATGAAAAAGCTCATGTCAGTGGCTATGTTTACATACATGAACGTGAAACGAGATCAGGTTGATGTGTCGTTTATGTGTCAAAAGCTTCAAATCGGAATATATTTTGACATGCGCTCACTACTCGAATATACAGAGTTTCCCGCTGTTTGTGCATAATAACCATTCTCCTACAGTTATTTATTTGTTTTAAACAGAGGACTTATCCATTTCTGGTCATAATTTGGAGATAATGAGCGTATGAGCCGTTGTGCCACTGCTTATATTGATTTACACACAGTAAAAGTGTGTGGATGAGAGTCTGAAGCCAGCACCGGTGGGCCATTGTCTGTTGTGAAGCACACGAACAGCTGGTCCGACTGGCGAAAGGTGGCCGAGCGATCCACATACATCCCAAAGCCCTGACAGGGCAAACAACGCTCTGAGTGTCAGCAGATAAGGTGGGCAGGAAAACAACCTGTGCTCTGAACGGTGTATCGAGTGACTTCGGAACGTAACCTGGTCTCGTCCGGAGAGTGACACTGCAGTCGCCAGGTCCGAAGCAGATGCAATCGACGTTCACCGAGAACGCGTGTAAGCCTCAGGGAAAGCTCCTTAACCACGATCGAAGCTAAGGGCTCGAACGGTGGTAGAGATAGAGCCCTCAAAGTCAGAGCTAGATCCAACAGTGGCACGGAGGGCGGCCGTGAAGTAACTCCTGCTAACCATTCTGTGCTGTAGAAAGCGCAAAACATCCGACCTGGACCAGATCCCCGGGTCAATATCGATGTCCTGGCACCATTTTGTAAAAACTCCCCATCTCAGAGCGCAGAGGCGCTTGGCAGAAGGCGCGCCGGCGCCTCCGTGAGTGTGCTCAGCACTCGTGAATGCAGAGTGTCCTGCTCATTCAAGGTCCCCGCAGTGGCAACGACAGACTCACGCCTGACGCTGGGTGGTCTACTTCTGGACTGAAGAGAATACCTGTTTTGAATTATCCCCAGTAGCCAAGGTGAAACGCCTGGAATAACTGTCCACGCGTCTAGAAAATGACACCGGCCATATTAGTTCTATGGCCACTGTTGCCAGTTTGTCGACTGGAGCCAGGCTGGCTGCCGATCGGGCACGAGCGGTGTCGTGCACGGCGGGGGAACACGATGGTACTCTCGCGTTTTTTCATCGGGAGGCCAATATAGGCACGGACTGCGACTCCGCGCTGCTTGGGGCAGGGCGAGTGACACAGTGTTGAGTGTATGAGGAGGAAATGGCCCTTTGTGTGGAGGGATATGTGCTCTTATTGTGGGGCTCACACAAACAGCACACAAACATTGCAAATGTCGCCTACAGGAACAGAGGGGACATGATGCAGAACAGGTCGCTAGGGGACGGGTCCTCCAACAAACTCTCTCCTCCTTTTGGATGGTCCGTAGGATGAAGGCTTGGCAGCCAAGGACAGCGTTTTCCGTGGTCCATGACTCTACATTCCCGGTCCCGCCCACTGCCTACAGTAAAGATCTGGCTCAGGGCGGAGGCGAGTGGGCTGCTCAGCCGATCTTAGGCGGGACGAGGTGCCGACGTAGAGAGAGACCTCGACGAGGGCTGGAACGAGCAACGGTTTGGCAATATTCGTGACTCATAGCCTTCGCGCTTCTGCGGCATCACCAAAGAGGCCAGAGGGAGTGATTGGAGCCTTTCTTTTCCAGCCAGAAAGCTGCTGAGCTAGCTGAGGTCCGCGCCCAGAGACGAACGGACGGGCACAGGTGCATGGCAACGGTCTCCTCGGCGGGGGGGTGTGCGCACAGAGCCCTGGTCTTCCGCCTCGTCCCTTTAGACACGTGCCCAGCGTTTTATACTGCCCACGAACCTGCCTGTTTTTGCATGCTTCGCTTCAATTGGCCAGCTGTCCCCAGCGGGCGTTAGCCCACCAGATTTCAGCAAAAGTGGAGAAGGGAGGAGCTCCCGTATACGTCACGCTGACGTTATGTTGAAGTTACCGCCTCGAAAGGGAACCTGCTCTAGACTATCAGAAGAAAAGCTTTAGGGCTTCCTGTTGTTTTCCATCAAAATAAGTGTTTTTATTTTACAGTACAATAGTGATATATGTCTTTATTGATTTGAATAGGAATTTGAATCATAATTTGGTGCAGTAATGTTGTGTTGTGTTCAGGTTGCAGGTTTGGAGGAGTACCTGAATGATCCAGTGAAGAAACATTATCTGATCAGATTCCTCCCTGCTGATATAAAGAGACAACTGCTGCACAAGAGGCAAACACACACACTCACACACTCACACACACACACACACACACACACACACACACACAAAAACACTCACACACAGACAGACACACACACACACACACACACACACACACACACACACACACTCTCTCTCACTCTCTCTCTCTCTCTCTCTCTCTCTCTCTCTCTCTCTCTCACACACACACATAAACACACAGACACTCTCACACACACTCACACACACACTGACACACACACTCACACTCACGCACACACTCACACACACTCTCTCACACACGCTCACTCACAGACACCCCCACACACACACACACTCACTCACTCACTCACACTCTCACACTCACACTCTCTCACTCACGCATACACACACACACACACACACACTCAGATGCTGATTAAAGTGTTGTGATGATGATGATGTCCCTCACACAGGAAGTACATCTTCAGTTTCCACGAGAGTCTCCAGAGGTTGTGTTTCATGGGTTTGCTGCAGTTCGGGCCCACGGAGAAGTTCATGGATAAAGATCAGGTGAGCAGGAGGCCACAGTCACTTGATCACTTCATAGGTAATGTTTATTGTGTGTATTATATCAATAATACATTCATGTTTGTATTAGGTGTTTGTCTTCCTGAAGACGAAGGCTAAAATCGTGGACACAACGGTGTGTGACCCGCACTATAACAGGGCCATCGAGACAATGCGTGCGTTTGAGCGGAGACACTACGTGTTCAGCAGTCCTCAGGACGTGGAGAACTACTGGTTCGACCTGCTGTGTGTGTGTCTCAACACACCTCTAGGTACAGACACACAACGTGCTGTATCACTCATGGGTGTGAAGTCAGAGTTCGGTTGATTGGTTCATTCAGCTGCTATGAAAGCTGGGAATAGCCTTAATACAACACAGCCACAACATTACCGCAACATTACTGCGCCAAACCCTCAACCTAAATACAACACTACCACAACATTACCGCAACATTACTGTGCCAAACCCTCAACCTACAAACAACACAACCGCAACACTACCAGAACATTACCGCAACATTACTGCGCCAAACCCTCAACCTAAATACAACACTACCACAACATTACCGCAACATTACTGCGCCAAACCCTCAACCTAAATACAACACAACTGCAACATTACTGTGCCAAACCCTCAACCTAAATACACTACCACAACACTACCAGAACATTACCGCAACATTACTGCGCCAAACCCTCAACCTAAATACAACACTACCACAACACAACTGCAACATTACTGTGCCAAACCCTCAACCTAAATACACTACCACAACACTACCAGAACATTACCGCAACATTACTGCGCCAAACCCTCAACCTAAACAACACTACCACAACATTACCGCAACATTACTGCGCCAAACCCTCAACCTAAATACAACACAACTGCAACATTACTGTGCCAAACCCTCAACCTAAATACACTACCACAACACTACCAGAACATTACCGCAACATTACTGCAATATTACTGTGCCAAACCCTGAACCTAAATACAACTCAACCACAACATTACTGCAACATTACTGCGCCAAACCCTCAACCTACAAACAACACAACCGCAATATTACTGTGCCAAACCCTTAAACTAAATACAACACACTACCACATTACCGCAACATTACTGCGCCAAACCATCAACCTAAATACACTACCACAACACTACCACAACATTACTCGCCAAACCCTCAACCTAAAAACAACACAACTGCAACATTACTGCAACATTACTGTGCCAAACCTTCAGCCTGAATAGAACAACCGTACTGTAACCACAAATGTGTGTTTCAGGTGTAATCCGGCCGCGCCCTGGAGACAGTAACGCTGAGGGGGCGGAGTCTGACGTTGCCGTGACAATGGAGAACAACACCAGGCTGCTGTACACGCTACAGTGAGTCAGCCGTTCTGATTGGCTCAGGCTGGATAGTCTGTCACCTGATTGGCTGATGACATGTTCGCTTGTGTTTCCTTTTGCTAGGGGCAGTTGTGACGTGGTGGATGATGGCGTTACCCCAGGTGATGGGCAGGGTGCTGGCGGACTGGACTCATGCTTTTTCAGCCACCTGAAACGCAACTGGACGTGGACCAGTCACCTGATCAACCAAAACAGACAGGTATACACACACACACACACACACACACACACACACGTGGTGTGATGTCGGCGCTGTTGCGCTGTGTGTTAATGTGTTTGTGATGTTGTCAGAGCACTGAAGATTCAGGAACGCATCATACCGTCAGACTGAGGAACCTGCTGTCCAAACACCCTCCTCCCAAACCGGCTACGCTCACCGGTAACACACACACACACACACTCACTCACACACACACACGTTCAGAACTGTTGCCGTGCTGTAAATAGGGGCTTTTGCACCAGAGGAACCTCTTCATAGTTCCTAGAGCTATTGGTAGAAGTTCCAGGTTCTTGGCGTGTTCGCACAGCAGGAACAATTTTAGTTCTAGGAACTCCTTTTGGAGGAACTAATTTCGCTCCTGCTTCAGAGTTGGTCTAAACCAGCACTATAGGAACTATCCGTGACGTTAGTGTTCGCTGATTGGCCGAACGCACACGAAACACCAGCACCCGCCATTTTTAAAAAGGCTGTATAGCCTACATATTTACTTCGGAAACTAACTCTACGAACATGTAAAACAGTGATATATGGACCTCTCAACCTTTACACTGAGGACCAACCTTTACTTTATAACTTTTTATTACTGTCTACTTTCTATGTATAACAGTTCTATCTAATAACATATTAGACAGGACTGTCAGACAGATCGTAAACTAATGAACAGAGAATGAGAATACGAGCACTTTGAGCTCAGTCGTTCTCAGCGCCGTCAAAATAAATGTCACAGCAACAAGCGTGTCTTACGTCACTTCAGAGTTCCTACTGGCGAAAGCCCCTATTGGTCAATCAAAGCATTAAGATGCCTAAGCTGTGCTGTGTTCGAAAACGCCCCCTATACCCTCATTCACTATTTTCTACATTAGTCCACTAATTTAGTCCACTGAAGGAGTGAATGAAAACGAGTTAGTGAATTCGGACACTGAGTGTGCCGGAAGCCCTTCAGCTTTTCCATAGTTTGTACTGCTTAATAATCATTTAAAATGTAGCAAACTGGCAGCTCCAGTAGTAATGCAGAGATTTATCTTGAACTCTGTCATAGAAACTTGCATAAATAAACCGTAATTAAACGATCTAATAATCAGTTGTATTATATATCACCTGTATGATAATGCTGTAGCCACATTGGACCAGTGGTTTGTAAATTGGATGGATGGTTCAGCGCTATCTTCTGGTCAGACGCGGGAGTTCATTCAGCGCTACTCTCACAGTGCATTTTCGGTATTCTCTAGCCGTTGCGCATACATCAGAGAGCATACATACTCGTTATTGTGGTGTATTGTGGGAGTGAATGAGTGTAGGCCTGTCGCGATAGTCGATAAGTCAATTAATCGCACGATAAAAAAAAATGACCTCGATAATTTTTCCGGCCGCGATAATTCCATTTGCATGCTTGTTTGTTTTCCTCGTCTCTCTCTCTCTGTCTCTACCAAAGAGACTGGATGACCACTCTCGGTTCTTTAGCGTATAGGAGGAGTGAACTCTCTTGTCAGTTGCATGGTCTTTGTGTGGGGAGGCTGCGCGCGGCGCTTGTCAGTCACATGGTCTTTGTGTGGGAAAGCGCCGGCGGGACTGTTTGCGGCGACTGCCGGGAGAGAGAGAAGACGCTAGTTGTGAGTTGCGACAGCGAGCCCGATCACATGAAAATGCGTATCTATACCACGAATGTTATTTCTCGTGCCATTTATACGCCAAAAATAGTTTTTGCGTGCATATGATACGCTCTTTATGGCGTGTAATACGCACGCACTCCTCACCCCTAATCCTAACCAAGTATTTTCAGTGCGTAGCATACACACGTAATAAAGTGCGTCTCCGTCTTCCCGACAGTAAACAATCACTTGACAAAGTAACAGGAGGACAAAGTAACAGGACTAACAGTGCAAAATTGTGCGATATGGCTTGTTAAGGCTTTTTTTTTGTTTTGTTTACAAAGGTCCTAACTGGCAGTTTTGCCTGTTATGGAATGTATCACTATTTATGCCTAATGTCTAAAGCCTAATGTTTAATATTTTTTGAAGTGCAATTTTGTTTACATCCATTTTATTTATTAACAGACATTTATTTTGTTAACAGACACTAAGAGTCCATTGCTTTTATTGTTTTTGGTTGTTTTGTTCATTTTTTTGGATATTTAAAATGTTTTCCGTTTTCAATGTTTAATATTCTTTAGAAATAAAAGTTTATAGATCGTTGAAAAGGTGTACCTGCATTATTATGCCATTATAATTATATTAAATGAAAATGGTCTCAGAACGACAATATTATCGTTTATCGCGATAATTTCTTGGACAATTTATCGTCCAGCAAAATTTGTTATCGTGACAGGCCTAAATGAGTGCACTCAGGAATGTCCACTACGGTTTCGGACACCACTACAAATGGCTGTCCCCTCAAAAAGTGACCTATTTAAGGGTATAGGGGGGCGATTTCAGACGCAGCCCTGGTGTTATATCCGATTATGAGTCTCTGTGTGGTGGTCAGGGGCGAAGGTGGCGCCCCCTGCTGTCCTGGAGGAGGAGGTGCGTCTGAGCTCGCAGCCGGCCAGCAGAAACCAGGAGGTGTGTGGAGGACGAAACCTCAAACGCAAGAGACCCAAGACTGACGGCAGCAAACCGGCACGCAAGAAGAAGAAAGGTACTGGTGCTGACAGAACGTTGATGTATTAAACGGTGGTGATGTCATGTAGCTCATCAGGAAGTGTGTGTGTGTGTGTCAGTGCGAGCGAGCAGGCAGAGTCAGGCCCAGGACGAGACGGACCAGCGTGCTCTTCTACAGATGACCAGGCAGAGAGTGGCGTGGACACACATGGAGGACAGTCTGCTGATGCTGTGCCGTGTCGCCAGCCACTTCCTCAATCGCAAGGTACCTGCGCACTCACACACACTAGTGTTCGTTAACACGAAAACTATGACAGAAAATGTTTGTTGATTTACCTGTTTTCTGAATGACAACATCATTAAACACTAACTATCTCAGCATGAAAGTGGAAACGCGACTGGCCCTGGCACACACTAGCACGCCCTCTTTTGGCCCGACAGTGGAAACCCAGCTATGGATGATGAACCTAAATGAATGGAGAAGTTGTGGTGAAGTGTTGGGTTGATCAAGACCACGAGCAGTTCTGTCTTCAGACTTTTAGTTGGTTTAGTTGAATGTGATGGTCCTTCATCCAGAAAGAAATGTCTGTCAGGCAGGTCAAGATGTGAGCAGCTCCTGTCAGATCCTCTGGCTGGAATGAGAGGTAGAGTTGTGTGTTGTCAGCATAGCAGTGATGGAAAAAGCCTTGTTTCTGAATGACAGATCCTAGTGATGACATGTAGATGGAGAAGAGAAGCGGTCCCAGCACTGAGCCCTGAGGCACTCCAGTAGCTAGATGATAACAGTGATAGGAAAAAACATGTTTCTGAATGACAGATCCCAGTGATGACATGTAGATGGAGAAGAGAAGGGGTCCCAGCACTGAGCCCTGAGGCACTCCAGTAGCTAGATGATAACAGTGATGGGAAAAAACATGTTTCTGAGTGACAGATCTAGTGATGACATGTAGATGGAGAAGAGAAGCGGTCCCAGCACTGAGCCCTGAGGCACTCCAGTAGATAGATGATAACAGTGATAGGAAAAAACATGTTTCTGAGTGACAGATCTAGTGATGACATGTAGATGGAGAAGAGAAGCGGTCCCAGCACTGAGCCCTGAGGCACTCCAGTAGCTAGATGATAACAGTGATGGGAAAAAACATGTTTCTGAGTGACAGATCTAGTGATGACATGTAGATGGAGAAGAGAAGCGGTCCCAGCACTGAGCCCTGAGGCACTCCAGTAGATAGATGATAACAGTGATAGGAAAAAACATGTTTCTGAGTGACAGATCTAGTGATGACATGTAGATGGAGAAGAGAAGCGGTCCCAGCACTGAGCCCTGAGGCACTCCAGTAGTTAGATGATAACAGTGATAGGAAAAAACATGTTTCTGAATGACAGATCCCAGTGATGACATGTAGATGGAGAAGAGAAGCGGTCCCAGCACTGAGCCTTGAGGCACTCCAGTAGCTAGATGATAACAGTGATAGGAAAAAAACATGTTTCTGAATGACAGATCCTAGTGATGACATATAGATGGAGAAGAGAAGCGGTCCCAGCACTGAGCCCTGAGGCACTCCAGTAGATAGATGATAACAGTGATAGGAAAAAACATGTTTCTGAGTGACAGATCTAGTGATGACATGTAGATGGAGAAGAGAAGCGGTCCCAGCACTGAGCCCTGAGGCACTCCAGTAGCTAGATGATAACAGTGATAGGAAAAAACATGTTTCTGAATGACAGATCCCAGTGATGACATGTAGGTGGAGAAGAGAAGGGGTCCTAGCAATGAGTCCTGAGGCACTCCAGTAGCTAGATGATAACAGTGATGGGAAAAGCCATGTTTCTGAATGACAGATCCTAGTGATGACATGTAGATGTAGAAGAGAAGCGGTCCCAGCACTGAGCCTTGAGGCACTCCAGTAGTTAGATGATAGCAGTGATAGGATAAACCATGTTTCTGAATGACAGATCCTAGTGATGACATATAGATGGAGAAGAGAAGCGGTCCCAGCACTGAGCCCTGAGGCACTCCAGTAGCTAGATGATAACAGTGATGGGAAAAAACATGTTTCTGAATGACAGATCCCAGTGATGACATATAGATGGAGAAGAGAAGCGGTCCCAGCACTGAGCCCTGAGGCACTCCAGTAGCTAGATGATAACAGTGATGGGAAAAAACATGTTTCTGAATGACAGATCCCAGTGATGACATATAGATGGAGAAGAGGAGCTGTCCCAGCACTGAGCCCTGAGGCACTCCAGTAGCTAGATGATAACAGTGATAGGATAAACCATGTTTCTGAATGACAGATCCTAGTGATGACATATAGATGGAGAAGAGAAGCGGTCCCAGCACTGAGCCCTGAGGCACTCCAGTAGCTAGATGATAACAGTGATGGGAAAAAACATGTTTCTGAATGACAGATCCCAGTGATGACATATAGATGAAGAAGAGAAGCTGTCCCAGCACTGAGCCCTGAGGCACTCCAGTAGCTAGATGATAACAGTGATGGGAAAAAACATGTTTCTGAATGACAGATCCCAGTGATGACATGTAGATGGAGAAGAGAAGCGGTCCCAGCACTGAGCCCTGAGGCACTCCAGTAGATAGATGATAACAGTGATAGGAAAAAACATGTTTCTGAATGACAGATCCTAGTGATGACATATAGATGGAGAAGAGAAGCGGTCCCAGCACTGAGCCCTGAGGCACTCCAGTAGCTAGATGATAACAGTGATAGGATAAACCATGTTTCTGAATGACAGATCCTAGTGATGACATATAGATGGAGAAGAGAAGCAGTCCCAGCACTGAGCCCTGAGGCACTCCAGTAGCTAGATGATAACAGTGATAGGAAAAAACATGTTTCTGAATGACAGATCCCAGTGATGACATATAGATGGAGAAGAGAAGCGGTCCCAGCACTGAGCCCTGAGGCACTCCAGTAGCTAGATGATAACAGTGATGGGATAAACCATGTTTCTGAATGACAGATCCTAGTGATGACATATAGATGGAGAAGAGAAGCGGTCCCAGCACTGAGCCTTGAGGCACTCCAGTAGATAGATGATAACAGTGATAGGAAAAAACATGTTTCTGAATGACAGATCCCAGTGATGACATGTAGATGGAGAAGAGAAGCGGTCCCAGCCCTGAGCCCTGAGGCACTCCAGTAGCTAGATGATAACAGTGATAGGAAAAAACATGTTTCTGAATGACAGATCCCAGTGATGACATGTAGATGGAGAAGAGAAGCGGTCCCAGCACTGAGCCCTGAGGCACTCCAGTAGCTAGATGATAACAGTGATAGGATAAACCACGTTTCTGAATGACAGATCCTAGTGATGACATGTAGATGGAGAAGAGAAGGGGTCCCAGCACTGAGCCCTGAGGCACTCCAGTAGCTAGATGATAAAACCATATTCCTGATAAAATTAACACACACACACAAGCAGCGTTAATAAACTAGAAGCTCATGGGTGTATTTATATGGTGTGTGTGTAGCTGAAGAGGCCGTTCGTGCCCTGGACAGTGGTTCGTGACGTGCTGCATGCTGAGTTTGAGTTATCGCTGGATAAAACATCTCTGTCTGTCAGCCGACGCTCACGCTACATCATGAAGAACCCGCAGACCTGCCTGAACTACAGGTGTGTGTACAAATACACTCTCTCACACATTCACACTGCTCTTTATAATGACTGCAGACTGACACACACACCATCTGACTTTAGAGTAATGAAACTCAGTGTAAATCTGATGACTGTTTTGTAGGATTTGTCTGGCTGAGATGTATCAGGATAAAGAGCTGATGGCCAAATTCCTAAACCGAACTGACGACTACAACGATGTGAAGGTGAGACTCGATTCTTCAATGATTCTGAATCAATTCTGCGTTTACTTTTTTACTATTTTTAATGTCGTTTTCTTCTTGCTGCCAAACGAAACCTTTCAGCGAGTATTTAAATGTCCACAAAAACTGATAATTGTGTTTTACCCGTATTAATCTGAATTAGCTTTTAGATTTTTTGGAAAAATGGGTCTCAGAAATCTTCAGTTTCTACACTGTAAAACTGCAATGGTGGTCAGAAAAATAATCTTGTTTTCCCTTTGAATAAAGAGTATTTTTCTGACTCCTTTTTGTTTTTGTTTTAAGCACAAACTCACTTCATTTGTCAGAAAAACTTTAATATCTTTAATATCAGTCATTTCCCTTCTCCAGTAAAAAAAATATATTTACCTTAGAATTGTATTGTGACTCCATGAATCGGATCTTATCGTGCGTGCGTGCGTGTGTGTGTGTCTGTGTGTGTGTTACAGGTGTGTGCTGAGGAGTATAAGGAGTTTGTACGCTCTCTGAGGTCAAAGTTCAGCTCCAGCTATGGCTCCAGTGATGTCATCATACCAGACACGCGAGATGAACTCTTTCAAAAGTACACACACACACACCCATGTTCTTTTAGTATTACAGTTTTTATTCATATTTTGTTAGTGCTTTTATCATTTTAAGGCTCTTTAATGTATGCTTCTATTTAGCTTAATTTTTGTTTCAGTTTTAGTAGTTTTATTACATAAATCAGTTCAATACAACTTTTCTAATTTTCATCATGTTTTTTTTAAATAAATGTTTTTTATATTTATATATCTTTTTTTATTTCCTTTTTTTATAGATATTTTTTATTTTAATTACTTTATTCTTATAGTTATAGTTAACAATAAGAACACTGAATCTTATTCTCTGCAGATGAGTCTTTCAGTCTTACGTGTGTGTGTGTGTGCGTGTGCGTGTGTGCGTGTGCGCGTGTGCGTGTGTGTGTGTGTGTGTGTGTTCGTGTGTGTGTGTGTTTCCTCAGGTTTAAGGTGTACACAATTGACGAATCACTTGAGCGCACTATAGACATCTTGAAGAGGTGTGTGTGTAATAACGTCACAATATTCATTTTAATAAACAAACTGACACAATTTTATATGCTTAAATCCTGCTTTTATTTAATTAAGTTTTGCTTATCAAGTGCTTTGAGCTCTGGAAGACACTATTCATTAAACACTATTCTTATTACCATTATTAATATTAATAAAAATGCAAAGTAATGCAAGAAAGTTCCAGGAGAGTGAAAACACATCAGTTTCTGTTTAAACATTGTTTGATGTTTTCGTCAGTGGAGTTTTGAACTGTTTGGATGTTGGACTGTAATGACTGTGTGTTTCAGGAAGGAGGACATTGATGTTCTGGTGCTGTTTAATTTAATTCAGAGCACGCTAGTGCTCACCAACGCTCAGATGAAGAACTACAGACCCTTCCAGGTACACACACACACACACACACACACACACACACACACACACGTGCACAGGTGTTTATACTGTGTTCATGTATGAGTGACGTGTCAGTGATCGTGTGTGTGTTCTAGACGTTCTGTCTGTACACGCGCTATAGCGAGGAGGTTTTGTCCCAGGCCTTCCAGACGTGTCGTAACCGGGCGCTAGTGAACCGGCGGCGGCCCATCACCAAAGCCCACCTGAAGAAGTGCCACTCACTGCCCTTCCTGCCCATGTCCTACCAGCTGTCTCAGCACTACT
The DNA here is from genome assembly GCF_951802725.1 of Rutilus rutilus. Lineage (NCBI taxonomy): Eukaryota > Metazoa > Chordata > Actinopteri > Cypriniformes > Leuciscidae > Rutilus > Rutilus rutilus. Next base: position 59,605,548 of record NC_140210.1, read on the forward strand.
ACAGGTCTCACACACACACACATACACACACACCTGCCCATGTCCTACCAGCTGTCCCAGCACTACTACAGGTCTCACACACACACACACACACACACACACACACACACACACACACACACACACACACACACACACACACACACACACACACACACACACACACACACACACACACACCTGCCCATGTCCTACCAGCTGTCTCAGCACTACTACAGGTCTCACACACACACACACACACACACACACACACACACACACCTGCCCATGTCCTACCAGCTGTCTCAGCACTACTACAGGTCTCACACACACACACACACACACACACACACACACACACACACACACCTGCCCATGTCCTACCAGCTGTCTCAGCACTACTACAGGTCTCACACACACACACACACACACACACACACACACACACACCTTCCCATGTCCTACCAGCTGTCTCAGCACTACTACAGGTCTCACACACACACACACACACACACACACACACACACACACACACACACACACACACACACACACACACACACACACACACCTGCCCATGTCCTACCAGCTGTCTCAGCACTACTACAGGTCTCACACACACACACACACACACACACACACACACACACACACACACACACACACACACACACACACACACACACACACACACACACACCCACACACCTGCCCATGTACTACCAGCTGTCTCAGCAGTACTACAGGTCACACACACACACACACACACACACACACACACACCTGCCCATGTCCTACCAGCTGTCCCAGCACTACTACAGGTCACACACACACACACACACACACACACACACACACACACACACACACACACACACACACACACACACACACCTGCCCATGTCCTACCAGCTGTCCCAGCACTACTACAGGTCTCACACACACACACACACACACACACACACACACACATGTCTGGTTCACTATCTTTGTGGGGACTCTCCATAGACGTAATGGTTTTTATACCGTACAAACTGTATATTCTGTCCCCTTACACTAACCCTACCCCTAAACCTACCCATCACACACACACACACACTAACCCTACCCCTAAACCTACCCATCACACACACACACACACACACACTAACCCTACCCCTAAACCTACCCATCACAGGAAACATTCTGCATTTTTACTTTCTCAAAACAACTCATCCTGTGTGATTTATAAGCCTTTTGAAAAGTGGGGACCGCTGGCTGGTCCCCACAATGTAGGTGATCTCAGGTTTTACTATTCTTATGGGGACATCTACAGGTTCTTCACGTGGCGTTTCCCGAGCCTCACCTTTAACGAGGCGTTCGATCTGATGACGGGTTTATACGAGGGTGACCGCAGTGACAGACCCAACAGCTTCCACTTCCAGAAGGACCCCGAGGGCCCGGGAGCCGAGGAGCACGAGGCCCACACGCAGGGTATGCTGCAGTTCCCCATGGACGCTCCAGGGGGCGCCAGCGCCTGCTGCCTGACCCTCATGACCCTGGGCCTGCTGAGCCTGGACCTCAGTATCCCGCAGCAGATCGTGGTGGTGGACAGTTCGCTGGTGGACAACGAGGTGGTCAAGAGGTGCTGCGCTCAGATACTCTCACAGATACACACACTAATGACCCGTTTAACACCAGCACACCATAACTGTAACCATAACTATATTAGCATTCACACCAGCACACCATTACTGTAACCATAACTGTAACACAACAGACCATATCTTATGATAACTGTAATAACTATATTAGTGTTCACACCAACAGACCATACCTGTAACTATAACTACTCATTGTTATAATGATAACTGTAATGATAACTATAACAATAACGATATTAGCATCCAGACCAGTGCATTAAATTGTTTATTATAAAAGTTTCATCATCTGGATGCAGGAAGCAGGATGGATTCTGATTGGCTCTCAGTGTTTTTATCGTTCATCAGCTGGAAAAACATCACTCTGAAAGCGATTCCAACGATACCGTGTTGGTATCTGTGGTTATTGTTATAGTTGCATCGTGGACTCTGCTATTCTCTTATAGTTAGAGCGATCATTAAAACTTTAGTGATAGTTATCGTCCCTGGTGTGAACGGGCCTCAACACTCTCACAGCTGACTGTGTGTGTGTGTGTGTGTGTGTGTTTCAGCCTCACTAAAGCGCTGGAGGAGGAAGAGGAGGAGGATGAGAGGAAGAGGAGGCCGGAGGTCAAGCCAACACAGGCGTCTCACACCAACTACCTGCTGATGAGGGGATATTACGCTCCCGGGATCCTGCGCTCGCAGAACACACACAACTCCAACAGCACCGACAACATCATGGTCAACGCCTGCACCGTCCACCTGCAGCTGAGACGCACACCCCAACACACACTCTTCACTGCAGAGGGTGCGTTCACACACACACACACACACACACACACACTCTTTACTGCAGATGGTTCGCACACACACACACACACACACACTCTTCACTGCAGACGGTTTTACAGACGCTAGAAACGTGGCTTTCAAAAGTGTTAGACAGTATTCTAGCTTACTACGTGCAGAGGTTTTTTGTCCCATAATTAGAATCTTTTTTTTTTTTTATTACTAGTCATCCAAATGTTTATATCAGCTATGCATTCCGTTAATTTCTTGAATTGGCAAGTTTCGTCGGAGCAGCACTAAGATCGAGTAACACTAATAGAGAGACACAACCACGATCGGATGATAAGAGCAAATCATGTGTGACTCTAATGAGAGCAGTCTCGGTACTATGGTACGGTCTGAATCCGGACTGGAAATCCTCGCAGATATCATTTCTTTCTAAAAAGGAACATAGTTGTGAGGATACTGCCTTTTCTAGTATCTTTGACAGAAAAGGTAGATTTGAATTCTGTAGGATCAAGTTGCGTATTTTTAAAAGAGGTTTAATCATAGCCAGCTTAAAAGTTTTTGGTACGTATCCTAGAGACAAAGAGGAATTAATGATATTAAGAAGATGATCTATGACCTCTGGAAGCATTTCTTTCAGTAGCTTAGTCGGTATAGGGTCTAACATACATGTTGTCGGTTTAGATGATTTAATGAGTTTAGTAAATTCTTCCTCTCCTATAGCAATAAATGAATCAAATGTTTCTTCAAGGAGACTACAATGCACTGCCTGATGCGATACTGTAGTAGACGGTTGCGTAGTTAAAATTTTCTCCCTGATATTATCAGTCTTGTAAGTAAAGTTCATAAAGTCATCACTGCTGTGCTGCTTGGAAACTTCAGAAATGTATTTCTTGTTAATTTAGCCACTGTATCAAATAAATACCTGGGGTTGTGTTTGTTTTCTTCTAAGAGCAAAGAAAAATAAGCAGATCTAGCAGTTTTTAAGGTCCTTCTGTATGCAATAATGCTTTCTTTCCAAGAAATGCGAAAAACCTCTAGTTTTTTTTTCTTTGCTCGTTGTACCACGACTATTTTCTTTAATCTTCTTTAAGCGCAGAGGAGCAACTGTGTCTAAAGTGCTGGAAAAGAGAGAGTTAAAAGTTTCTGTCGTAATATCTAGTTCTTCTGAGCTATCTGGGATGCTGAGATGATGAAACTGATCAGGAATATTATTAATAAAGCAATCTTTAGTGGCAGAAGTGATCGGTCTAACATATTTGTAACACAGAGTTGGCTTTGCAGCCTTGGCTAAATGGAGTTCACACGAGACTAGATAATGATCTGAGATCACACCCCCCAACACACTCTTCACATGCAGACGGTTCGCACACACACTCACACACATACATTTTCCATTATTCAAACATTATCGTTCCTCATTCCTCACTCTGTGTCACCTGTAGCTGACGGTGTCTCAGCTCTGTCTCCGTCCACTCCTCCGTCTCTCCCGCTGTCGTTCACGCGTGTGTATCGCTCGGCAGCCGTCGATCCGCAGACCTTCCTGGACCGGTGTGTGAGCGCGTCGGGATACGGAGCACAGGACGTGCAGGCGGTGACGGAGATCAGAGACGCCGTGGGGGAGGGGACGGAGTTTGGCATTGACAGACAGGACCTACTTGAGCGCTTCATACACCTGGAGCGCCCCGAGAATGGGCGGAGCCGAACTCTCCAGCAGTACATACAGGTGAGAGAGAGAGAGAAATAATGCGTGAGAGTTCACTGCGTTCACTGCAGGTTCACTTGAGTTGAGTGTGTGTGTGTGTAGGATCTGGTGGATGGAGAGCAGCTGGTGGAGGTGGGCGCTCTCTCTCAGAGGCTGGTGTGTGCAGAGGCTTCGTCTCATTGGCTGTTGAAGAGCGTGTGTGACGGTGTGCAGATGCAGCAGCCGTTCCTGAAGAGAGGCCCTGCCCATGACTCCACCCACGCCACACCCCCACCTACCAAGAGACAGGCCAAGGAATCTGATTTCCAGGAAACTGTTGCCATGGAAGGAGCCTCCTCAAGCACAGCTGTCAATCAGCCTGTTGCCATGGATCCTGTCTCCACGAGCACAGCTGTCAATCAGCCTGTTGCCATGGATCATGCCTCCACGAGCACAGCTATCAATCAGACTGTTGCCATGGATCCTGTCTCCACGAGCACAGCTGTCAATCAGACTGTTGCCATGGATCCTGCCTCCACAAGCACAGCTGTCAATCAGACGGTCGCCATGGATCCTGTCTCCACGGATACACCACCAAATCAGTCTGTTACTATGGAGACTGATGCTGAGCAGACGGATGCTGTGGAGGAGGCAAATGTTCGTATGACTGATGTCAAAGGGGTGGGGCTTAGTAAAGACTCCGCCCCCTCTCAGATCAGAGGTGTGTGTTTGGACTCTTCAGAGTTATGATGTGTTGTCATGTGTTTGAGTGTTGATCAGTGTGTTGATTGTGGTTTCAGATGGTGCTGAAGGAGCTGCTGATCCGGATGAACAGTGAGTGAATCACGTGACTCTCTGATGTAGTTTAATGCAGTCATCAGTGGAGCTGCAGTAATGCCTGTTGCTTCCCTCTGTCCGTCAGCTGGGAGTCGGTGCGGTTCGTCAGCCGGCCGTGGCGTGTGGTGGACGGCTCGCTGAACCGGCCGGTGTGTAAAGGCATGCTGGAGTCGCTGCTGCTGCACGTGATGTCGAGCCCGGCGCTGCGCGAGTCTGTGCTGCTGCAGCACTACAGTCAGGTTTTGCAGCCCGTGGTGATCCTGGACCTGCTGCAGGTGAAGCCCGCACAAACCACACAGCTTGAGCTGTGGAGTGTTGAACCCTTGTGCAGACAAACTAGGCATGCACCGGAATTTCGGCTGCTGAAAATTAGCGGCCGAAAATGGCGTTTTCGTTTTTTTGTCCGAAAGAGAAAATTATGCCTTACAATAGGACTACTTTATTTTGATAATCGGTCAAAAAATAAATCTGTTAAATTGATTCTGCTGCGTAGAGCTGAATGAAGAATAATATATTGATATTAAAATATTAATATTTAATATTTTAATTTAGGCCTATTTTCTGTCCAATTTTTGTGTTACTTGACATTAAAAGTGTGGTTATTTTTATTTTATTGACTTGATTTATTTATTTTTTAATTCAGATTCATTAAATTGTTGAGTTTAATTGAAAAGTGTAATAATTATACAATTATAAAAAATTTTAAAAAGGAAATTTAAAATAAGAGATTAATAAAAATAAATCTTGGTTTTCGGCCAAGTGTATCCAGAAGTTTCGGTTTCGGCCCAGAATTTTCATTCCGGTGCATTCCTGCTAAAAACCCTTTACCTACTGTGGCGTTCCAGGTAAAAAATGACCCGTCTTTTTTCGATCGCTTATAAATCTCTCATTATGCTAAATTATTAACAAATATTGGATTCAATCTTTTTGTCAACTTGTTTTGTTGTCTACCTCAGTTTTTAAATGAAAAAAGTACACTTACACTTAAACACTGAGGAGCAAGAGTTCAGATCAATGAGCCCTACGATCATTCAGTGACAAAAAGAAACACAAACCTGCGCTAACTCAAAGAAAACAAGTTGATAAATAGATTTAATCCAATATTTGTTGATAATAGGGAAAAAAACTAAAGTACCAACCAATAGAGTTGTTATACCCTGTTTGAGCACATGAAGTAAGCTTTAGTCTAAATGCGATAACATTAACATTAACTAGAATTTTTGGGAAAAGAAAATACATTCAAACTTTACAGGCACAAACATTGTTACGGATGGTGAGTTTGATTCATTTCGGTGAGTCTTTTCAAACTCTGTGTAAAGTGAACTGGTTCGGTGATTCACTTGCACACGTTTTGAACAGTATTGTGTTGATTCTGATTGACATGTGTTCGTGTTGTCAGGTGCTGATTGATCTCGGCTGCGTGAGGAAGCGCTTCACTGTCCAGCCGCCCAAACCGTCGCTCTTCTCTAAGCCCGGGGTGCCGCAGGTCAAAGGTCAGGCCGAGGTCAGCCTGAGGGATGCTGGGACGGCGTTCTACGAGCCCACGGTGGACTGTATACTGAGGCTGGCTCGAGTCTTTCCTCACGAGCTCAACTGGAACAAATGGGTTCAGCTGTGTCTCCGCGCCTGAGCGCATCAGACGGACAGTCAGTGTTCCTGTTTGCTTGTTACTTGTGTTTTAATATGACCTGCTTCTGTTGCACAAAATAAAGAGCTTTTTTCATCACATGGCTTTTCTTTGTCAACTTTTTTGTCCTGTGCCATATAATGGCAGTGAATCCATCTGAATCCATCCAATCATAGTTATGATTTATAAGTCATAATTTTCACTTACAATAAAAAGTTGAACTTGACATGCCAAGTTATATCAAGTCATAATAATGAGGAAAAGGTCCAAATTTACATACTAAATCAATTATGAGATTAAAAGTCATGACTTATGTCAAATATTTTTGTTATGATTTCTACTTTTTATGTCATAATGTTGACTTTTCATTTCACAATTATGACAGTCCCCTGGTTTCACAGACCAAGCCTAAGCTAGTCCTGTTTTAACTGTTTTAAGCAAGCTGTTTCAACTGAAAGCATATCTTAAAATTTGTCAGTGCCATTGTTTTGTCTCAAGATGAACGCCAGTAATGTTTTTTTCTAAGACACATTTATAAAAGATAGCCAAATATCCTAATTGAACTGTGAAGCCATTGTCATAATTTTGACTTTGTGATAATGATTTACAAAAGCATTTTTTTTTCTTATGTGGCAGAAATGGGTTTCCATGATATGATAATATAGCCTGGGTGCCAGCCCGAACCCCGCCCACAACAATTTTTGGTTGGGAAGTTCGGTCTGGACTCGCTCCGTTGAGGAGCTATTATGCCCGAACAAAAATTGTTCGGACCAATCAAATTGTCAGGGCGGGCTTTATACGATGATGGACAGATGAGCAACGCAACGTAATCGTCCACGTCACCAAAGAGCGCTTGATTTGAATTAGTTTACAACAAAGACGACTGCTGCTGGAGAATTGAGATTTCACGAGTTCACATTTACAAATAAGTCAGATAGAATAAATGCGTATATAAGATTTCACACAAATAAGTCGATAGAATAAATGCGTATATGACGTGCTGTCCGAGGAGAGGGCTGTGGGCTCGGTAGCCATACTCCCCCCGTATTCCTGGTTGTGAGAGAACAAGACAAGAGTGAGGATTCGGGGTGGTGGAGGGACCGAGGGATGCTGAAAAACTGTCAAGGAGTGTTAGGTAAGTTGACAGAGTGAATATGCTTCCTCGTGCTGATAGATAGGGTAACGTTAGACATGGTATTGCTTGATGACAAGTTGATATTGGATTGATTATTTGTACGTGCTCCTCCCGAACTTTGTTTATGAAACATCATGTGTAGATTCCGCCATCGCGTCTGTTATAGAAGATATCCACAGCGCATTCATTTTAAAAGAGGAACAGAGAGCCGCGACATTTTGTTGGTTGAAAATATGAATGAAGAACATGCGTCATTTACTCCGTTGCTCTGATTGGTTGTAGGTCTATCCAATGTGTGCAGAGGTTTTTTTTTTCCTGGTTCGGTTGAGACACACCCCATAATCAAATCTCTATGGAGCAGTATCAGACTCACATTCTGACTAGAATCTGAGTATGACGACGTCAGGCTAATGATAATAGTTTATTGTCTGTTACACAAGGGTTAGAGAACATTTTCTTTGACAAGGCTTCAGTCACAAAGAGACATTCACACGGACATATAAAATTCACACAGACATATAAAAATAACTGACTGGTGTTCAGTATGGCTGTTGCAGAGGGAATGAAGGATTTCTTGTAGATGTTTTTGCAGGCCAGTCGTGCCTTGAAACGCCTGCCTGATGGTAGTAACTGGAAGGAGTGATGGAGGGGGTGAGAGGGGTCCTCTGTGATCAGGTTGGCTTTCCTGATCACTGAGCGGCTGTACGGCTCAGATAGGGAGGGATGGGGGGAGCCAGTCATTTTAGCAGCGTGATTCACAATACATGAGAGTCTTGTTTTGTGTTTGATGGTGAGTTGGTTGTACCAGGAAGAGATATTGTAAGTGAGAACTGATTCAATGAGGGAGCGGTATACCAAAGTTAACACGTCCTTGCTGATCTGAAAAGAGTCTTCTGAGCAGGGGGAGACGTTGTTGTGCTTTTTTGTATATTGTATCTGTGTGTTGTGAGAAGGACAGCTGTTGGAGGTTGGAGCTGGGGGTTGGTGGGGCCCAGGTGGGTGTTGTACTGCCCCCATTGAAACACTTGTAGACAACATTCAATTTCTCTGCAAGAGTTGGTTCAGGGCAGGCAACCCCTGCAGGCTTGAGTGTTCTACCCATCATGATGTTTAAGCCTTGCCATGCTTCCCTTGCATTCCCAGAAGTTAACTTCTGCTCCACCTTGTTCTTATAATCAATCTTAGCCAGCTTGGCCTTCCTCCTAAACTCCTTCTCCAGTTCCCTCACCCTGTGTTTATCTCCTTCCAGAAAGGCCTTCTTCTTCTGGACCAGGCACATTTTCATATCCTTGTTAACCCATTTTTTATTATTTAGGAAGATGCTTGTTTGTTGATCTCATATGACCATAAAGATATAAAAGTGTCACAAAATGATCCTAAATGACTCCTCCTAAGGACATGTGTTAGAATTCTGTGAAATCTAATTAATTATTTAGCGAAAATCCTGACTTTGGTCTATTGTGCACCACTGTGTGAAACGCAGCAGTACGAAACCGCGCCAGATTCATAAAATCAAGATGAATCAAAACGGTATGGAAGCTGTGCAGTGTCGCATTTTTGATTACCTTTAATTTCTTAACACTTTATGTGCTTTAAATAACGACTGAAAACAGGATTTTCACCAAACACATTAACAATAAGTGTGTTTGAAGAAAGGGATTGAATAAACCTGAGCTTTATCATTTGTTTATCTGTTTTTTATTTGGTAAACATCAATTACATTTTTACAATTTAAAGGGTTCGAGAGTTTTGTGTATTTCCTAGTTCGGGGAACAGACACAGTCGCTATATGATGATAGCTAGGTGAAAGAGGCTCTATGTGATGGGATTTATCTGACCTTGGTGACGTGAGACAGCTAGCAGACGGTCGGTTTAGCCAGTCTGTCTGCTTCCTGACCTGAGCCCCAGATTGACATGTTTGAGCTTTAATACTATGTGCCATATTACTAGAGAGAAGAGCAGCACCATCCCAGAAGGGATGAATGCCATCTCTTTTCAACAGGTCAGGTCTGCCCCAAAAACTTTTCCAATTGTCTATGAATTCTATATTATTTTGCAGACACCGCTTAGACAGCCAGCCATTGAGTGAGGACAATCTACTAACTATCTCATTACTCCTGCGGACAGGAAGGGGGCCAGAGCAAATTACAGTGCCTGACATCGTACTTGCAAGTTCACACACCTCTTTAACGTTAATTTTAGTGATCTCCGACTGGCAGAGTCGAACATCATTAGTGCCGACGTGAATAATAATGTTAGAGAATTTACGATTAGCATTAGCCAGCACTTTTTAATTTGCTTTGATGTCAGGTGCTCTGGCTCCCGGCAAACATGTGACTATGGTGGCTGGTGTCTCTATTTTCACGTTCCGTGTAATAGAATCACCAATAACTAGGGCACAATCAACAGGATTCTCAGTGGGTGTTTCACTGAGTGGGGAGAATCTGTTTGATGTTGTAATCTGAACAGAAGAGTGGTGTTTTGTCCCGCGACTATAGCGTCTCACCGTCACCCAGTTGCCCTGCTGCACAGGCTCTACAGCCGGAACCGAACAATGCACAGAGTTCACTAAGCTAGTCGCATCCAAAGCAGTATCTAAAGCCCTTGCACTCTTACTATCCTCGATTAAAGTTTGGATGCGTGTGTGTGTTTCTGAAATCTTCTCCGTCAGCCTGACTATCTCCCTGCGTTTATCACATGTTATGCCCTCAGCGCTGACAGAGGAGGCTATGCTATACATGTGACAGCTATACATTGCTCCGGGTCTTCAGGAAAAAAGTTGATCAATAGGGTTTGGATAGGGAAGGGAAGTAAAAGAGATCTGATTCTTGCGTTTGAAATCACATGCCTGTAGATATCTAAAAAGAAAAAGAAAATGGGCTGTATGTATTTTAAATTGAGATTCTAATTGCACAAAAGACTATAAGCAACCATCAGTAAAAATATCTTCAAACGTTAAGAGACATTTTTCTTGCCATAGCAAGAATGACAGGTGAATCTGAAGAATAAATGCTGAGTGAATCTATGATTTCTGGCAACTGGGGTGCAGATTAAACCCCTCTGCTATCCAAAATAATTGTGAATTTGTGAGTTCCATACCATAGGGTGCAACTTGTGAGAGTCTAGACTCAGTGGTAAGGGTGAGAATAGGAGGGGCTGAGAGTGAGAAAGGAAGGCAGGCTGAGGATTATATCTGGACCCAGTCTGGACAGTAATTTATGTAATGTGCACCTTCTTAGTCAGACCTCTTAGGTTACAATAATACAATTGAAAATTTGGGAGAGCCAAAAAATCATCTAAAGTGTTTTTAACAGACATGACATGCACACATCAGATACATTTCTGCAGACTTTATTTCTTTGATAAACTTTTTCATTTCCATATAATTTCTTAACAGGCTAATCTAATTTCTGGCGTTTTCTCAATCATCAAAGTAAAACCCTTAAACACGAGTCTCAGGGAACAACAGAATTCGTCTGACATTCACTACTGGAGTAAAGTTACTAAACCTCTCAGTCCGAGCCCGAAAGGTTCTGAGAACCTCAGAGTCGAATCCTCCTCTTCACTGAAGACTAGAGACTACGTCTATTCTTTTATTTTAAAAGACCCATCAAACCTTCTCCTCGGACTGAAAGAGAAGTGTGCAGCGGACGAGCTGCGTTACGATTTGTTGTTGATACAAACGTCTGAATCTGTCCGAGGCTTGAGTTTGAGCTTGATGGGGTCTTTGGGAGCCAGTAGACCGTTTAAGCCGAGCTCTAGAGGAACCTGTGAAGAGCAAGAGAAGGTCAGTGTGAGCGAACAAATGAACAAACGTCCTCCTGTTACCAGACACCAACCCGTCTGCTCACCTGTGTCTCCGCACACACTGAGACGTCGAACCTCTGCAGGATCTCCACGATCGCCAGCTTCATGGTCACCTGAGCAAATCGCATCCCGATGCAGTTCCTGGGACCGAGGCCGAAGGGCATGTACATGTAGGGGTCAATGGTCTCCTTGTTTCCTTTAGTGAACCTGTTAATTAGGCAGGAAAGAGTCAAGTTGGGTTGAAGTATTTATACAGACAATTACTCTAAAGAACCAACCTTGGGTTCCTAGTGCAACAGTGCCGCTTACTTTTTCAGCGGCCTTGGTTCCGGAAGTATTTTTTCCATTGGGATTTTACAGATATTTTCTAGAAAGTTATAATCCATGAACCAAGCCAACCAGCAAACAGAGAATGTTCTCAGATGTTCTCTCAAAGTTATGAAGAAACGTTCTTCTAGTAACGTTAATGGAACATTTTCTGGTCTTTAATAACGCTCTCAAAATGTTAGTACAAAAACATTATTTATACATTGTTCATGAAGCAGTTTTCCTGAAATATTTTTATTTGGATGTTTGTCTAACGTATTTTAAATGTAACTACTTCAAGAACTTTTAAAAGTTAGAAAACTGGATGTTAAAAGAGTTCTCTAGGTGCAGTTTTATTGTTTTGATTCCCTGATTGGTGGAGATTTATTTGGGTTTTATGGGTAATGTAGTTTCTCACCAGGATTCCCTTAAACAATTGATAAACAATTCTTTGAAAAAGTAATTTAAAATAATGTGGAATGATGGCTTTCTCAAAAGCAGAGACCATAGATGAACAACCTTGTAGCTCACAGTAAGGTCTGTCTTTAATGTTTTATAAATTATCATTAAAAATCAGTTCCCCTATTTGAAAAATGATTGATTTTCAATTCCAGACCCGACTGTTGTGCTCTATTGTGGCTGGTGGAGCTTGACTGTATGATGACAAACAGGAGAAACCTGTCCTGACCTCTCTGGTTTGAAGCCCTCGGGGTCGCTCCAGTATTCCGGGTCTCTGTGGAGGGCGAAGGTCGGGATCATGACGACCATATCTTTAGGGATGATGACGCCATTGATTTCCACCGTTTTCTTGCAGACCCGTTCGAGTCGAGCTGCGACAGGGAACAGCCGGAGGGACTCGTTCAGCGCGGCGTCCAGATAGTCCATGTTCATGACGGCTTCGTAGTCCACCGGGGCCTTCAACACACAATCAATGGTTAAAGTCTCAAACTCACCACACCAATCCCAACGAGTGTTTCAGTGGAGTACTACCTTATTTGGGAAGGTCTCGTCGATCTCCTCCTGCAGTTTCTTCATGGCCTCTGGGTTGGTTGCGAGATTGTAGAATAAGAACGACAGAGTGCTGCTGCTGGTCTCGTAACCGGCGAAGATGAAGATCATGGCCTGCGATAAGATCTCGTGGTCGCTCAGACCTGCACAGGACACGGTTTAAGGTATGTGTCTTCACATATGGAAGAAAGATCTTTCTTATGGTTAACCATCTGAGATGCTTCACCTTTCTCTGTGTGTTCCTCGCCATGCTGAGTTTTCCCTGCCGTCTGAGAATCGACCATCAGCTGCAGGAAGTCAACTCTCTTCTGCAGGAATTCAGAAGAGTGGTTTAAAACATCATAACTTTACAGTTCTTCAGATTAAGTGTTTGTTGTACCTTCTTGTGGTCATTGGCCACTCTTTCAGACTTGATCTTCTGTAAGGCAGCGTAGAAGAAATCAGTCACAGATGTTGGGAAAAATGCTAAATCCATTTTTTCCAGGACGGGGATGACGAAAGGAAACAAAGCTGCAGAAGAAATTGTAAAATCTCTTAAAAGGGAACAATCTCAGGACTTTGGCTAATGTTCTGGCAAGATTCTCTCAAAGTTATGAACAAATGTTCTTCCATTAACATTCATGAAATGTTCGTTCAAAGTTTTCTGGTCTTTAATAATGTTCTCAAATGTTAGCACATAAACATTATTTATTCATTCATTTTTTTTTGAAACATTTTTGTTGGACATTCGTCTATCGTTTTTTTTTAAATGTTACTACTTGTTTCAGAACATTCAAAAGTTAACTTCCCATAATGTATGCAAAATAAGAAAATGGAATGTTCCTTAAACATTTTCATAACCAAGAAAAGAGCTTTTGAAGTGTGTTATCTGACAGGCCTAGTTGAGTTCTTTACCACAAATCAGGAACAGAGGGTTCAGGAAGTCAAACTTCAGCATTTTCTTTATGTTGGTCACAAATGGATCTTTGGGGTTGTTGAGGGAGTCGATGTCCACGCTGAACGCTGTGCTGGTCACCACATCCATACTGTACGCACCGAAGAACCTGAACACATGCAGTCAAGAGAAAGCCATTACTATTCTCATCTGATAAATATACTGCCTATATACTGTATATGTAGTCAGAGCCGGACAGTAACGGAGTACATTTACTTGAGTACAGTACTTAAGTACAATTTTGAGGGATCTGTACTTTACTCGAGTATCATTTTTGGGGAGTACTCATGACTTTACTCAAGTACATTTGAGAGGAAAATATTGTACTCTTTACTCCACTACATTTCTATCCATAACCGTGAGTACCCGTTACTCCCCTCAATTTGTTGTTTCCCTCTCAAACGTGATTGGATTGTGCAGGCGCCACTGATTGGGACAGCCTATCAGCAATCACCTTCAGCTTTCCGCCAAAGTCAACTCCATGGTCAGATTTAGATAAGAGACGAAACCATGGACGAAACAATGGATGAAGACGCAGCAGGTCCATCCCGGGAATGTGCCAACCCATGGCCCCACCTTGCCAGACTATTTCAATTTTCTGAACAAGTTAATGATAGTTTTCGCTTCAAGTGTTTGCTGTGTTTACCAATGTAAGCACTGTGGCAGTAGTAATGCAATATTTAGAAAATGTACTCTTGTACTCTTGATACTCAAGTACTTTTAAAAACAAGTACTTCAGTACTTTTACTTAAGTAGACATCTGACTGTAGTACTTTTACTTGTACTTCAGTAAAATTTAGCAAGGGGTATCTGTACTTTTACTCAAGTAATGAAGCTGTGTACTCTGTCCGCCTCTGTATGTAGTGAATGTTTCCACTGTCCGGGAGGTTATTAAAGGTGATTGGTGAGGAAATTGAACACCTTTGCTCTGTTAATTATAGTGATATTATTGCGGCTCTGTTCTTATCTCTTCAGATAACGAGAAGCATTTGTGATATTATGCAATATGTCTCACTCTTTAATATCCACGTTTTCTCCTCGTGTTGCTGATTTCCCCAGATTCTCAACTAGAATTTGAGAGTGTGTCTTCATGATGCCAAACATCTAGAGTGAGAAGCAGAAGTACATCATCTTCATCACACACAGGTAATGTTTGATATTTAATATGAAGAGAATCAAACCCACACACACACATCCTCCTCAGCATGAATGATGATGTAGTTCAGTTCAAATGAGACATTTATCTCAAACTGGATTCTTGTTTGTTTTTATTGTAGCACAATAGTACTGCCTTTACGTAACGCTTCAGATAAGCGATGTAATAAATACTGCTGTAAAACTTGTTTGCGTGAGAATGATCCAGATAAAGACTCACGGACCTCCTTTAACCTCCCGCTGGTGAAAGAAGGCGAGAGGACGCTGCGTATTCTCCTCCAGTCGTCGTCTTCAACGATGGACACAGCGTCGTACAGCGGCCCGTTCAGACGGAAGTTCTGCCAGATCAGAGGACAAATGTGGACGCAGTGAAGATAAAATGACAACACAAGCACAATCTCTGGCCTGAAAACATTCAAATGATTGGACCTTTATATTTTACCTTTAGATAAAAGATAGGAGTAAAAATGATATTTCTATGAATTTGCGTTCTCTCACAAATCTTTTGCATTCCCTGATAAACTTTACGTTCTCTCCCAAATCCTTTGCGTTCCCAGAGAAACTTTGCATTCTCTTTCAAATATTTTGAGTTCCCCAGAAGACTGTGTGTTTGCTCACAAATCTTTTGTGACATCTTACAAATGTCTGTCAGCCATCGCGATTGATGATGGTATCGTCTATCGGGGTCCAACCCTGCAATGAAATATAATTTTTCCTCCCATCTCTCTTTTTTATTATCATCGTGTCCTTCAAGGGTTCTGAAGTATTATAACACTATTACATTTCAGAATGATGATGGTGATTTTACCCTTCTGTTGGTGAAGAGAGAGTAACATTCTTTAATCAGGATGGTTTTGATGATGGATTGATCCATGATGCACAGAACGGGCTGCCTTGCATCGTAGATACTGTGAGAAACACAAACAATTCAGAAAAACACTACATTCAGAAGAATCATTCAGTTCATTATAACTGTACGATTGATTCACTGTCATTATCATGGTCTCATTATGACCGTCTTCCTC
The DNA here is from genome assembly GCF_951802725.1 of Rutilus rutilus. Lineage (NCBI taxonomy): Eukaryota > Metazoa > Chordata > Actinopteri > Cypriniformes > Leuciscidae > Rutilus > Rutilus rutilus. Next base: position 59,621,462 of record NC_140210.1, read on the forward strand.
GGCTCTTCATTACTGATCGCATGATGTTGAACCTTCAAACATGTTTGTCATTTCATCTTAAACTGAGTCATTTCTGTTTCAGATGTTCTGAAATGATTCTTTCAGATGATTCATTGAGATTGATCAGTGAAGTGTCATCCGTTAGTCTCATACTCACCCCCAGACTCGTCCATACTTCCTGAAACACTCAAGATCGAAATTATGAAACCCCTGAAAGCACAGCGACAGACGAGATCACATTCAGACACGTTCAGAAGAGTCATAAGAAAAACACTGAGAGAAGACTATAGTATCATCCGTGTGATTGACACAGACAGGTTCACGTTAGATTCTTATGGATCATTAACAAACCTGCGATGGACAGACGGAGAACCAGTAGATCATCGAGATCCAGATGTGACCAAATGTCAGTTAAACACAATATCAGACTCATGCTGTATTTGCTTTATAATAAACTCACCTCTCTATATCTCAGCATTGTTCCTAAGAACGGAATGGGTTTGGGACCCGGTATTCCCAACTTCTTGAACTGACTGTGAGGCCAGTATCCATATCTGGAAGTCACATCAAAATAATTTAAATCACAATCCCGGCTGACAAAAATATGTTCTGAGAATGTTTTGCTTATATAATTAAGTTCAAAACATCAAGGTTTTTTTTTTCTTGGTTATGCGAACATTAAGGGAACATTCCATTTTATCATTCCACAAACATTATGGGAATATTACTTTTGAATGTTCTCTGAACGTTATGAAAAAAGTAGTTACATAAAAAAAACGTTAGATGAATGTCCAAAATATATATATATATATATATAATTTTTTTTGTCCATGAATGATGTAATTAATCTTTTTGTAACTTTTTGAGAACATTATTAAAGTCCAGATAACTTTGATCTAAAGTTCTATGATTGTTACTGGAAGAATGTTTGTTCATAACTTTGAGAGAACCTTGACAGAACTTTCGCTGTTAGCTGGGATTTTAGACAGATCTTACGACACATACAGCATTAGATTTTTGAAATGGTTAAAGTCACGTCACCTTTATTTATACAGCGCTTTTTACAATACAGAGTGTTTCAAATCAGCTTTACAGAGATAACAGGAAAATAATGCAAGAAACTGTTTAACTGTTAGAATATCAGCTGATACAGTGACTGTAATAATCAGCCCTGTCATAACCATCTCTACATGCATTCAAATTACTTACTTGTTTTTAGTAAGATTCCATGAGTCTAAATGACAAATTTTTAAAATCTAAAGATTTAAAGATTTTAGACAAGAAGAGTCATGAATCACTCACATAACCAGAAGTGCCACAAACAGCATGAGCAGAGCCCATGTTTCAGCTGAGAAGAACAGACCGTAGCTCATGGTTCCTGATCCCGAGACGCTCAGACTAGAAACACACGGCGAGGAGCAGGAGCTTTATTCTGATCTCGGATTACACATTAACCAACGCAGAACACGTAAACACAAAGAACCTCTGCACACACTGACAAACACACGGCTCACCTCTGACCAGACTATTCATCAAACTACTGCAATAATCACATGTTCTGCTCCAGTTACACACACTTGTGTTTGTTTTCTGTTTTTCCTATTGTTTAGTCTCTTTGCCTCGGATATCACAGGCTCTGTTTGTTGAACGCTTCTCAGAGATGAAGTCATAAAATCCCAGAGGAAAGAGAAATCACATGATCTCCTTGAATAATGGTTTGCTCTGGGCGGCACTGAGATCCAGTGGAGAGCCAATGCCTCTCAGATGTCGTCTGTAGTCTTAATGACTCTTTTCTCTTTAGTTTCAGATAGCTAAATGAAACTATAGCAAAAAGAGCACAATCTGATCAATAGTATTTTCTATATTCACAGAGCTGAAGTTGAGTATCTGATGATTCTTCTAGTCATTTTCATTTATATAGCGCTTTTAACAATGTAGATTGTCTCAAAGCAGCTTTATGTTTGGTTCTAGATCAAGATATTCTAGAGTCTGTTATGTCAGTGTGAATCTCCAGAAGAGGACGTGCTGCTTATTTAATCTCTTTCAGTGTTTGAAGTGGCACCAGCACTTATTTTAAGTTGTAGCGTTTAAACCTCATATGAAAATGGTGGCAGACTTCAGCTCCTCCTGGTCTTTCAGTTAGCATTACTCAGCATATTCTTCAGGGCGCAGCGCCAGCGCCAGCGCCAGCGCCAGAGGGACAAGGTGTGTCACAGTTTGTCATAAATGCTGTTTACATAATGTGATGCAGGAGCGATACGAGAGTTTCCCATCCAGTGTAAAGTATTCGCTGCGTTCACCCATCATCACACTATTGATTTCCTCCAGCGAAAACATAACGTGAAGACATTTCAGAAAATGTTATTTTCATTTGAAAATTAAATTTTCATATTAAAACATTATATGTCATTACATTAACATCAGAGATTATTACAAACACAATCACACTGTAAAAATTATTTGTTGGTTTGACTTAAAGTACCCTTACCTCGTTGCCTCAATATTTTGTAATTTAAACTAACAATTTGAGTTGATACAATGAAAGAGATTAGTTTATTCAACAAACTCAAACTATGAAGTCTTCTGAACAACGTTTGTGAACCTAAGCTGATTTGGCAAAAGTTTGTGAAAAGTTGTGATAAATCATGAAAATATATATTTTTTCAGTGTAGTGACCGACAGCACTCAGTCAATGCACTGATTGGAACTGCTGATAAGAGTGAATGACAGAAACAGAGAAACATCATGTAGTTCCCTTTCGTGGTCACTCCGAGTTACGTCGGATGACGACGATTGGGGTTTCGCTTAGAAGCCTATCACCTTCGAGTATATAAAACGAGCCAATGGCAATGAAATGCCATGGGTCTGCGGAATTTGCATAGCGTATCTCCGCCCGCCGCAGGGGGTATATAAGGAAGTACGCTGGCAACACGCAGATATGTTTTCGCTTCGAACTTCTCCACTCCACGCAAGCCAAAATCCTGAGTTATTTCTTCTCATTCCTTCGAGACGAGCGAGCTCTCCGGTGTTGGTGTGACGGCGATTTCAGCGAGTGCACACTACCCTGCTGATCTGGTCAGTGATCTGACAGTTAGTGTGATTTCTCCCTGTTCGCTTCAACATCCGCAGAGTTTTCCTCTCACAAAAAGAGCATTGCATGTGGCACGTCTTTTTAAAGATGTCTCGCCCGTGCACTTCTGGTTGTGGTCGCGATGTATTTTCTCCAGATGGGCACAATCTCTGCTTAGCGTGTTTGGGCGTTGATCACGCTAAAGCAGCGTTTGTGGATGACTCATGTTCTCACTGCGGGAACATGACCATCTCCATGCTGCGGTCGAGACTCAATGAGCTCACCAGAGCGAGAGTCCCCCTACCCACACCCCGATCTACTGACTCCCCGAGAGCTAGTACTTCGGCTGGTGGCCGGGGTGACCTGAGGGTGACTGTGTGGGACACACCGCCGATACGTCCACGGTCCACACGCCCCTCTTCAGCATTGGTACCCGTGAGTGTTCAAACTGAGACCGCTGGTCCCTCTACGGAGGCCCCGCGTGTTTCGTTTGGAGCTCCAGAGGAGGATGCAATGTCGATCACTGCATCACAAGGTGGGCATGAGTCCTCGGGAAATGAGGATTCGGCTGTGTTGCCGCCCTCGGGCGTGCTAGCATTGCCCGAGTCTGATCCCGAGCTGACTGCCATGCTTTCCCGGGCAGCCGTGGCCATTGGGCTGGAGTGGTCCCCGCCACCCGATCCAGTGCGCTCGCGGCTGGATGATTGGTTTTTGGGAGCGGCCGCTGACACTCGTCGCTGCCCAATCCCAATACCATTCTTCCCGGAAGTGCATGAGGAAGTCACGCGGTCCTGGGAGGCTCCCATGTCTTCCCGTGATCGTTCGTCGGCTTTCTCCTCCTTTCCTCCCCTCGATGAGGCTGATGCTTGTGGGTACACTGGGATTCCCCCTGTCGAACGTTCTGTCGCGATGCAGCTGTGTCCGGCAAGCGCTTCATCGCGTGGTGATCCTAAGCACCCGTCCAAAGCCTGTAGATTTTCGTCTACTATGGTGGTGAAGTCTTACAGAGCGGCGGAACAGGCAGCTGCCTCTTTGCATGCCATGGCCATCTTGCAGGTCTACCAGGCCCAGATGCTCCGTGACATGCACGAGGGCAGGACAGACCCAGGGCTCTTCGATGAGCTGCGCGCCGCCACCGACCTCGCTCTCCGAGCGACGAAGGTGACCGCGCGCTCCCTGGGTTTGGTGATGTCCACAGCTGTGGTCGAGGAGCGACATCTCTGGCTGAACCTGGCCGATATGCGCGAGCCAGAGCGGACTCGTCTGCTCGACGCTCCCATATCCCAGGCCGGCCTTTTCGGCGGTGCAGTCGAGGACTTTGCCCAGCAGTTCTCGACTGCCCAGAAGCAGACTGAGGCGATTAAGCACATTCTGCCCCTGATGCTCCGCTGCTCAGCCGTCGGCACAGAATCCTCAGCCTGCTCGCCACCGAGGGCGCCCTCCCACGGCTCCCGCCCCTCCCGCACGGCCCCAGCAGCAGCCTTCATCTGGGCCGCGTCGTGGAGGAAGCCGCAGGAAGGCGCCACAGCCCTCTCCAGCCCCGCCGCCCGCTAAACGCCAGGCCAAGCGGCGCTCCTGAGACGGGCTGCTCAGGATTGGCTTTAATTCTGTCCCAGGAGCTGGTAGCAGGGCCACTCCTTCCCCCGGTGGAGGGCCGGGGGAGAATCTTTTGTTCTATAGAGACAGAATTGAATCCCCCAATCCTGAGCCGACAGAGTCCGAGGGCCGCAGTGCGCGCCACCCTCGGGTCCCGGTGGAGGGCCGGGGGAGAATCTTTTGTTCTATAGAGACAGAATTGAATCCCCCAATCCTGAGCCGACAGAGTCCGAGGGCCGCAGTGCGCGCCACCCTCGGGTCCCGCCACTGCCGCCCTCCTCTGTCCCAGAGGTGCGGGATGACAGCACGCGCCGCCCACGGGCCACGCTCCTCTCATCCCCCTCTGTCGCCAGACCCCTGCCAGAGCACGCCCCCGTGGGACGCGCGCCCTCCCCTGGCCTCCTCTGGCAGGACGCGGTTAATGACCTCCACCACGGGCTGGGGCGCCATGTGCAATGGACATGCTGCCGCGGGCTCCTGGACAGGACCCCAGCGCCTTTGGCATGTCAATTGCCTCGAGTTGCTGGCTGTACGTCTCGCCCTGCACCGCTTCCATGCGCTGCTCAAGGGTCAGCACGTTCTAGTCCATTCAGACAATACCGCGACAGTAGCGTACATCAACCACCAGGGTGGTCTACGCTCCCGCCGTATGTCGCAACTCGCTCGCCACCTCCTCATATGGAGTCAGAAGCATCTGAGGTCGCTTCGAGCCATTTATATCCCGGGACACCTGAACCAGGCGGCCGACGAGCTGTCTCGAGTTCGGCCTCTCGCTGGAGAATGGCGACTCCATCCCCAGTCGGTCCAGCTGATTTGGGATCAGTTCGGCGACGCACAGGTAGACCTGTTTGCCTCCCACGACTCGTCCCACTGCGACCTGTATTATTCCCTGACCGAGGGCACGCTCGGCACGGATGCACTGGCGCACAGCTGGCCGCGGGGCCTACGCAAGTATGCGTTTCCCCCAGTGAGCCTCCTTGCGCAGACTTTGCGCAAGATCAGGGAGGACGAGGAGCAGGTCATTTTGGTTGCCCCGTGTTGGCACAACCGGACCTGGTTCTCCGAACTTGTACTCCTCGCGACAGCACCTCCCTGGCCAATTCCTCTGAGGAAGGACCTCCTTTCTCAGGGACGGGGCACCCTTTGGCACCCTCGTCCCGATCTTTGGAACCTCCACGTGTGGCTCCTGGACGGGACGAGGCAGGTTTGAGTACCCTACCACCTGCGGTGGTGGCTACCATCACTTCCGCTAGAGCATCGTCCACGAGACATGCCTATGCGTTGAAGTGGAACCTCTTCGTCAACTGGTGTTCTTCTAAACATTAAGAACCCACGAAATGCCCGATCAGTGTCGTGCTTTCCTTCCTGCAAGAAGGGTTGGAGCGAAGGCTGTCTCCCTCCACCCTGAAAGTGTATGTTGCCGCCATTGCCGCACATCACGACGCAGTTGATGGTAAGTCTCTGGGAAGGCACGACCTGATCATCAGGTTCCTGAGGGGAGCGAGGAGACTGAATCCTCCTCGTCCTCCCCTCGTACCCTCTTGGGACCTCTCAGTGGTTCTAACTGCCCTGCAGAGTGCTCCATTTGAGCCTTTGCAATCAGTAGAGCTTAAGTTCCTGTCTATGAAGACAGCGCTCCTGGTTGCATTGGCCTCCATCAAGAGGGTAGGGGACCTGCAGGCATTTTCGGTTGGCGAAGCGTGCCTGGAATTCGGGCCGGCTAACTCTCACGTGATCCTGAGACCCCGGCCTGGATATGTGCCCAAGGTTCCTACCACACCCTTTCGAGACCAGGTAGTGAACCTGCAAGCGCTGCCTTTGGAGGAGGCAGACCCAGCCTTAGCACTGCTCTGTCCGTCCAGTACGCGCCCTCCGTGCTTACGTAGACAGAACGCAGTGTTTCAGGACCTCAGACCAGCTCTTTGTCTGTTATGGTGGGAAGCTGAAGGGAAAGGCTCTCTCAAAGCAAAGGTTATCTCACTGGATAGTGGATACCATTGCTTTGGCATACCAGCAGCAAGGTCGTCAATGCCCCCTTGGTGTGAAAGCCCACTCCACTCGTAGTGTGGCTTCCTCTTGGGCTCTAGCGCATGGCGCCTCGCTAACAGACATTTGTAGAGCTGCAGGCTGGGCGACACCCAACACATTCGCGAGATTCTATAATCTCGGAGTAGAGCCATTTTCTTCCCATGTACTCGCTTCAACCAGCCGGTACTAGGTTCTGATCAGGTGTCTTCGCTTGCTCGCCATTCCTCTCCACGGACGGGATACGTGCGACTTTCTTCTCAGGTGAGTCTGATAAGCTCTGAGTTTCCTCCAGCACCGCTGACGTCAACGCCTGACTTATGCCATTCTGCCATAACGCAGCTTTTGCGCTTGACTAGGTGCCTCCATGTGCATGGTCCCCCCTCTGGGCGACCCCCACATGTGTATTCCACTGTAAGTCTCTTTGGGAGCGTGTGTCTTTCCCTTGGTAAGCCACCTTGCCACCCCTGGGGTTTAAATATTCCACCTGCGGCTGGACACCTCAGTGATACCCCATATGCATCCCTCTGGGTCATATGTGTATTCCAAGTCCCCCCCTTAATGGTTGGGCGTAATTGCATATTTCTCCTGAGATATGCTTCCCAGTGTACCTTGGTATTCCTGTGTTAGGTAGGACTCCTTCGTTCGTGCTAGTCTCACAACAGGGAGCTCAGACTTACGCAGGGCACTGGATGACAGCCGAGGTGGCGTGATTAGACTGGAACCCCAATCGTTGTCATCCGCCGTAACTCGGAGTGACCACGAAAGGGAACGTCTCGGTTACGTATGTAACCCTCGTTCCCTGAGTAGGGAACGGAGACGTTACGTCTTCCTGCCACTTCCGCTGTATCGCTGAAAAACGCCTGGGTCCAGTTTCGACTCCTCAGCGAAGACATATCTGCGTGTTGCCAGCGTACTTCCTTATATACCCCCTGCGGCGGGCGGAGATACGCTATGCAAATTCCGCAGACCCATGGCATTTCATTGCCATTGGCTCGTTTTATATACTCGAAGGTGATTGGCTTCTAAGCGAAACCCCAATCGTCGTCATCCGACGTAACGTCTCCGTTCCCTACTCAGGGAACGAGGGTTACATACGTAACCGAGACGTTTTTCGTTCTACAAAATAATGACCCAGCAGCTGATTGAGACAATGGGCCTTAAAGGCATTTGAGGTTTTTGATATCACTTTGAATTATTGTTCTCTGATATGGAATGCCAGACCTGACATATTAATTAATAAATAAATAAATGCATAAATAAATATACGAAGGAATGTAAAAAAAACTAAATACATAAATAAATATACAAAAAATATATATAAAAATATACAAAAAATAAATTAGTATTTATACTTTTATTTCCTTATTTATGTAAATTGTATTTTTTTCCACATTTATTAGTTTTTTTCATTTATTTATTTATGCAATTATTTATTTCCACTTTTATTTATTTTCACATTTATTTATGTATATGTATTTATGTCTACATTTATGTATTTCCACATTTATTTATTTCCACATTTATTTATTTCCACATTTATTTATTTCTACATTTATTTATTTCTACATTTCTTCCTCTGTATGCTAATGAGTGGGGCGTGTTTTACCTCAGACATAGCAACCGAGCTCAGAGTGGCAGTGCTGAAGCTTTGAGGCCACAGTGACAACTTGTGGTGTGATCAAAATCTTATATCACAGTTTATGTCCTTGAATATCACCCTAACTGTATGTATGTAGGTTTACCATACATAGGCCTACCACTCTTTATTCTGGACATGGCCGTAAAACATTAGCCGATCGGGATTTCTAAAATGGCTTGGCACACATGAAGAGAAGCTGCTGATAACAGACACTTTGACATGGAAGCACGTGAAATTAAGCACTTTAATCACATTTCATGTAAATGTGCTAGATGAGGCTGATAAGAGCTTGTGTTTATTGTCTATGAGACAATCATTTTGATCAGTTCACATTACCTAATTTTGCATGCGCAACATGTGACAATTCAAATGCTTAAAAATATAAGGCATATTCCAAAGAGGCTGCTCTTAGATACTGATTGATTAACACAATTTAGACTAAATCATCAATTGGAATTATTCGGGATTAAATCAAACAAAAGGTGAATCATGTACAAGCAGCAAGTGAGACACACATTGCATGACATGCATTGTAGAGACGTACACAGAAGCTAACTGCATTTTTAATGGTTTCCAAAAACAATTTTGACAGCAACAGAAACAAACTTTTCCATAAGGTGGTATTTCCGCGATAAATTGATTTCCAAGGGCATTTTTTTAAAACCTTATTAAATATATGTGTAACGGAGTTTAAATAATGTTGTTAAATTCATACATAAATTGGGAAAACTCGACATTGGCTATTACTTTGCATGCATGATATTGTGGGCGGAGTTTCTCTCATCTCTCGCTGCTGGTAAGTCACATCAGTAATTGCTGCGTCGTAAAAACTGAGTTTAGATTGTTTTCAAGTGCAAGGTTGTACTTTTATATTACACACAAGTTTACTTCATTTGTATTTCAGTTCCTAGTTCTGTCAATCGAGTCAATTTGTGTAATGATAGTTTGAGAATCTGTTAGGTTATATACGGTGTTGTATTATTTGTTTATTTGTTTATTTAAAAGGATCCCCATTAGCTGACGCCGAGACGACAGCTAGTCTTCCTGGGGTCCAGACAATACATACAAAACCCAATAATTACAATCACAATTACTCCCAAATATTATAAGGTTCCACTACAATAGTATATAAATTGAGAAAGTTTAGTAGACTGATTTTAGCATTTGAGGTATAAATTATGATTGTTCCCCCACCTACAGGGTTAGGATAGGACACGGACCAGTGAGGAGCCCAGGGAAGAACCGAATGCAACAGGCTTAGGGGGCCAACCCTGCGGTGAAGACTCCCTCATAGGCCTTTCCCATCCACTAGTCCATCCTTTCCTCACTGTTCTATAGGTGTCGCTGGAATTAAGAAATAGGGAAAGAAGGAACAACAATAGCAGACTCAGAAAAGGATACAACCCAAGTGTTTGAACAAATACTGCTCTATCTGTCTTTTGTTTTCTTTCTTCCTCTGTGCAGATACCACTTGATGGCTGTCCCGAGACCCATATGCACCAACTTCCTCACCACATGCCACACCCGCCTTCAGTAGGAGCAGGAATCCCATGGGTGGCACACCCCATCTCCAACAAGAATACATGTCTCAACATCACAACTCCCCCAGCTTCTCTGTGTTGCATTCCTGGATTACCATCCTACAACCTAACTTCAGCTACTCCCATCATGACAGATCTACTCTTGCCAATGACTTTTCCTAGGTGCATGGAAAATTATGCCCCAGGCTCAACTCCATTGGGTGAAATTCCTCGTGACCGTTGCAGCTTTGTGGTCGAAATGAGAACAGAATCCCATGTGGACATTACTCCATCAGCAGGAAAAGAGGAAAAGGACTTAGGAGAGTGTCTCCGCAGGACACCATCCCTCCCGAAACTCTTTGCAATAAATCAGTGGTGTATGATTCCTCCACCGACTGGCACTTTTTGGTTATGTGGAACTTCTGTCTACAACATCCTACCCAGCCAATTTAATGGCAGGTGCACCCTGGTTTATGTTCTACCGGCTATCAGAGAAAATACACACTCCACCCCAAGCTCTCCACATCTACAAAATTCAGCTTCTACCACGAACAAAGAAGATGGCTGTATTCTTGGACTCACTTGTGCACAAACATGGTGGTCAAGAACTCTTGGAGCATTAATCCCGTCTTATGGTGTTATGCAGGCTCTCGATCAAGTCAGAGGCTTAGCGAATTCTGTACAGAAATTGGCCAATGATACAGGTTTGGCCCTGGGTAACATCTCAAACACTCTCGCTTCGCACAAGATAATGATCTTACAAAACCGAGTGGCCTTGGATTACATTCTTGCAATGCAAGGGGGAGCCTGCACCATTATCGGCCCTGAGTGCTGCACCGGGTTAATGGATCCAACAGAGAACTTGAACAAAATCCAACAAGACATTCTTGATCTTTCAGAAAAATTACACCAGATGACTGAAGATAATTCTTCATGGTTCGGAAACTTGTTAGGTAAACCCTGGCTGTGGATCAAGGAAATAGTAATTCTGCTGTTGTTTCTCCTACTGGCGTACTATCTATGCGTCCACAGTATCAAGTGTTTTATTCAACAAATGACTCACACCTCTCACGAGAAAATGACAGTTCCAACCAGAAAAGACTATTACCCGTAAGAACTTCACGGACCCTAATTGCATGTTTGTTTCTGTGTCAGCATGCAATTACATATAAGCAACACAGAACATGTGCTATGTGCCTGTAACGATCACAAGTTACAAGAATGAACTTTTAAGTGTCTAAATTTGTATTTTGTGAGAGTTATTAGAACTCTCAAAGGGGGAGTAATTTAAACAATTAAATTAAATGTTTAATTTAGGTTCCACTACAATAGTATATAAATTGAGAAAGTTTAGTAGACTGATTTTAGCATTTGAGGTATAAATGATAATTATTGAGTTTCCAGCAAGAGATTCCTGCCAGACCTGTTTTTTGTAAGTTATATTGTAAGTTAAATGAGTCAGACTCTCACCTTTTGTCTTTAATGGCTCTTGGAGCCCGAGCCCCAGCCCCAGTCATTGAATAGTTAGACTGATTGGATTAGCCTCTATGCGTTTGAATAGTTATGCTGATTGGATTAGGATTGGTAACACCCTGGAGTCTAGGGCGGGTTCCTAAACCTGTATACTTCATTTACATGCTTTGTTCAACCTCAATGTAAATCCCTCCCCCTTGGAAGGTATATAAACTACAATGTATACTGTTTGAGTTAGACTAGTTGGATGACTACAGCAACGCACAGCGAAGTCCTCAATAAAGAATAACTTCTGCTGGAAAGATATCCCAACGTCTCCTGGTCTCTGCTTTGACGAAGGAAAAGTTTCTACAGTAATATATAGAGCAACTTATACCTGTTTGTGGTATGCGTAGCTAATAAGGAATATACGATAGACAGTGAGTCAAGAAGGTGTGCATTCATGCTGTTACATGTGGCACAGTTGTAAAATAAAGAACAGATACGGAGCAACTCTTGTATCGCCTCATTTATACATGACATCCTAACATTACCGTTTGCGATGATAAAATGGAGAGTGTGTGTGTTAACCTGCTTGTGAATTCTGAACTACTGTTTATTTCATTTAAGACACCTGAGCAATGTTGATGCACTGTGTACATGTTTACATTTCTTCGTATATATATCTATGTATTTTTATTTTATTTTATTAATATGTTCAAAACGTTCAAAAAGTCCAGAATTGTATGTTTTAAAACCTTTTTTTTTCTGAAACAAGATGTTAGAGGAATGTTCAACTTTAAGTTATCACAAACATTGTTAAAGTTGGTGAGTTTGATTCATTTCTGTAAGTCTTTTCAAACTCTGCTTAAAGTGAATTGGTTCAGTGATTTGTTTTTAATAGACACGACACACACAAGTCAGATACATTTCTGCAGACTTTATTTCTTTGATAAACTCTCATTTCCATATAATTTCTTAACAAGTTAATCTCATTTCTGGCGTTTTCTCAATCATCAAAATGTAAAACCCTTAAACACGAGTCTCAGGGAACAACAGAATTCGTCTGACGTTCACTACTGAAGTAAAGTTACTAAACCTCTCAATCCCAGTCCGAAAGGCACTGAGAACCTCAGAGTCGAATCCTCCTCTTCACTTAAGACTAGAGACTACGTCTATTCTTTTATTTTAAAAGACTATGGCAAGCCGTTTTAACATTTAATCCTTAAAATTTACTATCTATTTCCATGCTACTAGTACTTATTTTTTAGATTCTAGTATCTATTCCATTAAGTACTAGTGCTTATTCTTTAGGTAGTGCCTTTTTAAAAGATACTAGTTATTCATTAGATACTAGTTCTTACTGTTTTAGATACTGGTACTCATTCATTAGATACTAGTACCTATTACATTTACATGTATTCATTTAGCAGACACTTTTATCCAAAGCGACTTACAAATGAGAACAATAGAAGCAATTAAACTAGCAGTAGGACAACAGTATGCAAGTGCTATGACCCTTCTCAGTTTAATCTAACGCAGTACTTGTTAATACATTTTTTTTATATATATATTTTATATATAGAACAGAACAGAAGAGAATAGAAGAGAAAGTGTTATTACTGGATCAAGTGCTGTCGAAAAAGAAGTGTCTTCAGCCGTTTCTTGAACATGGCTATGGACTCAGCCGCTCTGGTTGAGTTAGGCAGATCATTCCACCAGCAGGGAACAGTCATGGTAAAGGTCAGAGAAAGAGATTTTGTGCCTCTTTGAGATGATGCACCACAAGATGTTGTTTGCTTGCAGAGCGCAAGTTTTTGGATGGCACATAAGTCTGAAGTAAAGAGTTAAAGTAAAAGGGAGCAGAACCAGTGGTTGTTCTGTAGGCAAACGTCAGTGACTTGAATTTGATGCGAGCGGCAACTGGCAACCAGTGCAATTTTGTGAGGAGAGGAGTGACATGTGCTCTCTTCAGTGACTGTGCAAGCTGGAAGACTAGCCAGGAGAGCGTTACAATAGTCCAGTCTGGATAAAACTAGCACTTGGACAAGGAGTTCAGTAGCATGTTCTGATAAGAAGGGCCTGATCCTCCTAATGTTGTACAAGGCAAATCTACATGACCAGGCAGTTCTAGCAATGTGGTCTGTGAAGTTCAATTGATCATCAATTACCACACCAAGGTTCCTGGCTGACCTAGATGAAGTTATGGATGACGAAGTTGTGATGAAGTGTTGGGTTGGCCGGGACCACGAGTAGCTCTGTCTTCGCAAGGTTTAGTTGAAGGTGGTGGTCCTTCATCCAGCAGTAATGTCTGTCAGGCTGAGATGCGAGCAGCAACCGTCAGATCGTCAGGCTGGAATGAGAGGTACAGTTCTGTGTCATCAGCGTAGCAGTGATAGGAAAAGCCATGTTTCTGAATCACAGATCCTAGTGATGTCATGTAGATGGAGAAGAGAAGTGGTCCCAGCACTGAGCCCTGAGGCACTCCAGTAGCTAGATGTTGGGTCTTAGACACCACACCACACCCCTCCACGACACCCTAAAGGACCTACCTGAGAGGTAAGACTTGAACCATTGGGGTTCCTGAGATGCCCTTCATCTTTAGGATTGACAGGAGGATCTGGTGGTTAACTGTGTCAAAGGCAGCAGACAGATCCAGCAGGATGAGAACTGAGGATTTGGAAGCTGCTCTTACCAGTCTCAGAGCTTCAATTACTGAGAGCAAGGCAGTCTCAGTTGAGTGTCCACTTTTGAAACCAGACTGATTGTTGTCCAAGAGGTTGTTCTGTGTAAAGAAGGAAGAGATCTCGTTGAAAACAACTCGTTCAAGTGTTTTCGCAACGAATGGAAGGAGAGATACCGGTCTGTAACTTTCCAGATGTGCTGGATTTAGAGAGGGTTTCTTAAGCAGTGGGGTTACACGAGCCTGCTTAAATGCTGTGGGAAAGCTACCAGTGTGAAGAGAGGTGTTTATGATGTGTGTGAGTGCGGGTACAACTGAGGATGAAATGGCTTGAAGTAGGTTAGTGGGAATAGGATCAAGTGGACAGGTGGTAGGGCGATTGGAAAGGAGGGGTTTGGAGACTTCTGCCTCTGAAAGTAAAGAGAAGGAGGGTAGAAAGTGGTAAATGTGTGTGTCAGTTTGTGGATTGGTAAATTGGCCACTGATGGTGGTTGTTTTATTTATGAAGAATGTGGCAAAATCGTCAGCTGTTAGTGTTGATGGAGGAGGAGGAGGAGGAAGAGGGTTGAGAAGAGAGGAGAAGGTTTTGAAAAGCATGCGAGAGTCTGAAGAATTGTTCATTTTGTTGTGATAGTAAGTCATTTTAGCAGGACTTACTCCTAAATACTCCTAAATCTATTAAATAGATACTAGTACTTATTTATTATATAATAGTATTTATTCCAAATGTTACTAGTAAGATATTATATTTTACAAGGAAGATTTGTAATTGAACTCTACAGTGGTCGTTCTGACTATAACATAAGACGAGTAAAAAATCAGTTGTGACTAGTAAGATAATAAATATAACTAGTAACAATTAAAAAAGCTCCTAGTGTCTAATAAATAAGTACTAGTACCTAACAAATAACTATGAGTATCTATTAAATAGGTACTAGTATCGAATGAAAAGTAATTGTATACAATTGTATACAATAAATTACAAAAAAGTACTAGCAACAAATTAATACTTATTAGTAATATTTAAAAATATACTAGTCAATTGGAATAATTAATAGTAATAAATTATTAGATGAAATCAAAACAGAATAGCTACTAGTATCTATTAATTTGCAGATACCTTCAACCTCGTAAGGAACTAGTAAGAACATATTAAGAGATATCTTTCAAACAGATCATTACATAAACATGAGTATACTCTCAACCATCCAATCAGAGTTCATATGGTAATGCAGGCTAAACTAAGGCTATAGAAGATTGATTTTTCATAATAAACTGGCTATGTTGGTTTATCTAGCTAATTGGTTAGCATGAACGAAAGGAAATATATATGTTTAATATGACATTTATTGTTTTGAATGAACAGTAGGCTATAATAAAGACTTAACTGCCAATAATAAAATCCAAACAACAGTCAAGTAGATCCAAAAAAAAGTGGTTCATACCCACCAGCCAAACAACCACAATACCCAGAGATTGGAACTTTTGGAGAGCATTCATAATTCCTTTAAATAAAAAAAATTGGAATATTAATCGTCTGAGAATGAGAGTCATAATATAAATAAGAGTATATGCACTATATTACATATGCCTATTCTTTGTGTTTTTTTTTACTCTAATTCCATTAAAAAGGTAGGCCATTTTAAATTACTGTTTTAATTTTCCTTGCTTTTATTTTGTGATTATTTTATTCCTTTCTATGTAAAGCACTTTGAATTGCCATAGTGTATGAAATGTGCTATATAAATAAACTTGCTTTGCCTATTATTATACTGTTATTATAAAAACGGCCTTCTGCTTTTCAGTCCGTTTCCTGTGTCATTTCTTTGATATGTTGTTGGTTCATTAATATTCCACATATTATTTGCATACTGATTATTTAAATAGTACTAGTATCTATTAAGGTAAGGATATCTTCGATCTTAAATGTTACAAGTAACAAGCACTAGATCTATTTTTTTCTTAACAAGTTAGGTATAATTAAATACTAGTCACTACTGGAATAAGTACTAGTATCTAATAAATAAGAACTAGTATCTAATGAATTAGTACTTGTATCTTTAAAAATGTACTAGTACCTAAAGAATAAGCACCAGTATCTAACAAATAGGCACTAATACCTAAAATATAAGCAATAGAAGCTAATGAATAAGTACTAATAAGTACCTAATGGAATAGATACTAGTATCTAAAAAAAATAAGTACTAGTAGCATGAAAATAGATACTAGTAGGTTTTAAGGATTAAATGTTAAAACGGCTTGCCATAAAAAGACCCATCAAACCTTCTCCTCGGACTGAAAGAGAAGTGTGCAGCGGACGAGCTGCGTTACTATTTGTTGTTGATACAAACGTCTGAAGCTGTCCGAGGCTTGAGTTTGAGCTTGATGGGGTCTTTGGGAATCAGTAGACCATTGAAGCCGAGCTCTAGAGGAACCTGTGAAGAGCAAGAGAAGGTCAGTGTGAGCGAACAAATGAACGAACGTCCTCCTGTTACCAGACACCAACCCATCTGCTCACCTGTGTCTCCGCACACACTGAGACGTCGAACCTCTGCAGGATCTCCACGATCGCCAGCTTAATGGTCACCTGAGCAAATCGCATCCCGATGCAGTTCCTGGGACCGAGGCCGAAGGGCATGTACATGTAGTGGTCAATGGTCTCCTTGTTTCCTTTAGTGAACCTGTTAATTAGGCAGGAAAGAGACACGTTGGGTTGAAGTATTTATGCAGACAATTACTCTAAAGAACCAACCTTGTGTACCTAGTGCAACAGGCAAAAAGTAACATTCACATAATGTTTAAAGAATGGAAAGTTTGCATAACCAATACATTTTTTTTTTTTTTTACTGGACGTTAAAAAAGTCTAAGTGCAATTTGATTGCTTTGATTCCCTGATTGGTAGAGCTTTATTTGGGTTTCATGGGTAATGTAGTTTCTTACCAGGATTCCTGCTGATAAACAGTCCTTTGAAAAAGTAACTTAAAATAATGTGGAAGATGGCTTCATCAAAAGCAGAGACCATAGATGAACAACCTTGTAGCTTACAGTAAGGTCTGTCTTTAATTTTTTACAAGTTATCATTAAAAATCAATTCCCCTATGGAGAAAATGAATGGGATTTTCACGTCCAGACCCGACTGTTGCGCTCTATTGTAGCTGGTGGAGCTTGACTGTATAATGAGTGAAACAGGAGAAACCCATCCTGACCTCTCTGGTTTGAAGCTCTCGGGGTCGCTCCAGTAATCCGGGTCTCTGTGGAGGGCGAAGGTCGGGATCATGACGACCATATCTTTAGGGATGATGACGCCGTTGATTTCCACCGTTTTCTTGCAGATCCGTTCAAGTCGAGCTACGACAGGGAACAGCCGGAGGGACTCGTTCAGCACGGCGTCCAGATAGTCCATGTTCATGACGGCTTCGTAGTCCACCGGGGCCTTCAACACACAATCAATGGTTAAAGTCTCAAACTCATCACGCCGATCCCAACGAGTGTTTCAATGGAGTACCTTATTTGGGAAGGTCTCGTCGATCTCCTCCTGCAGTTTCTTCATGGCCTCTGGGTTGGTTGCGAGATTGTAGAAGAAGAACGACAGAGTGCTGCTGCTGGTCTCGTAACCGGCGAAGATGAAGATCATGGACTGCGATAAGATCTCGTGGTCACTCAGACCTGCACAGGACACGGTTTAAGGTATGTGTCTTCACATATGGAAGAAAGCTCTTTCTCATGGTTAACCATCTGAGATGATTCACCTTTCTCTGTGTGTTCCTCGCCATGCTGAGTTTTCCCTGCCGTCTGAGAATCGACCATCAGCTGCAGGAAGTCAACTCTCTTCTGCAGGAATTCAGAAGAGTGGTTTAAAACATCATAACTTTACAGTTCTTCAGATTAAGTGTTTGTTGTACCTTCTTTTGGTCATTGGATGCTCTTTCAGACTTGATCTTCTGTAAGGCAGCATAGAAGAAATCAGTCACAGATGTTTGGAAAAATGAAAAATTCATTTTTTCCAGGACGGGGATGACGAAAGGAAACAAAGCTGCAGAAGAAATTGTAAAATCTCTTAACAGGGAACAATCTCAGGACTTTGGCTAATGTTCTGGCAAGATTTTCTCAAAGTTATGAACAAATGTTCTTCCATAAAAATTCATGGAATGTTCATTCAAAGTTTTCTGGTCTTTAATAATGTTCTCAAAACGTTTGCACAAAAACATTATTTATGCATCGTTCATGGAGTGTTTTTTACTGAAACATTTTTGGGTAACACTTTACTTGAAGGGGTGTGCATAAGACTGACATGACACCTTCATAATCATGACATGGCAGATGTCATAAATATGAAGGAGGTCTTATGCATGTTTATGACAACTGTCATTAAGTGTCATTCGCTCAATTATGACATTTTTAATGCAAATATGACATTGTTTGAGATGTCTTTGTTATGACAACTTGACATAAACCAATACATCATAACCAGTCAGTGTCTTTTTCATGACAACTTGACATTACCAAGACAACATAAATTGTCATAAACATGACATAGCAGATTAATTATCAAACTTCAGAAACCACTTAGCTTTATGGGTTAGCATTTCATTAAACTGTCAGGTGGTTAGTTTTGACATTGGCTGTCATGAAGCCATTATAACTGTGTCATGAATGTTTTTCTTGACCTCAAGTACAGTGGTACAAATTTAATTTGTCATTAAAATGTTATAATGGCTTCATGACAGCCAATGTCAAAACCAACCACATGACAGTTTAATGAAATGTTAACCCCTAAAGCCTAAGTGGTTTCTCAAGTTTGATAATTAATCTGCTATGTCATGTTTATGACATATTTATGACAGGTTGTGTTGTCTTAGTAATGTCAAATTGCCATAACAAAGACATCTCACACAATGTCATATTTGCATTAAAAATGTCATAATTGAGCGAATGAAACTTAATGACAGTTGTCATAAACATGCATAAGACCTCCTTCATATTTATGACATGTGTCATGTCATGATTATGACGGTGTCATGTCAGTCTTATGCACACCCCTTCAAGTAAAGTGTTACCCATTTTTGTTGGACGTTCGTCTATCGTTTTTTAAATGTTACTACTTGTTTCAGAACATTCAAAAGTTACATTCCCATAATGTTTGCAAAATGAGAAAATGGAATGTTCCTTTAACATTTGCATAACCAAGAAAAGAGCTTTTGAAATGTGCTTATCTGACAGGCCTAGTTGAGTTCTTTACCGCTGATCAGGAACAGTGGGTTCAGGAAGTCAAACTTCAGCATTTTCTGTATATTGGTCACAAATGGATCTTGGTTGGAAATGGTTGTTGAGGGAGTCGATGTCCACGCTGAACGCTGTGCTGGTCACCACATCCATACTGTACGCGCCGAAGAACCTGAACACATGCAGTCAAGAGAAAGCTATTATTATTATCTGATAAACATACAGCCTATATATATAGTGAATGGTTCCTCGGTTCGGGAGGTTGTTAAAGGTGATTGGTGAGGTGTAATGTCTAGTTTTGGTTTTTGGTACATGTTTCATGTCACAGTCATATTTCTTGTCTTGTCACGTGATTCCCTTGCCCTTATGTGTTCATGCCATGTGCCTCCTAAAACCAGCTGTTCCGGCCTTCAGAGACTGCATGACGTTTGAAACTTCAAACACCATCAATAACATGGTATTGTCGATTCGATACAAGCATCGGTACAGTGTGTGATACGATAGTGCTTTGAAAACTGCGTCGGAGCTCCGGTATCAACCATCCCATCACTAGTTTCATGTCATGCCAAGTCAAGTCTTTGTTCTGGATTATCAATAAACTGCTCATGGGTTCTGCAAACTTGCCTCCAGTGGACTGATGTTACAGAATACAAGACCAATCATGAACCCAGCAGATTGTTTGCTTCACCTCCGACAAGGGGATCAATAAATAGATGATTATGTGGATGAATTCTGTGGACTTTGTGACAAGGTTGAATTTAATGATATTGCCTTAAAATACATTTTTCGTCATGGATTAATTGAACCCATTCGTTCTGCCTGGGGGGAAAATTAACTTTTCCCTAGCACAATATATGGACTACATCCTTCTGTTGATCGCCTCTTCATTTACTTTGGGTTTTGTGGATGAGGAGCTCTGCAATCCCCACAGTACCCTCCAAGCCAGAGACTCTTCACGTCATGCCTGCCAAGCCAGAGTCTCTTCATGTCATGCCTGCCATGCCTGAGACTCTTCACGTCGTACCTGCCAAGCCAGAGACTCTTCATGTCATGCCTTCCATGCCTGAGACTCTTCACGTCATGCCTGCCAAGCCCAGAGACTCTACATGTCATGCCTGCCAAGCCAGAGACTCTTCACGTCATGCCTGCCAAGCCAGAGACTCTTCACATCATGCCTGCCATGCCAGAGACTCTTCACGTCATGCCTGCCAAGCCAGAGACTCTTCACGTCATGCCTGCCAAGCCAAAGTCTCTTCATGTCATGCCTGCCAAGCCAGAGACTCTTCACGTCATGCCTGCCAAGCCAGAGACTCTTCACATCATGCCTGCCATGCCAGAGACTCTTCACGTCATGCCTGCCAAGCCAGAGACTCTTCACGTCATGCCTGCCAAGCCAAAGTCTCTTCATGTCATGCCTGCCAAGCCAGAGACTCTTCATGTCATGCCTGCCAAGCCAGAGACTCTTCATGTCATGCCTGCCAAGCCAGAGACTCTTCATGTCATGCCTGCCAAGCCAGAGACTCTTCATGTCATGCCTGCCAAGCCCGAGACTCTTCACGTCATGCCTGTCAAGCCTGAACTTGCTCATGTCATGACCACCACGCCTGAGCCCCCGGCCAAGGCTGCCGCCACACCTGAGCCTCCACCCGCTCCACACTCACCTAAAGGATTATTAGGAACACCTGTTCAATTTCTCATTAATGCAATTATCTAATCAATCAATCACATGGCAGTTGCTTCAATGCATTTAGGGGTGTGGTCCTGGTCAAGACAATCTCCTGAACTCCAAACTGAATGTCAGAATGGGAAAGAAAGGTGATTTAAGCAATTTTGAGCGTGGCATGGTTGTTGGTGCCAGACGGGCCGGTCTGAGTATTTCACAATCTGCTCAGTTACTGGGATTTTCACACACAACCATTTCTAGGGTTTACAAAGAATGGTGTGAAAAGGGAAAAACATCCAGTATGCGGCAGTCCTGTGGGCGAAAATGCCTTGTTGATGCTAGAGGTCAGAGGAGAATGGGCCGACTGATTCAAGCTGATAGAAGAGCAACTTTGACTGAAATAACCACTCGTTACAACCGAGGTATGCAGCAAAGCATTTGTGAAGCCACAACACGCACAACCTTGAGGCGGATGGGCTACAACAGCAGAAGACCCCACCGGGTACCACTCATCTCCACTACAAATAGGAAAAAGAGGCTATAATTTGCACAAGCTCACCAAAATTGGACATTTGAAGACTGGAAAAATGTTGCCTGGTCTGATGAGTCTCGATTTCTGTTGAGACATTCAGATGGTAGAGTCAGAATTTGGCGTAAACAGAATGAGAACATGGATCCATCATGCCTTGTTACCACTGTGCAGGCTGGTGGTGGTGGTGTAATGGTGTGGGGGATGTTTTCTTGACACACTTTAGGCCCCTTAGTGCCAATTGGGCATCGTTTAAATACCACGGCCTACCTGAGCATTGTTTCTGACCATGTCCATCCCTTTATGACCACCATGTACCCATCCTCTGATGGCTACTTCCAGCAGGATAATGCACCATGTCACAAAGCTCGAATCATTTCAAATTGGTTTCTTGAACATGACAATGAGTTCACTGTACTAAAATGGCCCCCACAGTCACCAGATCTCAACCCAATAGAGCATCTTTGGGATGTGGTGGAACGGGAGCTTCGTGCCCTGGATGTGCATCCCACAAATCTCCATCAACTGCAAGATGCTATCCTATCAATATGGGCCAACATTTCTAAAGATTGCTTTCAGCACCTTGTTGAATCAATGCCACGTCGAATTAAGGCAGTTTTGAAGGCGAAAGGGGGTCAAACACAGAATTAGTATGGTGTTCCTAATAATCCTTTAGGTGAGTGTAGGCCACTTGTTAAGGCCACGGAGGCCGCGCCTCTCTGGTACCATCTCCTTGGCAACTGCTTGCACTTCCATGGCTTCCTGAACTGCCCCCTCTTAGCCTGCCAGCATCGCCCATGCTTCACGGTCCAAGGTCTGTCCCCCATCACAGCCCTGGCCCGCCATCCCTCCCCCAAGACTCTCTTATGTCTAGTTTGGTTTTATGTTGGGCGTCGGGAGACGCCCATAGAGGGGGGGATCTGTAATTATCTATTAGCTCCGTTCTTATTTCTTAAGATATCGAGAAGCATTTGTGATATTATGCAATATGTCTCACTCTTTAATATCCACGTTTTCTCCTTGTGTTGCTGATTTCCCCAGATTCTCAACTAGAATTTTAGAGTGTGTCTTCATGATGCCAAACATCTAGAGTGAGAAGCAGAAGTACATCATCATCATAACATCTTCATCACACACAGGTAATGTTTGATATTTATTATGAAAAGAATCAAACACACACACACATCCTCCTCAGCATGAATGATGCTGTAGTTCAGTTCAAATTAGTCATTCATCTCAAACTGAATTCTTGTTTGTTTGTATTGTAGCACAATAGTACTGCCTTCAAGTAACGCTTCAGATAAGCAATGTACTGTATTGTTCCAAATATAAGACTGTAAATGCTGGTAAAATGTACCAACAATCACATTTAAAAAGAAACCCTTTATGGTTTAAGTTCTCATTTATTAGATTTCACTATGACTGTTCTCTTACCTTTTTTATGTACAGTGACAGATGCTGGCATGTCAAAAAACAGGTGTTTGATCCACATTACCTATCTGATCCAGGGGTTATTATTTATTTATTTTCCTTAGTTTGATGAATAGCGCATTTAAAGACAGCAGTTTCTCCCTGAAGTCGGAGGGCTCATTTCTTTTTTCGACTATGTACTGACACACTTGCCTGTCAGTTTCTTCGAAGTGTCCGCTTTTAGGACCGCGGTAAGCTTTTCTTTTTGGCCTCGCCATCTTCTAACATTACACTCTGACACACCGTATTTCTTGACTGCTTAATGAGAGAGTTGTTTGATGACCAGTCCAGCATTTATCAGTCCTGGGGGAAACACTCGTTTTACATGTATTTGGCGATCCCTATTGTTGCGGCTTTATTATTGACATGTAAAAGTTTAGACTCCGAATATAAGATGACCCAATTTTTTTTAGATGTATTTCCAAGAAAAAAAAACAGTCTTATATTCGGTATAATACGGTAATATCTACGGCTGTAACACTTGTTAGCATGAAAATGATCCAGATAAAGACTCACAGACCTCCTTTACCCTCCCGCTGGTGAAAGAAGGCGAGAGGACGCTGCGGATTCTCCTCCAGTCGTCGCCTTCAACGATGGACACGCCGTCGTACAGCTGCCCATTCAGACGGAAGTTCTGCCAGATCAGAGGACAAATGTGGATAAAATGACAACACAAGCACAATCTCTAAGACATATTGTTCCACTGGCCTGAAAACATTAAAATGTTTTCATATTTTTTAACTTAAGTCTTTAGCAAAACTTTTCTATTCCCAGAGAAACTTTGCATTCTCTAAAAAAAATTTGCGTCCTCAGAAAAACTTTGCCTTCACTCACAAATCTTCTGCGTTCCCAGAGAAACTTTTCGTTCTCTCACAAATCTTTTGCGTTCACAGAGAAACTTTGCGTTCTCTCACAAATCTTTTGCGTTCACAGAGTAGCTTTGCGTTCTCTCACAAATCGTCTGCGTTCCCGGGGAAACTTTGCTTCTCCAAATAAATTTTTCATTCCAAAGAAACGTTGCATTCTCTCACAAATCTTTTGCGTTTCCAGATAAACTTTTTGCGTTTGCTCATTAAATATTTTGCGCTCCCTAAGATACTTTGCGTTCTCTCACAAACCTTTTGTATTCCAAGAGAAACCATGCGTTCTCTCGCAAAATTGGAATGATTACGATGATGGTGATTTTACCCTTCTGTTGGTGAAGAGAGAGTAACATTCTTTAATCAAGATGGTTTTGATGATGGATTGATCCATGATGCACAGAACGGGCTGCCTTGCATCGTAGATACTATGAGAAACTCAAACAATTCAGAAAAACACTACATTCAGAAGAATCATTCAGTTCACTATAACTGTACGATTGATTCACTGTCATTATCATGGTCTCATTATGATTGTCTTCCTCGGCTCTTCATTACAGATCTTACTGATCTCATGATGTTGAATGTTCAAACATGTTTGTCAATCAGACCGTCGCCATGGATCCTGTCTCCACAAGCACAGATGTCAATCAGACCGTCGCCATGGTTCCTGTCTCCACGAGCACAGATGTCAATCAGACCGGCGCCATGGATCCTGTCTCCACGAGCACAGATGTCAATCAGACCGGCGCCATGGTTCCTGTCTCCACGAGCACAGATGTCAATCAGACCGTCGCCATGGATCCTGTCTCCACGAGCACAGATGTCAATCAGACCGGCGCCATGAATCCTGTCTTCACGAGCACAGCTGTCAATCAGACCGGCGCCATGGATCCTGTCTCCACAAGCACAGCTGTCAATCAGACCGTCGCCATGGATCCTGTCTCCACGAGCACAGCTGTCAATCAGACCGTCGCCATGGATCCTGTCTCCACGAGCACAGCTGTCAATCAGACCGTCGCCATGGATCCTGTCTCCACAAGCACAGCTGTCAATCAGACCGGCGCCATGGATCCTGTCTCCACAAGCACAGCTGTCAATCAGACTGTTGCCATGGAGACTGATGCTGAGGAGACGGATGCTATGGAGGAAGCGGTGGTTCGAAAAGTTGACGGGAACTCAGAACAGCGTATGTCAGATGACAAAGGGGTGGGGCTTAATAAAGACTCCACCCCCCTCTCATATCAAGGGTGTGTGTTTGCTGCTGTTGCTACAGTCAGGTGCTGCAGCCCGTCGTGATCCTGGTCTCCTAGTCCAGCTGCAGTTGAAGCACCATCCGTCCAACATCAGCATGTGTTACAGCACAAATCAGACAACTGGAGGAGGAGTGTTTTAACCCTTGTGCTGTGCAGAAAACCCTTTACCTACTCTGGCGTTCCAGGTCAAAAACAATCCGTCTTATAAATCTCTCATTATGCAAAATTATTAACATATATTGGATTAAATCTTTTTGCCCTACGATCATTCAGTGACAAAAAGAAACACAAAACCTGCGCTAACTCAAAGAAAACAAGTTGATAAATACAGTGGTGTGAAAAAGTGTTTGCCCCCTTCCTGATTTCTTATTTTCTTGCATGTTTGTCACACTTAAATGTTTCAGATCATCAAACAAGTTTAAATATTAGTCAAAGATAACACAAACAACCTTAAATGAAGGTTGTTATTATTAAGGGAAAACAAAATCCAAACCTACATGGCCCTGTGTGAAAAAACTGATTGCCCCCTAAACCTAATAACTGGTTGGGCAACCCTTAGCAGCAACAACTGCAATCAAGCGTTTGCGATAACTTGCAATGAGTCTTTTACAGCGCTGTGGAGGAATTTTGGCCCACTCATCTCTGCAGAATTGTTGTAATTCAGCCACATTGGAGGGTTTTCGAGCACCTTTTTAAGGTCATGCCACAGCATCTCAATAGGATTCAGGTCATGACTTTGACTAGGCCACTCCAAAGTATTCATTTTGTTTTTCTTCAGCCATTCAGAGGTGGACTTGCTGGTGTGTTTTGGATCATTGTCCTGCTGCAGAACCCAAGTTCGCTTCAGCTTGAGGTCACGAACAGATGGCCGGACGTTCTCCTTCGGGATTTTTTTGGTAGACAGCAGAATTCATGGTTCCCTTTATCACAGCAAGTCTTCCAGGTCCTGAAGCAGCAAAACAGCCCCAGACCACCACACTACCACCACATTTTACTGTTGGTATGATGTTCTTTTTCTGAAATGCGGTGTTACTTTTACGCCAGATGTAATGGGACACACACCTTCCAGAAAGTTCAACTTTTGTCTCGTCAGTACACAGAACATTTTCCCAAAAGTCTTGGGGATCATCAAGATGTTTTCTGGCAAAAATGAGACGAGCCTTAATGTTCTTTTTGCTTAGCAGTGGTTTTCGTCTTGGAACTCTGCCATGCAGGCCATTTTTGCCCAGTCTCTTTCTTATGGTGGAGTCATGAACACTGACCTTAACTGAGGCAAGTGAGGCCTGCAGTTCTTTGGGCACAAACATTGTTACAGTTGGTGAAGTTGATTCATTTCTGGTTCAGTGATTGTTTTTAATAGACACGACACACACATCAATTTATGTTACTGGAAGAACGTTTTAACCTTGCCCCCCACTCAATCAGACCGTCGCCATGGATCCTGTCTCCACAAGCACAGCTGTCAATCAGACTGTCGCCATGGATCCTGTCTCCACGAGCACAGATGTCAATCAGACTGTCGCCATGAATCATGTCTCCACAAGCACAGCTGTCAATCAGACCGTTGCCATGGATCCTGTCTCCACAAGCACAGCTGTCAATCAGACTGTTGCCATGGATCCTGTCTCCACAAGCACAGCTGTCAATCAGACTGTTGCCATGGAGACTGATGCTGTTGCTACAGTCAGGTGCTGCAGCCCGTCGTGATCCTGGTCTCCTAGTCCAGCTGCAGTTGAAGCGCCATCCGTCCAACATCAGCATGTGTTACAGCACAAATCAGACAACATGAGGAGGAGTGTTTTAACCCTTGTGCTGTGCAGAAAACCCTTTACCTACTGTTGTGTTCCAGGTCAAAAATAACCCGTCTTTTTCAATCGCTTATAAATCTCTCATTATTCTAAATTATTAACATATATTGGATTAAATCTTTTTGTCAACTTGATTTGTTTCAATTAGCACAGGCTTTGTATTTCTTTGATTGATCGTAGGTCTCATTGATCTGAACTGATGCACCTCAGTTTTTAAATGAAAAAAGTACAGTTTAACCTCAAAAACACTGAGGAGCAAGAGTTCAGATCAATGCCCTACGATCATTCAGTGACAAAAAGAAACACAAAACCTGCGCTATCTCAAAGAAAACAAGTTGATAAATATATGTAATCTAATATTTGGTGATAATATTGCACATACAAGTTTTAGTCCAAATGTGATATCATTAACAAACATTTTTGGGGAAAAGAGAATCCCCTCCGGGTCAAGATGACCGGAACACAACATTCATACTTTACAGGCACAAACACTGTTACAGTTGGTGAGTTTGATTCATTTCTGTGAGTCTTTTCAAACTCTGTTTAAAGTGAATTGGTTCAGTGATTGTTTTTAATAGACACGACACACACATCAGATACATTTCTGCAGACTTCATTTCTTTGATAAACTCTCATTTCCATATAATTTCTTAACAGGTTAATCTCATTTCTGGCGTTTTCTCAATCATCAAAGTAAAACCCTTAAAGGGCACCTATTATGCCCCTTTTTACAAAATGTAATATTGGTCTTGGGTGTCCCTAGAATGTATTTGTTAAGTTTTAACACAAAATACCCCACAGTTAATTTATTATAACCATTTGAAAATGTCATTTTTGGGGCCTGTTTTAAAAAGAGCTGTTTTGGTGTATACCACCTTAAATGTAAATGAGCTGCATATTCCCGCCCTGCTGGACCCAGATAATGAAGAGAGAGACTCCGGCAGAAGAAACGCGAAATGAGAATGGACCAAGACGTCTCGGAATGGTTATTTGATACATTTATGTACTTACAAAGTTTTAATCGCGTCCCCTTTGCAATTATGGATGTGCAACACACACACACACACGCAAATTGTGAAAATGTTCGCGCAATTTTTTGAAACTACATACACACAAATACTATGATAACGTTTGCTAAGTTCAAACGAATTTTTATTTTATTTTTTAAGTACAAACGAAATTATATTTATTTGGTGCTGTTGCGTCATGTTGACATTACTTGTCGTACAGGTGCTTATGTGGCAAATGTGAGAAGATGGCTACAGAACCAGAAAATATGCTGCAGGGAGATAGACGTTTATATACTGTCTATGGAGATAGAGCAGGTATTAATTTATTTACATTTGTAATTGCTGCAAAAAATAATACGTGACATAAAACTGTCTGACGTTGTTTGTTGAGACATCCTATGACGACGGCAATAAATAGCTTTAGACGCATTTGTTGTTGAACTGGCTGACATCGATTGAAATGACTATTTGCTCAAAAATCATAAAATACACTTACTTCTTCTGGAGGTGACGTTGGATCGCGAACAGTAGGCAACGATCCACACTTGAGGATTAACTGACCCTCGTTCACTAAACAGTCAGTCAGAAAATGATTCGCGCAAACATAAACGTATTTAGGAAGTTTAAGTGGCGCCTTTTCTTCATAAATAAAATCCATCCGCTGTGTTTTCAGTGGCTCTGATGTCAGTGAAGACTACTATGTCCATTCTTACATCCCACAACAGAACACGTACATTTCATAGGAGACATTACCGGCTGTCGTTGAAACAATGGCGATGGTGTGCAGATCACCGAGGGCGGGGTAACCACAGTGTCAATCAAACCACGTCGGTGGGGCTTAGCACAATTCTACGTCACTGTGAGAGCAATCTTAGAACAGCTCGTTCGGAGATAGTGCTTATGATATATTGATCCCTCCTACCTTCACTCACTCCTACGAGCCTACATCCCCACCAGACGCCTACGATCAATCAACAAGCGACGTCTCGTGGTTCCATCACAGAAAGCCACAAAATCACTTTCCAGATCATTCTCATTCACAGTTCCATGCTGGTGGAACACTCTCCCCACCCTTATCCGGAATGCTGAATCCCTGACAACATTCAAAAAACAGCTGAAAACCCATCTCTTCCATGAGCACCTAAACTCATAAAAAAAAAAAAAAAAAAAAAAAAAAAAAAAAAACCTTTCCCTTAAAATCCCACCTATCATGCTTATGCTACTCTGAATAATGCCTGAACTTCGTATTCTGAACACTTCTTGCGTTGTTGTTGTCTTTTGCCTCTTCATGATGACTCGCTTAATTTAGTCCTGATTTGTAAGTCGCTTTGGATAAAAGCGTCTGCTAAATGACTAAATGTAAATGTAAATGTAAATATTGAGATTGTAAAAAAACCACTGGGTGGATTTTTATCATTCTAGGGTGGTTTTGCTTACACACTGCCAACACACATTTATGTTCAAACACCATGTAAAAGTGAATTTTGCATAATAGGTGCCCTTTAAACACGAGTCTCAGGAAACAACAGAATTCGTCTGACATTCACTACTGAAGTTGCTAAACCTCTCAGTCCGAGTCCGAAAGGCACTGAGAACCTCAGAGTCGAATCCTCCTCTTCACTAAAGACTAGAGACTAGAGACTAGAGATAAAATATTCTTTTATTTTAAAAGACCCATCAAACCTTCTCCTCGGACTGAAAGAGAAGTGTGCAGCGGACGAGCTGCGTTACTATTTGTTGTTACAAACGTCTGAAGCTGTCCGAGGCTTGAGTTTGAGCTTGATGGGGTCTTTGGGAGCCAGTAGACCATATAGGCCGAGCTCCAGAGGAACCTGTGAAGAGCAAGAGAAGGTCAGTGTGAGCGAACGAATGAACGAACGTCCTCCTGTTACCAGAGACCAACCCGTCTGCTCACCTGTGTCTCCGCACACACTGAGACGTCGAACCTCTGCAGGATCTCCACGATCGCCAGCTTCATGGTCACCTGAGCAAATCGCATCCCGATGCAGTTCCTGGGACCGAGGCCGAAGGGCATGTACATGTAGGGGTCAATGGTCTCCTTGTTTCCTTTAGTGAACCTGTTAATTAGGTAGGAAAGAGACACGTTGGGTTGAAGTATTTATACAGACAATTACTCTAAAGAACCAACCTTGGGTTCCTAGTGCAACAGTGCAGACTGTTCAGCAGCCTTGGTTCTGGAAGTACTTTTTCCATTGGGATTTTACAGATATTTTCTAGAGAGTTATAATCCATGAACCAAGCCAACCAGCTATCAGAGAATGTTCTCTCAAAGTTATGAACAAATGTTCTTCCAGTAACATTAATGGAACGTTCGTTCAAAGTTATCTGGTCTTTAATAACGTTCTCAAAATGTTAGTACAAAAACATTATTTATACATCATTCATGAAGCAGTTTGGCTGAAATATTTTAGTTGGATGTTCGTCTGACGTTTTTTTAAATGTTACTACTCGTTTGAGAACATTCAAAAGTAACGTTCCCATAATGTTTGAAGAATGGAACGTTCGCATAACCAATAAAAAAAACTGGACATTTAAAGAATTCTCTGAATGCAGTTTCATTGTTTTGATTCCCTGATACGTAGAGATTTATTTGGGTTTTATGGGTAATGCAGTTTCTCACCAGGATTCCTGCTGATAAACACAATTCTTTGAAAAAAAAAGTTGAAATAATGTGGCATGACAGCATAATCAAAAGCAGATACCATAGATGAGCAACCTTGTAGCTCACAATAAGGTCTGTCTTTAAAGTTTTATAAGTTATCGTTAAAAATGAATTGTGGATTTGAATGGGATTTTCCACGTCCAGGACAGACTGTTGGGCTTTATTGTATTTGCTAAAGCTTGACTGTAGCTTCACCGGACTCGTATAATGAGTGAAACAGGAGAAACCCGTCCTGACCTCTCTGGTTTGAAGCCCTCGGGGTCGCTCCAGTAATCCGGGTCTCTGTGGAGGGCGAAGGCCGGAATCATGACGACCATATCTTTAGGGATGATGACGCCGTTGATTTCCACCGTTTTCTTGCAGACCCGTTCGAGTCGAGCTACGACAGGGAACAGCCGGAGGGACTCGTTCAGCGTGGCGTCTAGATAGTCCATGTTCATGACGGCTTCGTAGTCCACCGGGGCCTTCAACACACAATCAATGGTTAAAGTCTCAAACTCATCACGCCGATCCCAACGAGTGTTTCAATGGAGCACTACCTTATTTGGGAAGGTCTCGTCGATCTCCTCCTGCAGTTTCTTCATGGCCTCTGGGTTGGTTGCGAGATTGTAGAAGAAGAACGACAGAGTGCTGCTGCTGGTCTCGTAACCGCCGAAGATGAAGATCATGGCCTGCGATAAGATCTCGTGGTCACTCAGACCTGCACAGGACACTGTTTAAGGTATGTGTCTTCACATATGGAAGAAAGATCTTTTTCATGGTTAACCATCTGAGATGCTTCACCTTTCTCTGTGTGTTCCTCGCCATGCTGAGTTTCCCCTGCCGTCTGAGAATCGACCATCAGCTGCAGGAAGTCAACTCTCTTCTGCAGGAATTCAGAAGAGGGGTTTAAAACATCATGGACTATTTAGTTGTTGTAGCAAATTAGCTCAAAATAAATATTAAAAATCAATCATAACTTGTAATAATTATATATGAATATTTGGATCAATTTATAGAATTAATTTATTGCAGTAAAATTAACATTACAATCAATCAACCTGTTTGTCCCATGAACAATTATTTATTAATTCTAAGAAATGTTGATTTCCGGGGGAGGGAAATGTCTTTCTTACTGTATAGTACTACTAAGAGTCTGTAGTCACAGTCTAAATCGTAAAATAAACTTTGTTGCAAGCAGAGAATCAGAACCAAATACATATTGTGCACAAGTTTTATTAACTAAAATCACAAACATAACTAATCTAAACACACAACATACAATCACACAAACTTGGGTAAAATGGGAAGTGACAAAATGAAACCGGAAGCAGGAAATGGAACTATGGAAAAGATCCATTTAACTATGAAAAGAACCATCAGCTTATTATTTTCAGAGCACCTCATTAAATGTATACTTGCATGGCCTTTGCAGTGAAAGCATTTCGTGAAGTTTCTGAAAAAGGATTTTGATGGTCCCCTTAGTCTCAATCGATTTCTTCTGCCTTGAATGAAGAAATGGTGATGAACTTGCATGGTTTGTTTGACTCTGTTCTGGTTGAAAGTTCTCTCTCTCTCCATGAGCACATGGCACCCTGGGCTGGAGAGGCCATGCAGAGCAACCAGGAGAAGGGAGGAAGTCGGAAGAGTTGATGGTTGGAGTTGCATGGTTGGAGAATGAATCAATTGTGCCAAACTCCTGATGTTGTCCTTGTTCTGTTCCTTGTTCTCCTGAATGAGCTCGTGGCTAGTTGTGAGTCAAGGCCTGCTAGCTTGGGGCCTGGGGCCTGGTGCGGCCCCGCAGGACAGCAACCCGAAATGTACAAGAGAAGGCCAAGAGAGGGAAGGGCTTGTGTAGAGGCCATTTAAAGCCTGAGAACGGTCCCTCCTCTCAGGGTTGGGGGAAATAAGAATAATAAGAAAGTAGAAAGGGGGAAATTCCAAGCGGGAAATTCCTCTGTTGGGAGGATTTGTGACTATGTTTCAAGTGTGGGCCTTGCCATTTGTGTCCATTTATACTCAGATAGATATCACAAACACACACACTGCATTCTATGAGAAGGTGATGTGAGTCATTAAATGAGGATTAATTACACGATATAGGTGGGGTTACATTAACTAGAAGTTCTCTCATAAAGCATGCATAAAATAAATATAAATGCAAGAGACAGTATACGAGACATAAAATTATCACACACAATGTCCTGGGATGCATGTTCATTTATAGATCAGTTTGTCTATAATTTAATGCAGGAAAGTCTGTTTTAAGGGCTGTAGGTCTTTCCTATGGCCTCTGTCTTATCACATGACCACATTTTTCAGAACAATAAAACCATCTTATCTGATGGTCCCCCTGCTGACTGAGGCCTTTTCTGCTCTCTTGCCTCTTTTGGGGAGATATTTCATTCCTAAAAGTGGGCTTTAAAGCTTATTTGTTAAATGTAACAAATGGTTATGTGTCTGATTGTCTCAGTCGTTATATTGTTCATGTTAAGTGTTTGTTGTACCTTCTTGTGGTCGTTGGCCACTCTTTCAGACTTGATCTTCTGTAAGGCAGCGTAGAAGAAATCAGTCACAGATGACGGGAAAAAGCTGAAATCCATTTTTTCCAGAAGGGTGGTGGTGAAAGGAAACAGAGCTACAGAAGAAATTTGAAAAGGTTTTAACAGGGAATGTTCTGGCAAAGTTCTCTCAAAGTTATGAACAAACCTTCTTCCAGTAACATTAATAGAATGTTCGTTCAAAGTTATTTGTAGTTCTGTAAAGACTTTGTTCACAGAGTTTCCTACATTAGCTTTTGAAGTGTGCTTATCTGACAGGCCTAGTTGAGTTCTTTACCGCTGATCAGGAACACAGGGTTTAGTAAGTCAAACTTCAGCATTTTCTTTATGTTGGTCACAAATGGATCTGTGGGGTTGTTGAGGGAGTCGATGTCCACGCTGAACGCTGTGCTGGTCACCACATCCATACTGAACGCACCGAAGAACCTGAACACATGCAGTCAAGAGAAAGCCATTATTATTCTCATCTGACAAATATACAGCCTATATACTGTACTCTATATGTAGTGAATGTTTCCACTGTCCTGGAGGTTATTAAAGGTGATTGGTGAGGAAATTGAACACCTATGATAATTATCGTGATATTATCATTATAATTCTGTCTGCCTGCTGCTGCTTGAGTTGGTTTGCGTCTGAAAGCTTTGTATATCTTTCTGTCTTGAATTATTATTCACTATCATTCCCTGTTGTTTATACTGCTAAATATAACTTACTCAACATCAGATATTAACCTAACTTTGCTAGCTTCAATCTAAATCGTTGCAACACGCTAGTAATTCGCTAGCCTGTTAGCGTGCCATCCGTGCACTCTTTATTTATTTATTTATTTATTTCGCTCGCGCCTTTTCCAAATCCATCAAACAACTGTGGTGAGTATCAGTCAGTCAACAAACACGGTGTTATGTAATTTTCTCCTCTTATTGTCACTTGCACTTCATGCAACATGTTTAGCATATCCTTCTCTGTCAGCACAGGATTTACACGTGATAAATGCAGGGAGATAGTCAGGCTGGCGGAGAAGATTTCAGAACTAGAGACATGCATCCAAACTTTAATTGAGGTTAATTGTAAGAGTGCAAAGGCTTTAGATACTGATTTGGATGTGACTAGCTTAGTGAACTCTGTACAATGTTTGGTTCCAGCTGTAGAGCCCGTGCAGCAGGGCAACTGGGTGACCGTGAGATGCTGTAGTCGCGGGACAAAACACAGCTCTTCCGTTCCAATTACAATAACAAATAGATTCTCCCTACTCAGTGAAACACCCACTGTGAATCCAGTTGAATGTTCCCTAGTTACTGGTGATTCTATTACACGGAACTTGAAAATAGAGACACCAGCCACCATAGTCACATGTTTGCCGGGAGTCAGAGCGCCTGACATCAAAGCAAATTTAAAAGTGCTGGCTAATGCTAATCGTAAATTCTCTAAGATTATTATTCACTCTGGCCCCCTTCCTGTTTGCAGGAGTGATGAGATACTTAGTAGATTGTCCTCACTAAATGGCTGGTTGTCTAAGTGGTGTCCGCAAAATAATATAGAATTCATAGACAATTGGAAAAGTTTTTCGGGCAGACATGACCTGTTGAAAAGGGATGGCATTCATCCCTCCTGGGATGGTGCTGCTCTTCTCTCTAGTAATATGGCACATAGTCTTAGAGCTCAAACATGACAATCTAAGGCTCAGGTCAGGAAGCAGACAGACTGGCTAAACCGACCGTCTGCTAGCTGTCTCACGTCACCAAGATCAGATAAATCACATCACATAGAGACTCTTTCACCTAGATATCATCATATAGAGACTATGTCTGTTCCCTGAATTAGGAAATACAAAAAACGTTTCAACCCATCTAAGGGTAAAAGTTTTATTGATGTTCAACAAATAAAAAACAGATATAATACAGATGAGCAAATGATAAAGCTTGGGTTGCTGAATATTTGATCCCTTACTTCAAAAGCTCTTATTGTTAATGATATGATTACAGACCTAGATGTGCTGTGTTTGACAGAAACCTGGCTAAAACCAAACGATTGCTTTACTTTAAATAAGTGCAACCCCGCAAGATTACTGTTACAAACATGAGCCTCGTCTGAAAGGCAAAGAGGGAGGTGTTGCTGTAATCTATAGTAATATTTTCAGAATTACTAAGAAATCTAGATAAAATAAAGATAAACCGTCTACTACAGTATCGCATCAGGCAGTGCATTGTTGTCTCCATAAGGAAAAATTCGATTCATTCATTGCTAAAGGAGAGGATAAATTTACTAAACTCGTTAAAGGTGAACTAAGTAACTTTTTTACCTTAACTAAACAGCTTCGGAGTCATTGGAATGGTTATATTACTTATTTTGGGTTGAATGGTGGTCGTTTCGCACCCCCCTGGTGCCTGTGAGCGGAAAATTCGCACTTGCAACTTTGAGACGGCGGGCCGCCGGCAGCCGCGGCAGGAAGTCTCGCGTGATATCAGGTCTCGCGATCTAAACAATTGCTTTACGGCCAAAAGAAATCTGCTCAAATACTGTCATTATTGCTCTCCCTCACGCTGTCCGAACCCGAATGAAGAAGACGTTTTAAAGAATATCCCATCTGCTTTGATGTCGTTGATCTACTAGCCTCTGCTGTCTGAGAATCGCCAACGAGTTTTTACAACAGTGTTGTCAAATATCTATTCCGAAGCTGTGGGGGGAGCTCTAGAGAGAAACCTGCGGGCAAAAAGCGAGAATACAGCGAAGAAATCCCGAAGCTACTGAGTGCTGCTTTAAATCATCTAAATCGACAACATGTATGTTAGACCCTATACCGACTAAGCTACTGAAAGAGATGCTTCCAGAGGTCATAGATCCTCTTCTTACTATCATCAATTCATCTTTGTCTCTAAAATACGTACCAAAAACTTTTAAGCTGGCTATGATTCTTGATCTATGAACTTGATCCTACAAAATTAGTCAATTACAGGCCGATCTTGAATCTACCTTTTCTGTCAAAGATACTCGAAAAGGCAGTATATACAAATATGTTCCTTTTTAGAAAGAAATGATATCTGCGAGGATTTTCAATCAGGATTTAGACCGCACCATAGTACTGAGACTGCTCTCATTAGAGTCACAAATGATTTGCTCTTATCATCCGATCGTGGTTGTACTGTATCTCTCTATTAGTGTTACTTGATCTTAGTGCTGCATTTGACACTATCGACCACAACATTCTTTTAAATAGACTCGAAAATTATGTTGGCATTAGTGGAATTGCATTAGCATGGTTTAAATCATACTTATCTGACCGTTATCAGTTTGTAGAAGTAAATGAAGACATTTACATTTAAATTTATGCATTTGGCAGACGCTTTTATCCAAAGCGACTTACATTGCATTTCAAGGTACACATTTACATTCTTATCAGTTCTTGCTTTCCCTGGGAATTGAACCCATGACCTTGGCGTTGCAAGCACCAACTCTCTACTGTTTGAGCTACAGGAGCTTGCTGTTCACTGTGTACATGCTACCCTTGGGAGATATCATTAGGAAGCATGGCATTATTTTCACTGTTATGCTGACAATACTCGGCTCTATATTTCTTCACGCCCTGACGAAACTTACCAATCCACAAAATTAACGGAATGCATAGCTGATATAAAAAAACTGGATGACTAGCAATTTCCTACTACTTAATTCTGAAAAAACAGAGTTTCTAATTATTTGACAAAAAACTTCCTCACATAATAACCTAGAATACTCTCTAACACTTGATGGCTGCTCTGTTAAGTCTTCGTCGTCGGTTAGGAACCTGGGTGTGCTCTTTGATACCAATCTTTCATTTTAAAGTCACGTGTCTAGTATCTGTAAAACCAAATTTTTTCATCTTAAAAACACATCTAAATTACGTCATATGCTCTCAATTAAAAATGCAGAACAATTAGTTCATGCATTCATGACCTCAAGGCTAGATTATTGTAATGCTCTACTGGGTGGTTGCCCTGCACGCTTACCAGTTCTTACCAGAACAGGAAGTATGACCAAATTAGCCCCATTTTGTCAACACTGGATTGGCTCCCTATTAAACATCGTATATATTTAAAAATACTACTGATTACTTACAAAGCACTAAATGGTTTAGCTCCCCAATACTTGAGCGAGGTCTTAACGCATTATAGTCCTCCACGTCTATTGCGTTTTCAAAATTCCGGCCAGTTGATAATACCTAGAATATCAAAATCGACTGCTGGCGGTAGATCCTTTTCCTATTTAGCACCAAAAATGTTGAACAATCTTCCTAACATTGTCCGGGAAGCAGACCCACTCTGTCAGTTCAAAGCTAGACTAAAAACACATCTCTTTGGCCTAGCATACACATAACACATTATAGACTTCTATAATTCAATGTTAGGCTGCATAGTTTAGATCAGCCGGAACCGGGAACACTTCCCATAAATCCTTATGTACTCGTTACATCATATGAAGAATGGCGTCTATGCTAATATTAGTCTCTCTGTTTATCCCGAGGTTTGCCACAGTTCGCTGGATCCAGGCCGTATCCAGAACTGATGAAGGACCTGCTCCTGGGCGCGACAACAACGTAGTCCTTAAGTGTCAACTAGTCTCTCCCCTGTGAAGGCCTCCCTCCCTTCCCTTTACCTCAGTACAGATAAAACGTTCTTGGGATAATTCCGGTTCGCGTGGCTATGCAGACGCGACAAATTTCTGTATTATACATTTTTAAGGCCAGACAAGTAGTTTGTTGAGGGTTGATTTGTGAAGGACTATAGGACACATACGTTCGTTGTATTCAAACGCGCATACCTTTGGACTGAACACGTGATGCGCATGTGCCGGCTGTCTATGCTTTCGGGTTTGCTTTTTTGATGTTTGCGCAGATAATGGATAATCGTTTGCACCTTCGAACCTATTTCAGGGAGTGCGTTCTCGAGACACCAGGCACTGTTTTGTGCGGATGAGCGGCCGGAGCGCGTTAAGAGTTTTAGTGTTAGAACGGTGTCGTGTAAGCGGCCACTAAGTTAATAACTAATGATCTTCGCACCGGAAGTGAATAAATCAAAACTAAATTTAGCTGGATAATAACTTTATCCTAATGCTGTTGTACAGCCTAAACAATCTGTTACGATAATTTCTATTATAACTGTAAAACTGCTTTGAAACAATCCATACTGTTAAAAGCGCTTTATAAATGAAGGTGACTTGACTTGACTTGACTATTGCGGCTCCGGTCTTATCTCTTCAGATATCGAGAAGCGTTTGTGATTGTGGCAAGGGGGCTGTGGTTCTGCGAGGTCTGTACGGGAGAGAGAGAAAGGAGACGAGTGGTGCGTAAGTAGGTCAAGTGCAAATCATGAACACCTGTGTCTTGTTGCAGTAATTGGCATGGAGAGACCGGATATAAGCCGCTGTGGAGTGAGAGACGAGAGAGAACGACTAAGGACTCGTACGCCGCCAGCCAGTGGAAAGGCTGATCAAGAAAGTGGAAAGAGTCAGACCTGATATAGCGGAAAGATTGTTTAGTGTTAATGTGAAATTGTTTTGTGTTGTAGCGTTGACTACGGTGAATGCGTAGTGTGCGCGCCTTTTGTTTTGATTGTTTTCCTTTTTTTTTGTCAATAAACATTCGAGTCCCAGTTACGCCGACCCTGTCTTCTTCCTTCCAAACCCTGAACCTCATCACAGTGATATTATGCAATATGTCTCACTCTTTAATATCCACGTTTTCTCCTCGTGTTGCTGATTTCCCCAGATTCTGAACTAGAATTTGAGAGTGTGTCTTCATGATGCCAAACATCTAGAGTGAGAAGCAGAAGTACATCATCATCATAACATCTTCATCACACACAGATATTGTTTGATATTTATTAGGAAGAGAATCAAACACACACACATGCTCCTCAGCATGAATGATGATGTAGTTCAGTTCAAATTAGTCATTCATCTCAAACTGAATTCTTGTTTGTATTGTAGCACAATAGTACTGCCTTCAAGTAACGCTTCAGATAAGCGATGTAATAAATACTGCTATAAAACTTGTTTGCGTGAGAATGATCCAGATAAAGACTCACGGACCTCCTTTAACCTCCCGCTGGTGAAAGTAGGCGAGAGGACGCTGCGTATTCTCCTCCATTCGTCATCTTCAGCGAAGGACACAGCGTCGTACAGCTGCCCGTTCAGACGGAAGTTCTGCCAGATCAGAGGAAAAATGTGTATACAGTGAAGATAAAATGACAATACAAGCACAATCTCTGGCCTGAAAAAAATCTAATGATTAATAAAAATAATTCATATTTATTACCTTAAGTACCTTTATATTTTACAGTGATAAAAGATGGGAGGAAAAACTATATTTCAATTAATCTGTATTCTCTCGTAAAACTTTTGCATCCCCAGAGAAATTCGAATCTTTTGTTCCCAAAGAAACTTTGCGTTCTCTCACAACATGATACTGCATGGGTTGGCTGACCGTATTCAGAAGGAGATCTTTACGCTGGAATTTCCTAAGGATCTAAATGGACTTATCGATCTGGCATTACGAGTGGACGCACAGTTACAGCGACTGGAGAGGCGAACTCTCCAGGCGATGGTTTCCGAGAACCCGGAGTATTCCAGAGCCAGAGGTAAGAATACGCTCGGCTTTCCCGGGAGGAGAGAGAAGGATGAGGGGCCTCTGCATGTACTGCGGGGAGGTCGGGCACTTTTTAAGAGACTGTCCAGTAAAAGATCAAGCCCGGCAGTAGGGCTGAGGTTACTGTCGGGTGGACTCTCCGTGGAGAAATCCTCATCAACTCTCCTCCCGGTAAGACTGCAATGGGCAACCAAGTTTCACCAATGCCAGGCCTTATTGGACTTGGGAGCTGAAGGTAATTTTCTGGATAGAACTTTGGCACTTAACTTTCAGCTTCCTATCATTCCCCTCACTCACAAGATTTCCGTCAGTACACTTAATGGACAGAAACTTCCAGACATCTCATCCACCACCGACATCATCACTCTCATCACGTCAGGGAACCATACGGAGAGGATAACCTTTATGATCACGGACTCTCCGCTGGTTCCCGTAGTCCTTGGTCATCCCTGGTTGGTGCGACACAAGCCCAGGGTTGACTGGAGTCACAGCTCCATCTCTGAGTGGAGTAATCA
Organism: Rutilus rutilus; assembly: GCF_951802725.1. Classification (NCBI taxonomy): domain Eukaryota; kingdom Metazoa; phylum Chordata; class Actinopteri; order Cypriniformes; family Leuciscidae; genus Rutilus; species Rutilus rutilus. The sequence continues at coordinate 59,661,626 of NC_140210.1, forward strand.
GTGCTATGCCTCTTGTCTTGTGTCTGCCTGTTCGTCTGTGTCTAGTTCTGTGTTGCAGGATGAGCCGGTGAATTTGTCAAACGTGCCCCAGGAGTACCTCAACCTGAAGGAAGTGTTCAGTAAGTCCCGGGCTGCTTCTCTACCTCCGCATCGTTCCTATGACTGTGCTATAGAGTTACTGCCAGGTACGCCTCCGCCTAAGGGCAAGTTATACTCACTTTCTGCTCCAGAAAGTGAGGCCATGGAGAAATAAATTTATGATTCTCTAGCAACCGGGTTCATCTGCCATTCTTCTACTCCAGCGGGGGCGGGGTTCTTTTATGTGGGTAAGAAGGATGGTTCTCTGCAACCTTGTATTGATTACCGAGGGTTGAACAACATCACGGTAAAGATTTTCACGGTATCCTTTGCCGTTGATGTCTTCAGCCTTCAGAGGTTGCAGGGTGCATCCGTCTTCACAAAATTGGATTTACGTAATGCTTATCATTTGGTTCGCATAAGAGAGGGGGATGAGTGGAAGACGGCGATTAACACCCCCAGGGGGCATTTTGAATATTTGGTCATGCCTTTTGGCCTGCCTTTTCCAACTCCCCTGCAGTCTTCCAAGCACTCGTCAACGACGTGTTGAGAGACATGGTAGATCAGTTCATTTATGTCTACCTGGACGACATACTGATATTTTCTTCGTCTCTCCAGGAGCATGTTCAGCACGTCAGACGAGTGCTCCAAAGGTTGTTAGAGAATGGGCTTTTTGTCAAGGCAGAGAAATGTGAATTTCATGCACAGTCTGTTCTTTTCCTAGGGTATATCATCTCATCCAAGGGAATGCACATGGATCCTGACAAGGTTAAGGCTGTGGTGGATTGGCCAAGTCCAGATTCCTGTAAGGCCCTACAGAGGTTTCTGGGGTTCGCCAATTTTTACCGACGTTTCATTCGTAACTTGAGCCAACTAGCTGCTCCTCTGACAGCCTTGACCTCCCCCAGAACGACGATCAGGTGGTCTGGTGTAGCCGAAGCTGCATTTTCCAAACTCAAGAGCCGCTTTGTTTCGGCTCCCATTCTGATTACCCCTGATCCTTCACGTCAGTTCGTGGTGGAGGTCGATGCGTCAGAGGTCGATGCGTCGAGTTCTCTCCCAGCGCTCTTCTTCGGATGACAAGATGCATCCTTGCACGTTTTTCTTCCATCGCTTATCACCAGCCGAACGTAACTACAACATTGGTAACAGAGAATTGGTGGTGGTCAAGTTAGCATTGGAAGAGTGGCGTCATTGGTTAGAAGGGTCGAGGGTACCTTTTATTGTCTGGACCGATCATAAGAATTTGGAATATATCAGATCCGCCAAAAGACTCAACTCCAGGCAAGCTCGGTGGGCTCTTTTTTTCGGTCGTTTTGATTTTTCTCTTTCGTACCGCCCGGGTTCTAAAAACATCAAACCCGATGCTTTGTCTCGTGTTTTTGACTGATCCGAACGCCCGTCCACTCCTGAGTGCATTTTACCTGAGAGACTCATTGTCTCCACACTCACATGGGAGATTGAGTCGAAGGTCAAGTCGGCCTTAGAAGGGGTAATGCCTCCGCCTGGTGGCCCACCGAGTCGGTTATTCATGCCGGAGGGATTACGGCCCAACGTAATTCAACGGGGTCATTGTTCCAATGTAGCATGTCATCCAGGAGTTAATCATACCAGTTTTTTGGTTAAGCAATGATTCTGGTGGCCGGGGATGGCTCGTGATATTCAGAGTTTTGTTTTGGCCTGTTCGGTTTGTGCTTCCAATCGACCTCCAGATAGGTAACTGCAACCGCTGTTTGTCCCTTCGAGACCCTGGTCCCACATTGCGCTCGATTTTGTCACCGCCCTCTCAGGGCAAGACAGTTGTTTTGACCGTAGTGGACCGGTTCTCGAAGGCGGCTCATTTTATTCCCTTGCTCAAATGACCCTCTGCCAAGGAGACAGCGGTGGCTGTTATAGATCACGTCTTTCATATACATGGCCTCCCGATGGACGTGGTCTCCGACACTGGGCCCCAATTTATGTCCAAATTTTGGAGGGAGTTTTGTAGATTACTGGGGGTGAATGTAAGTCTGTCTTTGGGTTTTCATCCCCAGAGCAATGGCCAAACTGAGCGGGCCAACCAAGACTTAGAGAGAGTGTTGCGATGTTTGGTTTCCAAGAATCCTTCCTCCTGGAGCCAGCAACTTTCATGGGTTGAAAGTACGCACATAACTCGTTACCAGTGTCGTCTACGGGTCTCTCTCCGTTTGAATGTAGCTTAGGTTACCAGCCACCAATTTTTCCTAGTCTGGAATCCGAAGTCGCGGTCCCCTCTGCTCACGCCTTCGTCCAGAGGTGCTGCCTAGAGCCCTGCACGGGCCTCAAATCTAGGCCCGAGCCCGGCCCTGGCCCGAGACGTTCAGGCCCTAGCCCGACTCGTGTCCGACAGCTCATCAGAATTATCAGCCCGAGTCCGACCCGAGGCCGTTTTTTTTTTCACAGCGGAAATACTGAATACAGAAATACTGAGGCAGGCTCAGGCTGCTCGCAACAGCGCTCGCAAACGAAATAAGCAATAGCCTACAATCTAAACAAATAAAATAAAATAAATTAAAAACAAACTTGCAGGTTATCTTACCTCAAAAATGCACCAAAGAACATGGCCATTCTTTTTTCCAGTAGTTTCCAACAGTTAAACGAAAAGAAAGTCCAATCAAACGAAAAGTTAGAACAGTCTCTTACAGAGCATCGTGGAGAAAAAGAATAGCATCCACAGTGGAAGGTTTTAACCCAGTCCTGCTCTCTTCTATCACTCTGCGATTTTTCTCTTAATATTCTCCATTATTTGCACATGAGGTGAATCGTGGGTCGCGCTGATGGGAAATCTGTGTGCCTGCGTGCGTGCGTGCGTGCGTGAGACTGTCATGTCAATCATATGTCAGTGTAATTATAAGATTATGAGGTTATGAAATGTCTTTCTATGTTTGTTTTTCTATCGTCGACGTCAACTTCTCATATTTTTTAAATTAATGTCTAAAAATATAAAAAGAAGGATAACCCAAAAAAAGCCCGAGGCCTGGCCCGCATGTGAACCATGACGTGAAAATTGGCCCGATGCCCGGCCCTAGGGGCGTAAAAAAGTCGGGGCCCGTCGGGGAATGCAGGGCTTTAGTGCTGCCACACTTGGAGTAGAGCCCATGAGACTCTCCTCCAGGTGGGAGCGCGCACCAAGGCTCAAGCCGATCGCCACCGGTCGAATGTCATGCCATCCACCTTGTGTTTGTCAGATCGTTTTGGAGTTTCCTGTGTTCATGTCCTGGTCCTGGTTGTCTCAGTGTTCCTTTGTCTTGTATCTGGATCCAGTGTTTGTCTTCTTGATCGTCTGGTTCCTCGTGTTCCCTGGAAGGCTGGTTGCCCATTTGCGTCCCTGTGCTGCCAAGGAGGGACTTCCGTGCACCTTGTTTCATCCGACCCACTGCTACTACTCTTGTTGGACGTTTTCTAATACATATACTGTTTATTCATTCACAACTGAATCCTGCTTTATTGAACCTGACAACTTTGCGTTCTCTCACAAATCTTTTGCATTCCCCGAGCAACTTTACGTTCTCTCGCAAATCTTTTGTGTTCCCCAGAGAAACTTTGCGTTCTCTCACAAATCTTTTGCATTCCCCGAGCAACTTTACGTTCTCTCGCAAATCTTTTGTGTTCCCCTAGAGAAACTTTGCGTTCTCACAAATCTTTTGCGTTCCCAAAGAAACTGCGTTTTCTAACAAATTTTTTGTGTTCCCAGAGAAACTTTGCATTCTCTCACAAATCTTTTCCGTTCCCAAACAATTTTTTGTGTTCCCCAAATAAACTTTGCATTCACTCACAAATCTTTTGCGTTCCCAAAGAAACTTTGCGTTCTCTTGCAAAACTTTAGCGTTCTCTTGCAAAACTTTTGCGTTCCTAGAGAAACTTTGCGTTCCCTCACAATCTTTTACGCAAAAGACTCTTTATGTTCTCTCGCAAATATTTTGTGTTCCCAGAGAAACTTAGCGTTCTCTCACAAATCTTTTGCGTTCCCAAAGAAACTGCGTTTTCTGACAAATTTTTTGTGTTCCCAGAGAAACTTTGCGTTCTCTCACAAATCTTTTCCGTTCCCAAAAATTTTTTTGTGTTCCCCAAAGAAACTTTGCATTCACTCACAAATCTTTTGCGTTCCCAAAGAAACTTTGCGTTCTCTTGCAAAACTTTTGCGTTCTCTTGCAAATCTTTTGCATTCCTAGAGAGACTTTACGTTCCCTCAAAAATCATTTTGCGTTCTCAGATAAATTTGCCTTCTCTCACAAATCTTTTGCGTTCCCAGAGAAACTTTGCGTTCCCTCACAAATCTTTTGCGTTCCCAGAGAAACTTTGCATTCCCTCACAAATCATTTGCGTTCTCAGATAAATTTGCATTCTCTCACAAATCTTTTGCGTTCCCAGAGAAACTTTGCCTTCTCTCACAAAACTTTGCGTTCCCTCACAAATCTTTTGCGTTTTCAGATAAATTTGCCTTCTCTCACAATCTTTTGTATTCCCAGAGAGACTTTACGTTCTCTCACAAAACTTTGCGTTCCCTCACAAATCTTTTGCGCTCCCAGAGAAACTTTGCGTTCTCTTGCAATTTGTTTGCATTCCCTGACAAACTTTGCGTTCTTTCACAAATTGTTTGCATTCCCTGACAAACTTTGCGTTCCCTCACAAATCTTTTGCGCTCCCAGAGAAACTTTGCGTTCTCTTGCAATTTGTTTGCATTCCCTGACAAACTTTGCGTTCTTTCACAAATTGTTTGCATTCCCTGACAAACTTTGCTATCCCTCACAAATTTTTTGCATTCCCTGGAAAACTTTGCGTTCCCTCACAAATCTTTCGTGTTACAAAAAGAAACTTTGCGTTCCCTCACAAATATTTTCCGTTCCCTGACAAACTTTACATCCCTCACAAAACTTTTGCATTTCCAAAAGAAACTTTGCGTTCTCTCACAAATTTTTTGCATTCCCTGACAAATTTTGTGTTCCCTCACAAATCTTTCGTGTTACAAAAAGAAACTTTGCGTTCCCTCACAAAACTTTTGCATTTCCAAGAGAAACTTTGCATTCCCTCATAAATATTTTGCATTCCCTGACAAACTTTACGTTCCCTCACAAAACGTTCCCAGAGAAACTTTGCGTTCTTTCACAATTTTTTTTGCGTTCCCATGAGAAACTTTGTGTCCTCTCGCAATAGTTTCACGAGTTCACACGTACATGAAATCTAATAGTATTATGCGTATTTGGCTTGATGTCCAGGGGAGGGCTCCGAGCTCGGAATTTTGCCCGAACCCAGAGTACTCCCCCTATACTGGAGTAGACCCAGCCGAGTGTGCGGTGATGGGGTGGTGGAGGGATGCTGAGAAACTTGTTGTGAGACAGAAGGTGAGGAAAAGCTTTATTTATACTGGCTTCCTCTTGAGTTGATTGGTTAATTACCTGAAAGTGCTCCTCCCGAACTTTGTTACATAAAACTTCATTTTGAAATATAATTTTTCCTCCCATCTCTCTTTTTTTATTATCACCATGTCCTGTAATGCCGGGGACAGACTTAACGGATAGCTGTAACATTCTAATACTGAACTGAACACACTTACAGACTCTTTCCAATGACTGGAGCAGATTTTAAACACAGACTGAACGCAACTGTCTCTGACTTGGCACATTTGGGCATGATGAGTCTTAAAGGGTTGGTTGATTATGATTTCACTTTTCTAACTTTAGTTAGCGTGTGATGTTGCTGTTTGAGCATAAACAACATCTGCAAAGTTCCAATGCTCAAAGTTCAAAGCAAAGAAAGATATTTGCTTTTAAAGAAACAGTTTTTTAAGGACTACAACAAACGGCTGGTAGGGACTACATTAGCTTCCTCCCGGGTTAGTGACATCACTAGCCCTAACATTTACATAAACCCCACCCCCGGGAACGCAATTTATAGATTATCATGACAGAATATGCTAATAAATGACTAGAAGATAGTTATCTCCACATCAGCTGCATAAATTCATCAACTAACCATTCAGAAATGTCCTGTTGCTTCTACATGTTGTCACTTCTTGAGTCTCTCCATCATTGTCTGACTCCGGTTTGAACATAAAAGGCTAAAAGTTTTGAAATTTTCAGTGCATGTCTGTGTGAGGTTAAAGGACACAAGCTCTTGAAGCTTCGCCCTCTGTGATGGCAGCAGAAGCTCATTTGCATTTAAAGGGACAGACACAAAAACGGTGCGTTTTTGCTCACCCTCAAAAAGTGACAATTTTAAAGGTGCTCTAAGTGATGCTAGCTAGACCCTCCCTCCTCTTCATCAAGCACTAACCCCCCAAACCCCACCCCAAATCCTTCTTGTCAGTTATTGGCTGGAACAGTTTGTTATGTTTCGTGGTCCAGGCTGGGCCAGTTTGTTTTTCTTGCCATTTGAGGAGCCTGGGCTGTCTGCAGAGACCGCGTTTTTTTACAGTGTGTTCAGGGGACAGGCAGCTAGCGGATAGTGAGGAGATGTTTGCTGTGTGTGACAAAAAAATTTTTGGCCTAAAAAACGCGTGACATCACTTAGAGCACCTTTAACTTGATATAAAAAAAATATCTGTGGGGTTTTTTGAGCTAAAACTTCACATACACACTCTAGGGACATCAAAGACTTATTTTACATCTTGTGAAAATGGCATTATACCACCCCTTTAAGAATCAAATTACATTCATAATCAGCCTTACAGTCGTTAAATTTGTCCCCGGCTTTAGGGCTCTGTAGTATTTCAAAACTATTACATTTCAGAATGATGATGGTGATTTTACCCTTCTGTTGGTGAAGAGAGAGTAACATTCTTTAATCAAGATGGTTTTGATGATGGATTGATCCATGATGCACAGAACAGGCTGCCTCGCATCGTAGATACTGTGAGAAACACAAACAATTCAGAAAAACACTACATTCAGAAGAATCATTCAGTTCATTATAACTGTACGATTGATTCACTGTCATTATCATGGTCTCATAATGACCGTCATCCTCGGCTCTTCATTACAGATCTTACTGATCTCATGATGCTGACCTTCAAACATGTTTGTCATTTCATCTTAAACTGAGTCATTTCTGTTTCAGGTGTTCTGAAATGATTCTTTCAGATGATTCATTGAGATTGATCAGTGAAGTGTCATCCGTTATTCTCATACTCACCCCCAGACTCGTCCATACTTCTTGAAACACTCGAGGTCGAATTTATGAAACCCCTGAAAGCACAGCGACAGACGAGTTCACATTCAGACACGTTCAGAAGAGTCACAAGATAAACACTGAGAGAAGACTATAGTATCATCCGTGTGATTGACACAGACAGGTTCATGTTAGATTCGCATGGATCATTAACAAACCTGCGATGGACCGACTTGCTTTATAATAAACTCACCTCTCTATATCTCAGTATCGTTCCGAAGAACGGAATGGGTTTGGGACCCGGTATTCCCAACTTCTTGAACTGACTGTGAGGCCAGTATCCATATCTGGAAGTGACATCAAAACCATTTAAAGGAATCGATTTGAGTTGAAGTGCTCCCAAGTGCTATTCCGCCATACATTATAGTTATCCTTTTTACCCGCTTAGAAAAGCGTCACGTTTTATTTTGTGTCACCATACTTGGTCGTGTAACTACTCGTTTAACTGTGTTTAAATAGGGAAAACGTGGAGGTGTTTGGTCGCCTACTAACTTCATCTCTGTTTGGTCCCTAATGAATGAACTGGGCTAAGCTAAGTGCTATCAAAGTGTCGCCGCGCGCCAGAGCGATTGAGTGCACGCACTGAGACGAGAGAGGTATGTATCAACTCGTCTTAGTTAAAGGGTTAGTTCACCCAAAAATGAAAATTCTATCAGTAATTACTCACCCTAATGTTGTTCCAACCCCGTAAGACTTTCGTTCATCTTCGGAACACAAATTAAGATATTTTTGATGAAATCTGAGAGCTGTCTCGCTCCTCCACAGGCTTATGGACACTATAACTTGCTGGCCCATAAAATGTATTAAAGACATCGTTAATATAGTCCAAGTGACTCCAGTGGCTCAATCTTAAGTTTATAAAGCGACGAGAATACTTTTTGTGCGCAAAAAAAAAAAAAAACTTTATTCCACTATTCATTTCATTCTCTCTCTGTGCCTCCAGTTAGTTTACGTAGTGTTTTTGCGTAGCGCGTCTGTGTTGCACGTCACCACGCATCACACACATGACCAGCATCACCCAATAGTGAGCCTACGTGGTGACGTGCAACACAGACGCGCTGCGCAAAAACACTACGTAAACTAACTGGAGGCACAGAGAGAGAATGAAATGAATAGTGGAATAAAGTTATAAAGTTATTTTTGTTTGTTTTTGCGCACAAAAAGTATTCTCGTCACTTTATAAACTTAAGATTGAGCCACTGGAGTCACTTGGACTATATTAACAATGTGTTTAATACATTTTCTGGGCCAGCAAGTTATAGTGTCCATAAGCCTATGGAGGAGTGAGCCAGCACTCAGATTTAATAAAAAATATCTTAATTTGTGTTCCGAAGATGAACGAAGGTCTTACGGGGTTGAACAACATGAGGGAGAGAAATTACTGACAGAATTTTCATTTTTGGGTGAACTAACCTGTAAGAGCCATTATGCTCTATTTTAAATGTCTATTGTAGTTCCACTGGAGAACACTGGGTGGAGTATGGGTTTAGGGTATATATGTAATCAGAGAGCAAGAGAGGGCAGGTGTAATGGGGAAGCAAACAATTTTTGACCGTGAGGATCATGAATCATGTAAGGACATGCTAACTGTTGATTACAATGTGTTTGAGCATCAGAACTGAACCAAAATAAAGAAGATAAATGCAGTATTGGACTGGAAGTGTATATGTTTGGAACCACGCGTCAGATAGCCCTACAAACACCTCTAAGGGACAAGATGGTAAATTGTCGCTACACTTTGTAAAAAATTGCTTCTTTGTGGATTATCACGCATCGCTTTGGAACTTTTTGAACTTTTTACGAACTGAGCACTGGATTCCGCTGTGGATTTGGATATAATTGGACGTATGAATCAAGGACCAGTCGCGACGAAGTGAGCGAATGAATTCAAGGTATGTGTAGTGCTACCTATGAGTGGCTCTTTGTGTGAACACCTTTAATAGCATAAATCCAATGCATTGGTTGCTTAAGTCTACAGTTACTGATAAGGTGAATGAATTCAACACTCTGTGAAAATGAGTGTGAGTAATTGTGGTGAAGATTTTATGGCTGCTGGTAAACAAACAGAAACTAATTTGCTGGTTGAGAAAGTTGAAATGGAGTCTGTGAAAGAAAAACGGCGCATCAAACTTACTCCAAGAAAAATTGGAAAAGTTGCAGAAAACAAGAAAGACTAAATTAAACAAAGCAAACAACTTGATGGTCATCATAAGAGATTTTATGTCTAACCGAGAGTATGAAAAGGAAGTGCAATGTTCTTTTGAGAAATTCATGAAACTGTGTGATGAAGCAAAAGAAGTGCACAATTCTGTGATGGTTATTTTGCCCAATGAAGAAAAGGAAAAACAACAAACATGGTTCAATGGAAAGATGTTAATTTACAATGGGTTTAAGGATGATGTTCAAAAATACTGAAAGTCAAGTTTCATGTTCTGGTGTTGATGACAATGCTTGTCAAGATGACATTGAACCAAATGATAGCGTTTCAAACATTTCCTCACGAGTGTCAACTAAACCATCCAGTAGGAAAAGTTCAAGCAGTGGGCGTACTGGGAGATCTTCTGCTTCTTCAGCACGAATTATAGCAGAGGCAGAAAAGGCTGCATTAATTGCACGTGCAACTGCTTTAAAGGAGAAACATGCTTTAGAGGTACAACAGGAAAAACTGAGGCAAAGACAAGAGCAATTGGATATTGATGCAGAAATCGCTGCTGCTACTGCTAAAATTGCGGTTTTAAACAATTCTGACGGCCAGCATCCTAAAACCTTTTCTGATGGTATGAATTCATATTATGATAAAGGAATTACAATGAGTGGCAAAGAAGTTACTCTTAACCCTCATGTTGAGGAATACAGGCCAAAGAATTGTTCCCAGCAAGCAAGCTCAAGGAATGTGATTCAACAAACTCACAGTGCACTGCAATCTGATCTTCATTCTGTGTCACAAATGCAAACATCAAATGTAATGCACCTGGGTCAAACGCTTTCTGACCTTTGTGGCCAACAGGATCTCTTTTATAAGAGAAGTTACAAGACCGTCGCAGTGGAGATACATATCTACATCTCAAAATCCTGCAGACGTGAAAGCAGACCAGCTGTTATCAAGTAAAGAATGGATCAGTGGACCAGATTATCTGTGGAAACCACAGGAAGAGTGGCCAGTACAAATAGTTGATTCTACTTTAAAGGTCAATGATCCTGAGGTAAAGAGGGACATGAGTGTAAACACCACTGGTGTAAATGAAGTGTTAAGTGCAACAAATGCCACTCATAGACTGATTACACACTTCTCAGACTGGATAAAGCTGAAAATTGCTGTTGCTTGGTTTTTGAAGTTAAAGAAAGTTCTAAGGCAACGGAGTCAAAGGCGAAAAGAAATCAAACCCTCTTTAGATTCTTTGGGTGTATTGCCATCCTCCAAGAAGATAGAGAATGAGCTTCAAAAGCTAACATTCTCAACGATTACACGGAACTTATCTTTGGAGGACCTGACTGAAGCTGAAACCGCTATTGTTGCATTTAGTCAACAGCAACAGTTTGGAAAGGAAATTGCTGCTCTGTCATCTTCATCTGTTTTAAAGGTAAAACGAGACAGCAAGTTGTATAAGTTGGATCCTGTCTTTCAAGATGGTCTATTAAGAGTTGGAGGACGACTGAGGAATGCTGTTATGCCTGAGGAAAGGAAGCATCCTATCATTCTTTATAAAGATCAGCATATTGCCACACTCATTTTGCGGCATATTCATCAACAATTAGGTCACAGTGGAAGAAATCATATGCTTTCCAAGCTGAGAAGAAAATATTGGATCATTAAAGGTAATGCAGCTGCTAGGAAGATCATATCTAGTTGTGGCCATTGTAGACGTCTTGGAGTTAAGGTTGGTGAGCAGAAGATGGCAGACTTGCCAAAAGAGAGACTCATTCCCGACCTTCCTCCATTTACAAACGTAGGAGTGGATTATTTTGGTCCTGTAGAGGTCAAAAGAGGACGCTCCATTGTGAAACGTTATGGGGTCATCTTTACTTGCATGGCAAGTAGAGCAGTTCATCTGGAAGTCGCCTATTCCTTGGACACTGATGCATGCATTAACTCTCTACGCAGATTTATTTGCAGACGAGGACAAGTTGTTCATATAAGATCAGACAATGGTACCAACTTTATTGGAGCAGAAAGAGAGTTAAGAGAAACACTCAGTTCATGGAATAAAAGCAAGATTCAAAGGGCAATGCTGCAGAAAGGTGTTCAGTGGAGTTTCAATCCTCCAGGAGGCTCACATTATGGAGGAGTGTGGGAGCGTGTGATCAGAATGGTCAAGAGAATTTTGAGTTCCATCTTACATCAGCAAACTTTGGATGATGAAGGATTTCATACTGTGCTATGTGAAATTGAAGCCATTCTAAATGATCGTCCAATAACAAAGCTCTCAGATGATCCTAATGACCTAGAGCCACTTACTCCAAATCACCTTCTTCAAATGAAAGGCAAGCCAGTTCTACCACCTGGACTCTTTGACCAGTCAGAGTTATACAGCAAGAGGAGATGGAAACAAGTCCAATATATGTGCGACTTATTTTGGAAAAGATGGACAAGTGAATACTTGCCTTTGCTTCAAGAGCGACAGAAATGGAACAAGGAAAGGAGGAGCTTTGTTCCTGGTGACATTGTTGTCATTGTGGACTCTACAGCCCCACGTGGATCCTGGTTGATGGGACGAGTCTTGGAAGTTTTTCCTGATAAAAATGGACTTCTGTGCGAGTACAAACTAAGACCAATATACTTGAGAGACCTGTGACAAAGCTCTGTCTATTGTATGACAGTCTGGAAAAGTAAAGGACTGATTGCAAAGACTATATGTTCTAACAAATAGAAGATTGTTTAAATGCAATGTTATACAGTGTCGCTTTGGACTTTAATGGCTCTTTGTATAAATATTGTATTGAATTGTAATGTCTACCTGTCATGTACAATTAGGGGCCGGGGTGTAAGAGCCATTATGCTCTATTTTAAATGTCTGTTGTAGTTCCACTGGAGAACACTGGGTGGAGTATGGGTTTAGGGTATATATGTAATCAGAGAGCAAGAGAGGGCAGGTGTAATGGGGAAGCAAACAATTTTTGACCGTGAGGATCATGAATCATGTAAGGACATGCTAACTGTTGATTACAATGTGTTTGAGCATCAGAACTGAACCAAAATAAAGAAGATAAATGCAGTATTGGACTGGAAGTGTATATGTTTGGAACCACGCGTCAGATAGCCCTACAAACACCTCTAAGGGACAAGATGGTAAATTGTCGCTACATAACCCTTTAAGGGAATAACATAGTTTAATATGAAAAAACGGTGGAGTGTTCCTTTAAATCAAAACAATCCCAGCTGACAAAAATATGTTCTAAGAACATTTTGCTAATGTTCTTATTGCGTTATGAATTTTTTTTTTTTTTTATTGTGTCTGAACGTTCAAAACGTTTTTTTCTTGGTTATATGAACCTTAAGGAAACATTACATTTTTATCATTTGTCAGACATTATGACAAATGTTTATTATTACATTAAAACATTATTACATTAAAATGTTACTTTTAAATGTTTGTTCATAACTTTGAGGGAACCTTGACAGAACGTTTCCTGTAAGCTGTGATTTTAGACAGATCTTATGACACACAGCATTAGATTTTTGAAATGGAAAAACTGTTAGACCTTCAGACAGAAGAATATCACCTGATACAGTGACTGTAATCGGCCCTGCATCTACATATGAGTCAAATGAGGTACTTATTGGCTCATTTTTATTAAGATTCTAGAACTAGAATTAGAACAAATTATTCAGTTTAGTTGAGTCATGAATCACTCACATAACCAGAAGTGCCACAAACAGCATGAGCAGAGCCCATGTTTCAGCTGAGAAGAACAGACCGTAGCTCATGGTTGCTGATCCCGAGACGCTCAGACTAGAAACACACGGCGAGGAGCAGGAGCTTTATTCTGCTCTCGGATTACACATTAACCAACGCAGAACACACAAACAGGAAGAACCTCTGCACACACTGACAAACACACGGCTCACCTCTGACCAGACTATTCATCAAACTACTGCAACAATCACGTTTGTTTTCTATTTCTCTTACTGTTTTGTGTCTCTTTGCCTCGGATATCACAGGCTGTGTTTGTTGTTTTCGCTTCTGAATGCTTCTCAGAGCTGAAGTCATAAATCCCAGAGGAAAGAAAAATCACATAATCTCCTTGAATAATGGTTTGCTCTGGGCGGCACTGTGGAGAGCATCATTCTTCAAACATCATTCTTCAAACATCATGGAAACGTTACTTTTGAATGTTCTCTGAACGTTCAGAAAAAGATGTTACAGGAATGTCCAACTTTAATGTTTCAGAAAAAACAATCCATGAAAGATGTATAAATGTTTTTTGTGCTAACGTTGTGAGAACATTATCAAAGACCAGATTACTTTGAATAAACGTTAAATTTATGTTACTGGAAGAACGTTTGAACCTTGCCCCCCACTCAGTCAGATGGTCGCCATGGATCCTGTCTCCACGAGCACAGCTGTCAATCAGACCGTTGCCATGGATCCTGTCTCCACAAGCACAGCTGCCAATCAGACCGGCGCCATGGATCCTGTCTCCACAAGCACAGCTGTCAATCAGACCGTCGCCATGGATCCTGTCTCCACGAGAACAGATGTCAATCAGACCGTCGCCATGGATCATGCCTCCACAAGCACAGCTGTCAATCAGACTGTTGCCATGGAGACTGATGCTGTGGAGGAAGCAGTGGTTTGTAAAGTTGACGGGAACTCAGAACAGCGTATGTCAGATGACAAAGGGGTGGGGCTTAATACAGACTCCACCCCCTCTCAGATCAAGGGTGTGTGTTTGCTGCTGTTGCTACAGTCAGGTGCTGCAGCCCGTCGTGATCCTGGTCTCCTAGTCCTGCTGCAGTTGAAGCGCCATCCATCCAACATGAGCATGTGTTACAGCACAAATCAGACAACTGGAGGAGGAGTGTTTTAACCCTTGTGCTGTGCTAAAAACCCTTTACCTACTGTGGCGTTCCAGGTAAAAAATAACCCGACTTTTTCAATCGCTTATAAATCTCTCATTATTCTAAATTATTAACATATATTGGATTAAATCTTTTTGTCAACTTGATTTGTTTCAGTTAGCACAGGCTTTGTATTTCTTTGATTGATCATAGGTCTCATTGATCTGAACTGATGCACCTCAGTTTTTAAATGAAAAAAGTACAGTTGAACCTCAAAAACACTGAGGAGCTTGAGTTCAGATCAATGCCCTACGATCATTCAGTGACAAAAAGAAACACAAAACCTGCGCTATCTCAAAGAAAACAAGTTGATAAAAATATGTAATCTGTAATTTTTGACCCGAAACAACACAAGTGTAACAAGGTGGAAAAACCCCCCAGAAAAATTACTAATATTTTTCCAAAACAAAAGTTGTTATACCCTGTTTTAACACATGAAGTAAGTTTTAGTCCAAATGTGATATCATTAACACAAATTTTGGGGGAAAAGAGAATCCCCTCCGGGTCAAGATGACTGGAACACAACATTCAAACTTTACAGGCACAAACATTGTTACACTTGGTGAGTTTGATTAATTTCTGTGAGTCTTTTCAAACTCTGTTTAAAGTAAATTGGTTCAGTGATTGTTTTTAATAGACACGACACACACATCAGATACATTTCTGCAGACTTTATTTCTTTGATAAACTCTCATTTCCATATAATCTCTTAACAGGTTAATCTCATTTCTGGCGTTTTCTCAATCATCAAAGTAAAACCCTTAAACACGAGTCTCAGGGAACAACAGAATTCGTCTGACATTCACTACTGGAGTAAAGTTACTAAACCTCTCAGTCCGAGCCCGAAAGGTTCTGAGAACCTCAGAGTCGAATCCTCCTCTTCACTGAAGACTAGAGACTACGTCTATTCTTTTATTTTAAAAGACCCATCAAACCTTCTCCTCGGACTGAAAGAGAAGTGTGCAGTGGACGAGCTGTGTTATGATTTGTTGTTTTTACAAACGTCTGAATCTGTCCGAGGCTTGATTTTGAGCTTGATGGGGTCTTTGGGAGCCAGAAAACCGCTTACGCCGAGCTCCAGAGGAACCTGTGAAGAGCAAGAGAAGGTCAGTGTGAGCGAACGAATGAACGAACGTCCTCCTGTTACCAGAGACCAACCCGTCTGCTCACCTGTGTCTCCGCACACACTGAGACGTCGAACCTCTGTAGGATCTCCACAATCGCCAGCTTCATGGTCATCTGAGCAAATCGCATCCCGATGCAGTTCCTGGGACCGAGGCCGAAGGGCATGTACATGTAGGGGTCAATGGTCTCCTTGTTTCCTTTAGTGAACCTGTTAATAAGGCAGGAAAGAGTCACGTTGGGTTGAAGTATTTATACAGACAATTACTCTAAAGAACCAACCTTGGGTTCCTAGTGCAACAGTGCAGCTTACTTTTTCAGCAGCCTTGGTTCTGGAAGTATTTTTTCCATAGTGATTTTACAGATATTTTATAAAGATCCATGAACCAAGCCAACCAGCTATCAGAGAATGTTCTCTCAAAGTTATGAACAAATGTTCTTCCAGTAACATTAATGGAACGTTCGTTCAAAGTTATCTGGTCTTTAATAACGTTCTCAAAATGTTAGTACAAAAACATTATTTATACATCATTCATGAAGCAGTTTGGCTGAAATATTTTAATTGGATGTTCGTCTAACGTTTTTTTTAAATGTTACTACATTTTTAAGAACATTCAAAAGTAACGTTCCCATAATGTTTGAAGAATGGAACATTTGCATAACCAATAAAAGTTTTTAACTCATTTGTTAAAAAAAATGGACGTTAAAAGAATTCTCTAAGTGCAATTTGATTGTTTCGATTCCCTGATTCATGGAGATTTATTTTGGTTTCATGGGTCAAATGATTGGGATGGGGATTCCTGCTGATAAACAGTCCTTTGAAAAAGTACTGTAATAATGAGGAATGATGGCTTCATCAAAAGCAGAGACCATAGATGAACAAACTTTTAGCTCACAGTAAGGTCTGTCTTTAATGTTTTATAAGTTATCATTAAAAATCAATTGCCCTATTTGGAAAATGACTGGGATTTTCAATTCCAGACCCGACTGTTGCGCTCTATTGTGGCTGGTGGAGCTTGACTGCATGATGAGAAACAGGAGAAACCTGTCCTGACCTCTCTGGTTTGAAGCTCTCGGGGTCGCTCCAGTATTCCGGGTCTCTGTGGAGGGCAAAGATCGGGATAATGACAACCATATCTTTAGGAATGATGACGCCGTTGATTTCCACCGTTTTCTTGCAGACCCGTTCGAGTCGAGCTCCGACAGGGAACAGCCGGAGGGACTCGTTCAGCGCGGCGTCCAGATAGTCCATGTTCATGACGGCTTCGTAGTCCACCGGGGCCTTCAACACACAATCAATGGTTAAAGTCTCAAACTCATCACGCCGATCCCAACGAGTGTTTCAATGGAGTACTACCTTATTTGGGAAGGTCTCGTCGATCTCCTCCTGCAGTTTCTTCATGGCCTCTGGGTTGGTTGCGAGATTGTAGAATAAGAACGACAGAGTGCTGCTGCTGGTCTCGTAACCGGCGAAGATGAAGATCATGGCCTGCGATAAGATCTCGTGGTCGCTCAGACCTGCACAGGACACGGTTTAAGGTATGTGTCTTCATATATGGAAGAAAGAGCATTCTTATGGTTAACCATCTGAGATGCTTCACCTTTCTCTGTGTGTTCCTCGCCAGGCTGAGTTTTCCCTGCCGTCTGAGAATCGACCATCAGCTGCAGGAAGTCAACTCTCTTCTGCAGGAATTCAGAAGAGTGGTTTAAAACATCATAACTTTATAGTTGTTCATGTTGAGTATTTGTTGTACCTTCTTGTGGTCGTTGGCAACTCTTTCAGACTTGATCTTCTGTAAGGCAGCGTAGAAGAAATCGGTCACAGATGTTGGGAAAAAGCCCAAATCCATTTTGTCCAGAAGGGTGGTGGTGAAAGGAAATAAAGCTACAGAAGAAATTACAAAAGGTCTTAACAGTGAATGTTTTCAGAACGTTCTGGCAAGGTTCTCTCAAAGTAATGAAAAAACTTTCTTCCAGTAACATTAATAGAATGTTCGTTCAAAGTGATCTGTAGTTCTGAAAAAACTTTGTTCACAGAGTTTCCTACGTTAGCTTTTGAAGAGTGCTTATCTGACAGGCCTAGTTGAGTTATTTACCGCTGATTAGGAAAACAGGGTTCAGGAAGTCAAACTTCAGCATTTTCTTTATGTTGGTCACAAATGGATCTTTAGGGTTGTTAAGGGAGTCGATGTCCACGCTGAACGCTGTGCTGGTCACCACATCCATACTATACGCACCGAAGAACCTGAACACATGCAGTCAAGAGAATGCCATTATTATTATCTGATAAGCATACAGCCTATATACTGTATATGTAGTGAATGTTTCCACTGTGCGGGAGGTTATTAAATGTGATTGGTGAGGAAATTGAACATCTTTGCTCTGTTAATCATAGTGATATTATTGCGGCTCCGTTCTTATCTCTTCAGATAACAAGAAGCATTTGTGATATTATGCAATATGTCTCACTCTTTAATATCCACGTTTTCTCCTCGTGTTGCTGATTTCCCCAGATTCTCAACTAGAATTTGAGAGTGTGTCTTCATGATGCCAAACATCTAGAGTGAGAAGCAGAAATACATCATCATCATAACATCTTCATCACACACAGTTAATGTTTGATTTTTATTATGAAGATAATCAAACACACACACATCCTCCTCAGCATGAATGATTCTGTAGTTCAGTTCAAATGAGACATTTATCTCAAACTGGATTCTTGTTTGTTTGTAGTGTAGCGCAATAGTACTGCCTTCACGTAACGCTTCAGATAAGCGATGTAATATCTACTGCTGTAACACTTGTTTGCGTGAGAATGATCCAGATAAAGACTCACGGACCTCCTTTAACCTCCCACTGGTGAAAGAAGGCGAGAGGATGCTGCGTATTCTCCTCCAGTCGTCGTCTTCAACGATGGACACAGCGTCGTACAGCGGCCCGTTCAGACGGAAGTTCTGCCAGATCAGAGGACAAATGTGGATGCAGTGAAGATAAAATGACAACACAAGCACAATCTCTGGCCTGAAAAAATTCAAATGATTAATAAAAATAATTCATATTTGTTACCTGAAGTACCTTTATATTTTACAGAGATAAAAGATGGGAGGAAAAATGATATTTCAATGAATCTGCATTCTCTCACAAATCTTTTGCATTCCCAAAGACACTTTGCGTTCTCTCACAAATCTTTTGAGTTTCCCGGGAAACTTTGCATTCTCTTGCAAATCTTTTGCGTTCCCAGAGAAAGTTTGCGTTTGTAACGAGGTTAGATGTCATGGGTTGAAGGAGGCGGGAACCAGCGAACATTTAAACAGATTTTAATACCAAAAATAAAACAAATACAAAACTAAAGTAAAAGACAGCAGCCTCTCACAGACGACTGCTGTCACATAATAAAACATAAACAACACAACATAAATCCAGGCCTGGCCTCTCTCCACCTCCACTGTCGTCACTCCTCCTTTATGCTTCCGCTCCTCCGTGAGAGATACGAGACCGGTGCGTCGCACAGGTGTCGCTCATCATTAAGAGAGATACGAGTCACGCCAGGGGCCTCGCGCCGCTCTCTCACGGCCCTCGGCCTCGTCATGCTCACCACAGCGTTCTCTAACAAATCTTTTGAATTCCCAGAGAACCTTTGCATTCTCTCACAAATCTTTTGTGTTCCCAGATAAACTTTGCGTTCTCTAACAAATCTTTTGTGTTCCCAGAGAAACTTTGCGTTCTCTAACAAATCTTTTACATTCCCAGAGAAACTTTGCGTTCTCTTGCAAATCTTTTGCGTTCCCAAAGCAGCTATGAGTTCTCTCACAGATCGTTTGCATTGCCAGAGAAACTTTGCATTCTCAAAACAAATCTTCTGAATTCCCAGAGAAACTTTGCGTTCCCTCACAAATCTTTTGTGTTCCCAAAGAAACTTTGCATTCTCTAACAAATCTATTGTATTGTGTAGAGTTGACTGTTTATGGTAAGAGGAGACATCTGGGGGCTGTTCCATAAAAGACGCTTAGAAAAGCGGGGATTAAACTCCAAAACCGGACTTGAATGAGCCTAACAAATGAGTTGGGGCTAAAGTGGTTCCATAAAAGGTAATTGAAGCTCGCGCAATCTCACTAATTTGATCCAGGTTTATCTAGTCTAGATAATTGCGTGTGCACGCGTTTCTTAAGCAGCCCTAGAGGTCGATCAAATCGATCCACCATCAAACAGCGTATATTTTGTGCTGTTTTATGCGTTTGTAACATGTTTTTTTTCCCCTCAGTGCAAAACGCCTCGGTTACGACTGTAACCTCGGTTCCCTGAAGAGGGAACGAGCGTTGCGTCGAGAATGACGCTATGGGGAACGCTTTGCGTGATGACGTCTTGAAGCACATGTAAAATCAGTCCAATGGTGTAGCGGGACGTCAGAGGCGGGTGACGTCACGTACCAGGAAGCTATAAAAGCCGGCCCGAAACAGAAAACGAAAGCTTCGTAAAAGTCTGAAGTCGAGCTGACAGGCATGAAGGAGATATGGCAAGGCGACGCAACGCTCGTTCCCTCTTCAGGGAACCGAGGTTACAGTCGTAACCGAGGCGTTCCCTTTCAAGGGAACTCCCGTTGCGTCGAGAATGACGCTATGGGGAACGTCTATACCAACGCCTCCATAGCTACGAATGTCTGTCCTGTGTGTAATCTAATAGAGCAGCACTAGGATGACAAAACATGAGACCCTGGAGCAGAGTCTAGATCCAAGGAGTAAAACCTGACGAAAGTGTGCGGTGAGGACCAGCCTGCCGCATCACAGACATCCTGTAGAGAAACTCCTGAAATAAGGGCCTTAGAGGCCGCCATACTCCTTGTAGAGTGCGACCGGACAGCCAAAGGAGAAGGCTGCCCAGCCGCCTCATAAGCAAGTGAGATAGCCTCGACCACCCACTTGCTCATTCTTTGCTTAGACACCGGCCCTCCCTTGTTAGGGGAGCCAAAGCAAACAAATAACTGATCACTTCTGCGCCACAGGGCAGCTCTGTGGACGTAGGCGTCTAACGCCCGAACTGGGCAAAGCAAATTATTAGCCTCCTGGTCCGCATTCTGGAAGGGAGGAGGACAGAAGGCCTGCAGAATAATAGGTCTGGCCACATTAGTGGGGACCTTGGGGACATAACCCGGTCTGGGATGGAGAAAAGCTTTCACCATACCCGGAGCAAACTCTAAGCAGGACGGAGCAACCGACAATGCTTGAATATCCCCAATTCTCTTAAGAGAAGAAATGGCAAGAAGGAAAATAGCTTTCAAAGTCAGAAACTTTTCCGAAACCTCCTCAATGGGCTCAAAGGGGGCCAGGGACAGGCCTTGTAGAGCAATGGACAAGTCCCATGGCGGCACCCTAGAGCGGACTGCAGGCCTCAGCCTCCAAGTGCCACGAAGGAAACGAGATACCAGAGGGTCCTTCCCCACAGACATTCCACCCAAAGGAATGTGGTAAGCACCTATGGCCGCCACATAGACCTTTAAAGTGGACGGGGTCAGACCTGCAGTGAACCGGTCCTGCAGGAACTCCAGCACTGTACCAATTGGGCAGTGGACTGGGTCCAACCGACGGTCACTACACCAAGAAGTGAATACTCTCCACTTCAGGGCATAAAGTTTCCTCGTGGAGGGAGCTCTGGACTGTAGAATGGTCTCAACAACCTCAGTTGAGAGACCTGACTCTATGAGCTGGGCCCCCTCAGAGGCCAAGCCCACAGGTTCCACAGTTCTGGGCGGGGGTGAAATATTGAGCCCCCTGCCTGGGACAGAAGGTCTCTCCTGACGGGTAACTCCAGAGGATGCCCGTCGAGGAGGGAGACCAGATCGGGAAACCATACTCTGCCCGGCCAACGCGGGGCTATTAGAAGCAGGCAAACCCGGTCCCTGCGAACTCTCTCCAGAACTCCCGGGAGCAGAGCAACTGGGGGAAAGGCGTACAGACGTAGCCTCGGCCACGTCTGTACCATAGCATCCAGTCCCAGAGGAGCTGGATGCGTGAGGGAGAACCAGAGTGGACAGTGAGACGTCTCTCGAGACGCAAACAGATCCACTTGTGCTTGGCCAAACTCCCTCCATATCAGCTCCACCACCTCGGGGTGGAGCCTCCATTCCCCGGGCCTCGGCCCCTGCCTCGACAGAGTGTCTGCTCCTATATTCTGTACCCCGGGGATGTAAGCTGCCCTGAGTGACAGTAACTTCCCCTGGGACCACAAGAGGATATGGCGTGCCAAGTTGGATAACGGGCGCGAGCGCAAACCCCCTTGATGGTTGATATAGGCGACTACCGACGTGTTGTCCGTATGTACTAGCACATGGTGTCCCCTGAGATCTGTGATAAAGCTCCTCAGAGCCCGGAAGACAGCTAACATCTCTAGGCGATTGATATGCCAGGAACGATGATGGTCTTCCCACAGACCTTGAGCTGAGCGACCCTCCAGGATCGCTCCCCAACCCGTGAGGGAAGCATCCGTCGTTAGCAGTTTGCGACGACAAGGAGCTCCCAACACTGGGCCCTGGGACAGGAACCAAGGTTTCTTCCACATAACCAGGGCACGTAAGCATCGCCGCGTGACCCTGATTGTGCGAAATGGGTTGCCCCTCGGGGAAAACCCCCTGGTCCTGAGCCACCACTGCAGGGGCCTCATGTGTAGCAGTCCAAAAGGTATCACGTTGGAAGCTGCTGCCATGAGACCCAACAGTCTCTGGAACTGTTTGACAGTGAGTAGCTGGCCTAGCTTTACACTTTTCACAGCTGCAAGGATGGACTCTATACGTGGCGGTGACAGGCGCGCCTGCATCGACACTGAGTCCCAAACCACGCCTAGGAAAGTGGTTCTCTGGAGTGGAGAAAGCACACTCTTTTTGGCGTTCAGCCGTAACCCCAGCTCTTTCATGTGGGCGAGAACAACATCTCGATGTTGAACCGCCAACTGATGCGACTGAGCTAAAATCAACCAATCGTCGATGTAGTTCATGATGCGAATCCCCTGAAGGCGCAGAGGCGCCAGAGCTGCATCCATACATTTCGTGAAAGTGCGGGGTGATAAAGCTAGGCCGAATGGAAGAACACGATATTGGTATGCTTTGCCCCCGAAAGCAAACCTCAGGAACTTCCAATGACACGGACGGATGGAAATATGGAAATATGCGTCCTTGAGATCTATCGTGACAAACCAGTCCTCGGACCTGATCTGTGGCACGATCTGTCTCAATGTCAACATTTTGAACTTGAGCTGCATGACTGACTCGTTCAGAACTCGAAGATCCAAAATGGGACGCAATCCCCCGTCCTTTTTTGGAACTATGAAGTACCGGCTGTAAAACCCGGTTTCCCTGTCGGAGGGAGGTACATATTCTATGGCCCCTTTCTCTAACAGAGTGTTTACTTCCTGTTCCATAACCAGAACCTGCTCGGGGCCCACCACTGTGGGTAGGACCCCCATAAACCGAGGTGGGCGTTTCTTGAATTGTATCTGATACCCTTTTTCTACGGTCTGCAGGACCCAACGAGAAACATTTGACAGTAGCTTCCACGCTGTCAAAGATTCTACTAGAGGTACCAGCCTCTCGAGACTGGTTTCTGGATTTTGTTGTTGTTGTTGAGCAGTCAATTCGACGCCCTGTAACGGCGCACCGGCAGGGAGCGACCGAACAGACTGCTCTAACACCCTCCTCGGAGGGGGCGGGCATCCCGAGGCCACTACGTTTCCGGGTGGTCCTTGAGATATGTGCTCGCCGGAGACCGCTGCGCCCTGTAACACCGATGGCGGCAGGGTTGGCAGAACGGTCCCCTGAGGGTACCGAAGAGAGACGGGCACCGTAAAAAGAGGTGTTAACCGCTCTGCTTCGGGGGGGACTACCCTCATTAATCCTGAGCCCTCGGACGTCAGGATTTTTTCCCAGCAGCCTTCTTGGCGGTAATAACGGTCCGCAGATCCGTTCTACCCCTCGAAGACTGCTGGGTTTGAGCGCGCCCTCCGTGTCCCCGAGATTTTTGTGGGGGAGCACGGGAGGACACGCTCTGCTTCTGAGTGGCACGATGCTCAGCACCCTTTTTAGAGGAGTGAGGCTGCTCCCGCTCAGCAGCCTCATAGAAAGAACGGCGGGGAAGAAGCTTTTGAAGAGCAGATGCTTGTTTAGCGGCTTCTTGTGATTTTGCAACCGCAATATTTACTGCATCCCCAAATAACCCGGCAGTGGAAACCGGAGCGTCTAACAGAACATGCTTTTCTTTGTCCTTAATATCGCTCAGGTTGAGCCACAGATGCCTCTCAGTAGCCACCAGGGCTGCCATAGACCGCCCGATAGATTTAGCGGTCTCCTTGGTGGCTCTGAGAGAAACATCCGTGGCTCTGCGCAGTTCAGCCACAGTGTCGGGACCGATTCCCCCGCCCTCCTCTAAATCCCCCAATAATTCTGCCTGATAGGCTTGTAAAATAGACATCGTATGCAGACACGCCGCAGCTTGACCAGCGGCTGCATACGACTTATTAATCAGGGAAGATGTCAACTTTACTGGCTTTGAGGGAAGTGTAGGAGCCTTCAGGGAAGATGCCGTTGCTGGAGAGAGATAGCCCGCGAGCGTCTCTTCCACCTTCGGCATCTCCCCATAACCATGCTCTTTATATTGTGAAATAGTGGAATATAGAGAGGTGTGTGGTGTGTAAACTCTGTAAGAGACTGGTCTCCCCCACGATCTCGACACCTCGGTGTGGAGATCGGGGAAAAACGGCAGGCTCCTACGCTGGGGCTGAGCACGAGATGGCAGGAAGCGTTCGTCGAGTTTGCTTTTTGAACGAACGTCCTGCCTATCCTCTGGCCACTCAATAGACAATCTGTCAACTGCTCTCGTGATCACATCGAGCAGTTCCTCAAAAGCATGAGACTGAGGTGGCGAATCCTCAGACTCAGCATCAATACTTACAACATCCAACTCCTCAGAGCTGGATAGTTGCAGTATTGGTGCCTCTATCGGGGGGGAAGAAACCGCAGCGCGTGCTTCCACACCCTGATGAGAGGCACTGGATCTGTCAGTAAGAGGCTGAGATAAGGCAGAGCCCGTCTCAACATCCACTGACAGATCCATTTGCGAACCCCAGGTCTGAGATCGCCGCCGAGCCTCAGCCGCGGCGGGACCCGAGCCCTGGGGAACGTGGTCGGGATTGAACCGAGCCAACCGGGATCGGAGCGTCCGCAATGGAAGCGCACAGCAATGCACACAGTCACCACCCTCGAGTGCTGACTGGGCATGCTCCTCTCCCAAACAAACAACACAAAGAGTGTGTGTGTCACCTCCCGTTAAATAACGCGGGCAGGGATGGACACACACTCGATACTGCTGCTTGCTCGCCATATCTGAATAAATATATATATATATAGACAGACAACACCAAATAACAAGGACAGATTCAACACAGAGCGCGACTGAAGACTCAGAAAGCTTCCTGGTACGTGACGTCACCCGCCTCTGACGTCCCGCTACACCATTGGACTGATTTTACATGTGCTTCAAGACGTCATCACGCAAAGCGTTCCCCATAGCGTCATTCTCGACGCAACGGGAGTTCCCTTGAAAGGGAACTTACATTTTACAGTTATATTCTCCATCTGTAAATGTTCGAAAGTCATGCAAATGTATCCATTTTGCTGCTAATTTTCATATTGAACGAGCGCTGCTGCGCGCATGCGCGCCAAATAGGAGCGCAATAATTCTGACTAAAATATACATTTTGCTTGGAAAATTAATATGCGATATTTTATAACACTAGAAATATCTTCTAATTATAATAATTTATCTTTAGGATGTTGGATAAGTTGCACTGAACTTCTAGCGAACAGAAGTACTTCAGTGAAGTAGCCTATAAATATTTTTTTTAAGAAACTAAATATATAGAGATACAAAATATAGTTTTGGGTATAGGACCTATGCTACTTAATAAAGATGATGTATACTTATTTAGAATGCTGAGAATTACAGCTTTTAATGCAATATTTTTTTGGAGAAAGCAAGAATCCCCAGTTTTAAATGAGTAGATTTAGTTTCTAAAGTACATTATGGAGAGGATAACATTAAATTAAGAGCAAATGTATACATTTTGAAAAGATATGTGCAACTCTAAAATTAAAGAATATTCCATAAAATAAAGGAATATATATTAGCCTACATTAACTACATTTTTATATAACCCTCCCTCCCTTTTATTTCTAGTTATTTGTTATTTTATTTATTTACTTATTTAATATTGAATATTTGATATTCAAATAATATTACTTGAATAACTATTAGGAATTATGTGTCATTATAAGAGTTTGATATAAATATGTTAATGTTAAATTTTTATTACTATTTATTTATTGTTTTTTGTCTTTTCCCCCTTAAATCATATGTAAAAGTGTCTATATGTACTTTTTGGTTATTGTTCTAATCATGTGTGTTTTTAGGCTATGTGTTGGTGGGTATTATCACAAAAGAAAAAAAGTAGAAGGAAAAATAAGGAATATTTATTGGGGGAAAATATGATGTCTTTAAAGGAACTGTCAATTTGTATAATTGTGTTAAATGTGTTTGAATTGAAAGACATAATAAAGTACATTATATATATATATATATATATATATATATATATATATATATATATATATATATATATATATATATATATATATATATATATATTAAAATATTTGTTATTTGGACATTAGATGTGCCTTATTTAGAATTTTAAACCTGTGTGTATATTTTTATGATAGCAATAACTGTAAAGGGACTATTGTAATGGGGTAAATCAAATGTAGGCTAATACTGTAAATTACTAAGCTCAGATTCATCTTACCAGTTAAAATGTATACTCTGCTTTTGTAATTATTTATTTTTAATTTTGTGATTTTAACTTCTGCTTTACAAAGCTTTTTTCAGATTTCAGAATGTTCTTCTAATAATCATAAACATGTACTACAGCTGCCAAACAAAACCAGAGAGAAATGTATTCATAAATCTTTAAAACAATCTAATTAAATCTTGGGCACAAAACATTCAGCCATATATATATATTGTATTTAGGCCTATCTATCTATCTATCTATCTATCTATCTATAGGTCTATATTGTCTAATTTATCATTGTAGCCTTATTTAAGTTGATTTTCTGTATACTGTGTATTTATTTTTGGACTAATAGTGGTTAATAAAGTCCAATAATGGTATGAGAGAGTGTCAGTGGTAATATCATTCTGTTCTTGTTGGTCAGTGTTAGAGGATCTGTGTAACAACTGAGGCTTAGCCTGACAGTTAGCCTGCCCTGGACCAGGCTAGTTTCCCAGCATAAGTTGCCAGGGTAACTGAGTTTGAACTATTTTAAGTTTGCTTTATGAAACAGAATCCACCGACAATAAGTCTGACTAACCGAAATAAGCCTGGCTTATACTCTAATCTTGTTTTATGGAACAGCCCCCTGGTCCCACAAAGCTGAGGCCCAGTCGAGCTCCTTGAGGAGGGTGATAATGTAGGCCACCTTACTGTTCTCAGTGGGAAAACTGCTGGGTTGAAGTTGAAAGGCCAGAGTACACTGGGTTATAAATCCTCTGCATCTCTCAGGGGTGCCGTCAAACCGCTCTGGGGCTGGTAATCCGGGCTCAGTAGAGAGAGTCAGTGTGGATGGAGGGCCAGGAGAATGTTGGGGTTCCTGGGGTGAAGAGGTTTGTGACTGGCGGTTCAGAAGATGGAGAATCATGTCGCTGAATAGTTGTGGCTTGCTCGGAGAGTGCAGTCAGGATGTGCTCAACATTAGTGGTTGGTGAAGACTCTTCTGCTGGGCTTGTTTCCATGGTTCAGTCTTGCTGTAAGAAGTTGCCCTTGGTGGGGATAGAACCGGGGTCTCTGGTGCTTTAAGTGTGAGTGGTTACTCACTGAGCTAAATCCCCATTAGTTAAACCCAATTGCAGAATATCAAAAGAGCCAGGAGACTTGAATCTTCAAAAATAAAAGTAAACTTTACTTGAGAAACAAAAGATACAAAATACAAATAAACTAGGAGAGCCGAGCTTCCATAAAACAGAGAAAACAAAAACAGACACAAGGGTCCAAAATATACAACAAGAGATACACTTAACTCAAAGACAGGCAGCAGGATACACTGGATGAATGGCTCAAGACTGAACACAGTGACAGGGAACAAACAGACTTGCGTTACCAGAGAAACTTTGCATTCTCAATACAAATCTTCTGAATTCCCAGAGAAACTTTGCGTTCTCTCAGAAATCGGTTGCGTTCCCAGAGAAACTTTGGGTTCTCAATACAAATCTTTTGTGCTCCCAGAGAAACTTTGCATTCTCAATACAAATCTTCTGAATTCCCAGAGAAACTTTAGGTTCTTTCAGAAATCTTTTGCGTTCCCAGATAAACTTTGCATTCCCTCACAAATCTTTGTTGTTCCCAGAGAAACTCTGGGTTCTCAAAACAAATATTTTGCGTTCCCAAAGAAACTTTGCGTTCTCAAAACAAATCTTTTGCGTTCCCAAAGAAACTTTGCATTCTCAATACAAATATTTTGCGTTCCCAAAGAAACTTTGCATTCTCAATACAAATCTTTTGCGTTCCCAAAGAAACTTTGCATTCTCAATACAAATCTTTTGTGTTCCCAGAGAAACTTTGCCTTCCCTTACAAATCTTTTGCGTTCCCAGATAAACTTTGTGTTCTCTTGCAAATCTTCTGAATTCCTAGAGAAACTTTGCGTTCTAAATACAAATCTTTTGTGTTCCCAGATAAACTTTGCATTCCCTCACAAATCTTTGTTGTTCCTAGATAAACTTTGGGTTCTCAAAACAAATCTTTTGAATTCCCAGAGAAACTTTGGGTTCTTAAAACAAATCTTTTGTGTTCCCTGAGAAACTTTGTGTTTGCTTGCAAATATTTTGCCTTGTCCTGAGAAACTTTTTTTTTCCTCTCAAAAAAGCAATGAAATATAATTTTTCCTCCCATCTCTCTCTTTTATCATCAACCTCTCCTTCAAGGGTTCTGTAGTATTACAAAACTATTTCATTTCAGAATGATGATAATTATTATAATGATAATGAGGGTGATTTTACCCTTCTGTTGGTGAAGAGAGAGTAACATTCTTTAATCAGGATGGTTTTGATGATGGATTGATCCATGATGCACAGAACGGGCTGCCTTGCATCGTAGATACTATGAGAAACACAAACAATTCAGAAAGAAACATTACATTCAGAAGAATCATTCAGTTCACTATAACTGTACGATTGATTCACTGTCATTATCATGGTCTCATTATGATCGTCTTCCTCGGCTCTTCATTACAGATCTTACTGATCTCATGATGTTGAAGGTTCAAACATGTTTGTCATTTCCTCTTAAACTGAGTAATTTCTGATGTTCTGAAATGATTCTTTCAGATGATTCCTTGAGATTGATCAGTGAAGTGTCATCCTTTAGTCTCATACTCACCCCCAGACTCGTCCATACTTCTTGAAACACTCAACATCGAAATTATAAAACCCCTGAAAGCACAGCGACAGACGAGATCACATTCAGACACGTTCAGAAGAGTCATAAGAAAAACACTGAGAGAAGACTATAGTATCATCCGTGTGATTGACACAGACAGGTTCACGTTAGATTCTTATGGATCATTAACAAACCTGCGATGGACAGACGGAGAACCAGTAGATCATCGAGATCCAGATGTGACCAAATGTCAGTTAAACACAATATCAGACTCATGCTGTATTTGCTTTATAATAAACTCACCTCTCTGTATCTCAGCATTGTTCCGAAGAATGGAATTGGTTTGGGACCCGGTATTCCCAACTTCTTGAACTGACTGTGAGGCCAGTATCCATATCTGGAAGTCACATCAAAACCATTTAAATCACAATCCCAGCAGACAAAAATATGTTCTGAGAACGTTTTGCCAATGTTCTTATTACATTATGAAAATGTTGTTTCTGAATGTTCTCACATTTTTTTCTTGGTTATATAAACCTTAAGGAAACATTCCATTTTATCATTTGTCAAACATTATGGAAACTTTGAAAGTTTCTCTGTTCTTTTAAAGAAACATTTAAAGAAATGTTCTCTGAACATTCTGAAACTGGTTTAAATGCTTTAAAAGATTAGTTTAAAATATGAACGTCCAAATGAAAAAAAAAAACGCTCCATGAACGATGTATAAATAATGTTTTTGTGCTAAAGTTTTGGGAACATTATTAAAGATCAGATCATTTTGATCTAATGTTCTATTAATGTTACTGGAAGAACGTTTGTTCATAACTTTAAGAGGACGTTCCCTGTTTAGCTGGGATTTTAGACAGATCTTACGACACATCCTGCATTAGATTTTTGAAATGGTTAAAGACAAGTCATTTTTATTTATACAGCGCTTTTTGCAATACAGAGGGCACTATTTTAACGATCAGGGGTGCGTTTCCCGAAAGCATCGTTGGCCAACTATGGTCGCAAGTTCCGTCATTACCAATAGAGTTCAGTGGACATTGCGATGAACTTGCGACCATAGTTGGCAAACGATGCTTTCGGGAAACGCACCCCTGAAACGCAAGTATCAAGCGCGAAACGCAAGTAACTTTGTGGGCGGGTCTTGGGCGCTGTTGCTATTATACCAGCGGGAAAAATGACTCTTGCGCCCGACGCAAATCTAAAATGGGTTGGTCTGAAGTAGCTTCATTACTCATAGGTGTGGTTTGGGTGTGACGTGAAATAAACCAATCAGAGCGTCATTTCACATTCCCTTTAAGAGCAGGCACGCTTGTTCCATGGCGGATTGCTATTATAACAGCGGATTTGCCAGACGCGCACCAGGAGCGGTTCACAGCCGAGGAGACCGTCGTTCTCATCAGGCCCGTAAAACACAGAGAAGTGACTATCTATCGTAATAATGTATGATTTGCACAAATGAAAACTGCTGCTTCTGTGTAGATGAGAGAATCAAAGTGTATGCTCGTTGAGCACATGCTACATTGAATATGGCCACTCATGCGCCCTTAAAATAGCATATAAATAACATGCACAACGCGCCACTGACTTTAAACTATTTTTTTTTCGGTCAGTGGCGGAATTGTTTTCTAAACCTGCAAAATAGCATGAGGGAACATTTGCGCCGGAACACGCCTCTCTATGTGCTGAACCGCCCTCAGGAGCGCAAGTGTATTTCTTAGTTAACCAACGTGCTTCTATGGAGGGAAAAGTCTGCTGTGCGCGGGTGCAAAATAGGAATGATACATGCGTCAGTGTACAAAGTCAGTGGTGCTGGGTGCAAGATAGGGCCCAGAGTGTTTCAAACCAGCATTACAGTGATACCAGAAAAATAATGCAACTAATGTTTAAATGTAAGAATAACAGCTGATACAGTGACTAATAATCAGCCCTGCATCTCCACATATGAGTCAAATGAGTAATTGACTCATTTTTATTAAGATTCTAGAACTAGACCTAATTATTCAGTTTAGTAAAGTCAAGAACTAAAGATTTAAAGATTTTAGACAAGTAGAGTCATGAATCACTCACATAACCAGAAGTGCCACAAACAGCATGAGCAGAGCCCATGTTTCAGCGGAGAAGAACAGACCGAAGCTCATGGTTCCTGATCCCGAGACGCTCAGACTAGAAACACACGGCGAGGAGCAGGAGCTTTATTCTGCTCTCGGATTACACAATAACCAATGCAGAACACGCAAACAGGAAGAACCGGAGCAGCAACCTCTGCACACACTGACAAACACACGGTTCACCTCTGACCAGACTATTCATCAAACTACTGCAATAGTCACATGTTCTGCTCCAGTTTCACACGCTTGTGTTTGTTTTCTGTTTCTTGTATTGTTTTGTCTCTTTGCCTCGGATATCACAGGCTCTGTTTGTTGAACGCTTCTCATAGCTGAAGTCATAAATCCCAGAGGAAAGAGAAATCACATGATCTCCTTGAAGAATGGTTTGCTCTGGGCGGCACTGAGATCGAGTGGAGAGCAAATGCCTCTCAGATGTGTCTCGTCTGTAGTCTCTCTGTACTGACTCTTTTCTCTTTAGTTGCAGATGGCTAAATGAAACTATAGCAAACCAAGCAAAATCTGATCAATAGTATTTTCTATATTGACAGAGCTGAAGTTGAGTACCTGATGATTCTTCTGTTTGGTTCTAGATCAAGATATTCTAGAGTCTGTTATGTCAGAGTGAATCTCCGGACGTGCTGCTTATTTCATCTCTTTCAGTGCTTGAAGTGACACCGGCACTTTTATATTTTAAGCTGTAGCGTACCCTCACTTTTTCTTGAGTACCGGCACTTCTCACATGTTGCCAGCTCTTTTTCTACTCAGCACCAAAACCAACCAAAGCCCCACCCCCCACCAAAAGAATTTGTGATTAGCTCTGTAATCTGTACACAAATTTGTGATTGCCTCAGTCCCCATTAAACCTCATGAAAAGGGTGGCAAGCTTCGGCTCCTCCTCGTCTTTTAGTCAGCATTATTCAGCATGTTCTTCATGGCGTAGTGCCAGAGGCAGAAGGACAAAGTGTGTGTCTATTGATAGACTGTCATGATATTACAGTTTAAAGACCATAATGCCGTTTACATAATGTGATGCATGAGCGATACCAGAGTTTCCCATCCAGTGTAAAGTATTCGCTGCGTTAACCCATCATCACACTATTGATTTCCTCCAGCAAAAACATAACGTGAAGACACTTTAGAAAATGTTTATTTTCATTTGAAAATGTTATTTTTAGATTGAAAAGTATTATTGTTGATATGGCATTAGATTAACATCATAACAGGAATGATTAAAAACACAATCACACTTTAAAAATTATTTGTTGGTTTAACTTAAAGGTGCTCTAAGTGATGTTGGGTGATGTCACTTCTTGTTGACGTTCGAGGTATTGTCAAACAAAACGGAGGCTAGCTAGACCCTCCCTCCTCCTCATCCGCGCACTAACCCCCCAGACCCCACCCCCAAATCATTCTGGAACAGTTTGTTATGTTTTCGTGGTGCGGGTGAGCCCAGTTTGTTTTTGTTGCTGTTTGTGGAGCCTGTGGTGTCTAGAGAGACCACGTTTTTTTACAGTGTGTTCAGGGGACAGGCAGCTAGCGGCTGGTGAGGAGATGTTTGCTGTATGTGACAAAAAAATGTTTTGGCCTAAAAAACGCATGTCACGAAACTGCTCCGAGACTCAAAGGGGAGATCCAAACGCAGCTTTATTGTGGGTAATCCAGAGGCGTAATCCAGTGTACAGGCAAAAGGTCAAAACACAGGTAGGCAGTCCAAACAAACCAACAAAGAAACAAACAAAACAGGCAGGGACCAGAGGCAAAAGAGTAATCCAGGGAACAGGGCAAGAAATCC
This sequence comes from Rutilus rutilus, assembly GCF_951802725.1. Taxonomy (NCBI): domain Eukaryota; kingdom Metazoa; phylum Chordata; class Actinopteri; order Cypriniformes; family Leuciscidae; genus Rutilus; species Rutilus rutilus. Next base: position 59,694,451 of record NC_140210.1, read on the forward strand.
AAATAAACCAAAAGACAAGAAACCAGGGAAAATGCTCAGAATTGCAGTGTAACACTTAAACAAGACTTTGTGGTGAGTGAATGAATGAACATGGTATAAATAGACTGAGACTAACAGGATGATGAGACACAGGTGAATGCAATCAGTGAATGAGGTACAGGTGAATGTGATCAGTGATAAGTGATGATGAGTCCGGGCAGTGAGTTATGGGAAATGTAGTTTGTGAGTGATAATAGTCTTATGTGGAGTGCCCTTATGTGGAGTGCCCCTCTGGTGCCCTCCCCCCCCCCCCCAGAAGCCTATTTTCCCTTGGTTGAACATTATTAAAGTTAGAGCTTATTTAGAGAAATCAGCCAGATGGCTTAGTGCAGGCGCTTAGTGCAGAACATTAGTCAGTTTAGAGTCATCTCACTGCTGAGCGTCGAAGGCAAGCTTTTCTTCAGTGTCTTGTCACGACGACTAACTGAGTTCCTCTTGAAGAACAACTATATTGACACCTCTGTTCAGAAGGGGGGAATCCCGGGAGTATGGCACCAGCAATGTCCTGCAAATCCCAATTAACAGCCTTTCTGAGGAGTTCATGGTGTCAAGAACACGGGAAGCATGGCAGTATAGAGAGTCCAGGGATCCAAAGGTGGCAGCAGCTGGCATACAGGTGCGAACAGGCAGGAAATGGAGTGCAGGAAAATCGCTGGAGGTGGCTGAGTCACGGCTGAGGCAGAAAGCACTGGTGGGGCCCATAGCAACAGGGCGTGCAGGCTTTGGCTACTTCCCGGTAACAAGAGTTGACAATGCTCAAGGTAAAGAGCGTCAACATCTAGTTCAGGAGGAAGTGCGGGCAGGCGTGGAGGAAGTTAGAGCTAGCAGGATGGTGGGAATGGGACAGCAAGGAGCTTGGACAAAATGGGAAAATGTTCGGCAACGGAAGATCACCTGGGCCGACATCTGGAAAGGAGACTTCCACCGTATCAGGTTCTTAGTCCAAACTGTCTACGATGTCCTACCAAGTCCAGCAAATCTCCACATCTGGGGCAAAATCGAGACACCTTCCTGTCCCCTTTGTCCAGGAAGGGGATCCCTAGAGCACCTCTTTAGTAGCTGTCCAAAAGCCCTTGGAGATGGGCGTTATCGCTGGCGCCACGACCAGGTGCTTAAGGCAGTTACTGAGAGCATAGCCACAGCCATTAACACCATCAAGGGCCACCACAATCCAAGGAGCATCAAGTTTCTTAGAGCCAGAGAGAAAGCCCTTCCACAACCCAGAGCAAAGTCTGGCCTCCTCACTACTGCCACTGATTGGCAACTGGAAGTGGATATTGGAAAACAGCTAAAGATCCCAACCAGAATAATATCCACAAGGCTTCGTCCAGACATGATTATATTCTCAGATTCTACCAAGCAGTTGATCTTGTTGGAGCTCACTGTGCCTTGGGAAGAGCGCATGGACGAGGCCAATGAGAGAAAGCGCGCCAAGTACCAGGAGCTGGTTGAAGAGTGTAGAAGGCAGGGCTGGCAAACCCGTTGTGAGCCTCTGGAGGTGGGCTGCAGAGGATTTGCAGGGCGATCACTCTGCAATGTGTTTAAAAACCTAGGCATCACAGGGGAAGCGAAAAGAAAGGCGATCAGATCCGCAACTGAAGCTGCAGAGAAAGCCACACGTTGGCTGTGGATTAAGAGGGCAGAACCGTGGGCAATTGCTGCTGGGACACAGGCCGGGGTCTGATCAACTCCGGTCGGGTCGCCTGGGCGAGGGTGTCTGATGTTGAAAGACCCGAAACACCCAATAATAATAATAATAATAATAATAATTCATTACATTTATATAGCGCTTTTCTCAGCACTCAATGTGACTCAACATCACTGAGGATGTCTCCCAGTGCATCTGCATGATGTATCCTTTACAAAGTTAGAGCTTATTTAGAGAAATCAGCCAGATGGCTTAGTGCAGGCGCTAATGAAGTGTAACGACAATTTTTTTTTTTTCGAAGTGTTAAACTTAGTGTTAACTAATAATTGTTGGAAACTGGTACTACAGTACCAACAAAATATTAGTGCATTCCTGGAACTGGGCATCATGACACTACATCCTTCATGCTTCGTTTCTGCCAGGACTTTTACGTGCTTTTCCCAAACCACTGAAGTGACGTCGACGTCCGGGTTAGCGGTAACATTAGCTGTCAGGCAAGTGTTATTTAAATTAACTCCTGATGTACTTACAAACTTTCCAATGCCTCATTTTATGAGTACAGAACCTATTTGTACTACTGTAGAAGTTTGGTACCATTCTGGGCATTATTAGTGGGGTCATTTACGAGATACATCATAGGATCCATTAGCACCTGCACTAAGCCATTCGGCTGATATCTCTAAATAAGCTGTAACTTTAATAATGTTGGCTTGAGGTCATGGTGCAAAGGACCCTAGGTTGATTTTACTCTGAACCATCCCTTTAAAATTTAGTAATTTAAACTAACAATTTGAGGTGATACAATGAAAGAGATTAGTTTATTCAACAGAAACTCAAAATATTGAGTTTTCTGAACAACATATGTGAACCTAAGCTGATTTGGTGAAAGTTTGTGAAAAGTTGTGATATAAAGTGAAGTGACAGACAGCACTCAGTCAGTGCACTGATTTGAACTGCAGATAATTCAATTCAGTGAACGTATTGCCCAGGGGAAAAAACTATTTGTTAATCTAGAAGTGCGAGCTTTCATTGACCTATAGCGTCTGCCAGAGGTTAGCAGGTTGAACAGGAGGTGACCGGGGTGTGTAATGTCTTTAACAATGGATCTGGTCCGTTTGAGGCAGCGTGAGTTGGCAAGCTCTTCCAGGGAAGGATGAGGACAACCTATGGTCTTTTGGGCTGAGCCTATGACCCTCTGCAGAGCCCTCCTGTCTGCCACCGAACATCCCGCATACCATGCTGTAATGCAAAAAGTAAGTACACTTTCAATGATTGACCGGTAAAAGGACACCAGCAGCTTCTGTTCAAGATGGTTTTTCCTGAGAATCCTCAGGAAATGTAGTCGTTGCTGGGCCTTTTTTGTTATTGCTTTAGTGTTTGTGGACCAAGAGAGATCTTCAGAAATGTTTACTCCCAGGAATTTAAAAGATGAAACCCTTTCCACGCATTCACCATTCAGGAGGAGTGGGGCGTGGGCTGTGCTGTTTCGTCTGAAGTCTATGATGATTTCTTTGGTTTTTATTGTGTTCAGCAATAGGTTGTTTGATGAGCACCAGGTTGACAGTTGCTGGACCTCATCTCTGTACTCTGTCTCATCACCACCTGAAATGAGACCGACCACAGTGGTGTCATCTGCAAATTTTATGATGAGGTTGGAAGGGTGGGAGGGGTAGCAGTCAGAAGTGTAGAGTGTGTACAAGAGTGGACTCAGCACATAGCCTTGGGGGGAACCAGTGCTGAGTGTAAGGGTGGAGGAGAGATGGTGACCAAATCTCACTTGTTGTAGTCTGTTGGAGAGAAAGTCTTTTATCCAAGCACAGGTGGAGGGGGGGAGGTGTAAGCCCAAAAGTTTTTTAATCAGAATGTCCGGGATTATTGTGTTGAAGGCTGAGCTAAAATCTATGAAGAGTAGTCTTGCATAGCTACCTGAGTGTTCGAGGTGGCTCAGCGTGGAGGGTGATGGCTATGGCATCCTCAGTAGAGCGAAGTAAAGGCAACCTGGTGAGGGTCGAATTATGGTGGGAGACAGGCCTTGATGTGCTGGGCAACCAGCCTTTCCAAACACTTCATTACCAGTGATTTTAGTGCGATGGGCCTAAAGTCATTCAGGCTTTTCCGTGCTGATGTTTTTGGAACTGGGATGATGGTGGTGGATTTCCAGCAAGATGGAACGATGGCTCGGGTCAGAGAGATGTTGAAGATCTTGGTGAAAATCCCCGTTAGTTGGTCTGCACAGGCCCTGAGTACTTTACTTCCTCGGGTTCACTTCCCTTAGTGCTCTCCTCACCTGATGCTCCTGGAGGGATAGCGAGGTGCTAGTGAAGGCTGAGGGAGGAGCTGATTGACCATTCACCTCAAACCGGGCAAAGAAACCTTTTAATTCCTCTGCCATTTTTGCATCAGGGTTGTTAGATGTAATGTTGTGGCTCTTGTAGTTGGAGATGTGTTGTAATCCCTGCCACACTTGACGTGGGTTGTTATCCATGATGTATCCCTCAATTTTCCTTTTGTATGCTACCTTAGCAGCCCTAATGCCCTTCCTTAGATTAGCTCTGGCTGAGCTGTACTGTGCCATATCCCCTGACCTGAATGCTGTGTTGCGATCCCTGATAAGGAGCCGCACTTCACTTGTCATCCATGGTTTCTCATTTGGGAAAACCCTGATCCGTTTAGTGACGGTGACATTTTCAGTACAGAATGTAATGTAGGATGATAAGAGTGAAATACAGAAACAGAGAAACATCATGTAGTTTTTCGTTCTACAAAATAATGACCCAGCAGCTGATTGTGACATTTATACTGTCTTTTTAAACTCTGTTTAAAGTAAACTGGTTTAGTGATTGTTTTTAATAGACACGACACACAAATCAGATACATTTCTGCAGACTTTATTTATTTGATAAACTTTATCATTTCCATGTAATTTCTTAACAGGTTAATCTAATTTCTGGCCTTTTCTCAATCATCAAAGTAAAACCCTTAAACACGAGTCTCAGGGAACAACAGAATTCGTCTGATATTCACTACTGAAGTAAAGTTACTAAAGCTCTCAGTCTAAGTCTGAAAGGCCCTGAGAACCTCAGAGTCGAATCCTCCTCTTCACTGAAGACTAGAGACTACGTCTATTCTTTTATTTTAAAAGACCCATCAAACCTTCTCCTCGGACTGAAAGAGAAGTGTGCAGCGGACGAGCTGTGTTATGATTTGTTGTTGTTACAAACGTCTGAATCTGTCCGAGGCTTGATTTTGAGCTTGATGGGGTCTTTGGGAGCCAGTAGACCGCTTACGCCGAGCTCCAGAGGAACCTGTGAAGAGCAAGAGAAGGTCAGTGTGAGCGAACGAATGAACGAACGTCCTCCTGTTACCAGAGACCAACCCGTCTGCTCACCTGTGTCTCCGCACACACTGAGACGTCAAACCTCTGCAGGATCTCCACGATCGCCAGCTTCATGGTCACCTGAGCAAATCGCATCCCGATGCAGTTCCTGGGGCCGAGGCCGAAGGGCATGTACATGTAGGGGTCAATCGTCTCCTTGTTTCCTTTAGTGAACCTGTTAATAAGGCAGGAAAGAGTCACGTTGGGTTGAAGCATTTATACAGACAATTACTCTAAAGAACCAACCTTGGGTTCCTAGTGCAACAGTGCCGCTTACTTTTTCAGCAGCCTTTGTTCTGGAAGTATTTTTTCCATAGTGATTTTACAGATATTTTCTAAAGAGTTATAATCCATGGACCAAGCCAACCAGCTATCAGATAATGTTCTCTCAAAGTTATGAACAAATGTTCTTCCAGTAATATTAATTCATGATGAACAACCTTGTAGCTCACAGTAAGGTCTGTCTTTAACATTTTATAAGTTATCATTAAAAATCAATTCCCCTATGTGGAAAATGAATGAGATTTTCAATTCCAGACCCGACTGTTGCGGTCTATTGTGGCTGGTGGAGCTTGACTGTATGATGAGAAACAGGAGAAACCCATCCTGACCTTTCTGGTTTGAAGCTCTCGGGGTCGCTCCAGTAATCCGGGTCTCTGTGGAGGGCGAAGGTCGGGATCATGACAACCATATCTTTAGGGATGATGACGCCATTGATTTCCACTGTTTTCTTGCAGACCCGTTCGAGTCGAGCTGCGACAGGGAACAGCCGGAGGGACTCGTTCAGCGCGGCGTCCAGATAGTCCATGTTCATGACGGCTTCGTAGTCCACCGGGGCCTTCAACACACAATCAATGGTTAAAGTCTCAAACTCATCACGCCGATCCCAACGAGTGTTTCAATGGAGCACTACCTTATTTGGGAAGGTCTCGTCGATCTCCTCCTGCAGTTTCTTCATGGCCTCTGGGTTGGTTGCGAGATTGTAGAAGAAGAACGACAGAGTGCTGCTGCTGGTCTCGTAACCGGCGAAGATGAAGATCATGGCCTGCGATAAGATCTCGTGGTCACTCAGACCTGCACAGGACACAGTTTAAGGTATGTGTCTTCACATATGGCAGAAAGATCTTTCTTATGGTTAACCATCTGAGATGCTTCACCTTTCTCTGTGTGTTCCTCGCCATGCTGAGTTTTCCCTGCCGTCTGAGAATCGACCATCAGCTGCAGGAAGTCAACTCTCTTCTGCAGGAATTCAGGAGAGTGGTTTAAAACATCATAACTTTATAGTTGTTCATGTTGAGGATTTGTTGTACCTTCTTGTGGTCATTGGCCACTCTTTCAGACTTGATCTTCTGTAAGGCAGCGTAGAAGAAATCGGTCACAGATGTTGGGAAAAATGCAAAATCCATTTTGTCCAGAAGGGTGGTGGTGAAAGGAAATAAAGCTACAGAAGAAATTATAAAAGGTTTTAACAGTGAATGTTCGCAGAACGTTCTGGCAAGTTTCTCTCAAAGTAATGAACAAACGTTCTTCCAGTAACATTAATAGAATGTTCGGTCAAAATGATCTGTAGTTCTGTAAAACTTTGTTCACAGAGTTTCCTACATTAGCTTTTGAAGTGTGTTATCTGACAGGCCTAGTTGAGTTATTTACCGCTGATTAGGAAAACAGGGTTCAGGAAGTCAAACTTCAGCATTTTCTTTATGTTGGTCACAAATGGATCTTTGGGGTTGTTGAGGGAGTCGATGTCCACGCTGAACGCTGTGCTGGTCACCACATCCATACTATACGCACCGAAGAACCTGAACACATGCAGTCAAGAGAAAGACATTATTATTCTCATCTGATAAACATAAAGCCTATATACTGTACTCTATATGTAGTGAATGTTTCCACTGAGGTTATTAAAGGTGATTGGTGAGGAAACCGAACACCTTTGCTCTGTTGATATTATTGCGGTGAAATATTATTGATAATGAGAAGCATTTGTAATATAATGCAATGTCTCACTCTTTAATATCCACGTTTTCTCCTCGTGTTGCTGATTTCCCCAGATTCTCAACTAGAATTTGAGAGTGTGTCTTCATGATGCCAAACATCTAGAGTGAGAAGCAGAAGTACATCATCTTTTGATTTTTATTATGAAAAGAATCAAAAACACACACACACACACACACACACACACACACACACACATGTACACACACACACACACACACACACACACACACACACATGTACACACACACACACATCCTCCTCAGCATGAATGATTCTGTAGTTCAGTTCAAATGAGACATTTATCTCAAACTGGATTCTTGTTTGTTTGTACTGTAGCACAATAGTACTGCCTTCACATAACGCTTCAGATAAGCGATGTAGTAAATACTGCTGTAAAACTTGTTTGCGTGAGAATGATCCAGATAAAGACACACGGACCTCCTTTAACCTCCCGCTGGTGAAAGAAGGCGAGAGGACGCTGCGTATTCTCCTCCAGTCGTCATCTTCAGCGATAGTCACGGCGTCGTACAGCGGCCCGTTCAGACGGAAGTTCTGCCAGATCAGAGGACAAATGTGGACGCAGTGAAGATAAAATGACAACACAAGCACAATCTCTGGCCAGAAAACATTCAAATGATTAATAAACAGAATTAATATTTGTTACCTGAAGTACCTTTATATTTTACAGAGATAAAAGATGGGAGGAAAAATTATATTTCAATGAATCTGCATTCTCTCACAAATCTTTTGCATTCCCAAAGAAACTTTGCGTTCTCTTGCAAATCTTTTGTGTTCCCAGAGAAACTTTGCGTTTGTAACGAGGTTAGATGTTATGGGTAGAAGGAGGCGGGAACCGGCGAACATTTAAACAGATTTTAATACCAAAAATAAAACAAATACAAAACTAAAGTAAAATACAGCAGCCTCTCACAGACGACTGCTGTAACATAATAAAACATAAACAAACCAACATAAATTCAGGCCTGGCCTCTCTCGATCTCCACTGTCATCGCTTCTCCTTTATGCTTCCACTCCCCTGTGTGAGATACGAGACCGGTGCGTCGAGCAGGTGTTGCTCATCATTAATCAAGCCACAGGTCTCTCACCGCTCTCTCACGGCCCTCGGCCTTGTCCTGCTCTCCACAGCGTACTCTAACAAATCTTTTGTGTTCCCAGAGAAACTTTGCGTTCTCTAACAAATCTTTTGTGTTCCCAGAGAAACTTTGCGTTGTCTAACAAATCTTTTGTGTTCCCAGAGAAACTTTGCGTTCTCTTGCAAATCTTTTGTGTTCCCAGAGAAACTTTGCGTTCTCTAACAAATCTTTTGCGTTCCCAGAGAAACTTTGCGTTCTCTAACAAATCTTTTGTGTTCCCAGAGAAACTTTGTGTTCTCTTGCAAATCTTTTGCGTTCCAAGAGAAACTTTGCGTTCTCTTGCAAATCTTTTGTGTTCCCAGAGAAACTTTGTGTTCTCTCACAAATATTTTGCGTTCCCAGAGAAACTTTGTGTTCTCTTGCAAATCTTTTGCGTTCCAAGAGAAACTTTGTGTTCTCTTGCAAATCTTTTGCGTTCCCAGAGAAACTTTGTGTTCTCTTGCAAATCTTTTGCGTTCCCAGAGAAACTTTGCGTTCTCTTGCAAATCTTTTGTGTTCCCAGAGAAACTTTGTGTTCTCTTGCAAATCTTTTGCGTTCCAAGAGAAACTTTGTGTTCTCTTGCAAATCTTTTGCGTTCCCAGAGAAACTTTGTGTTCTCTTGCAAATCTTTTGCGTTCCAAGAGAAACTTTGTGTTCTCTTGCAAATCTTTTGCGTTCCAAGAGAAACTTTGTGTTCTCTTGCAAATCTTTTGCGTTCCCAGAGAAACTTTGTGTTCTCTTGCAAATCTTTTGCGTTCCCAGAGAAACTTTGCGTTCTCTTGCAAATCTTTTGTGTTCCCAGAGAAACTTTGTGTTCTTTCACAAATCTTTTATATTCCCAAAGAAACGTTGTGTTCTCTTGCAAATCTTTTGCGTTCCCTGAGAAACTTTGTGTTCTCTTGCAAATCTTTTGCGTTCCCAGAGAAACTTTGTGTTCTCTTGCAAATCTTTTGCGTTCCCAGAGGAACTTTGCGTTCTCTTGCAAATCTTTTGTGTTCCCAGAGAAACTTTGTGTTCTCTCACAAATATTTTGCGTTCCCAGAGAAACTTTACGTTCTCTAACAAATCTTTTGTGTTCCCAGAGAAACTTTGTGTTCTCTTGCAAATCTTTTGCGTTCCCTGAGAAACTTTGCATTCTTTCACAAATCTTTTGTGTTCCCAGAGAAACTTTGTGTTCTGTTGCAAATCTTTTGCGTTCCCAGAGAAACTTTGCGTTCTTTCACAAATCTTTTATATTCCCAAAGAAACTTTGTGTTCTCTTGCAAATCTTTTGCGTTCCCTGAGAAACTTTGCGTTCTCTCACAAATCTTTTGTGTTCCCAGAGAAACTTTGAGTTCCCTCACAAATCTTTTGCGTTCCCAGAGAAACTTTGCGTTCTCTTGCAAATCTTTTGCGTCCCCAGAAAAACTTTGTGTTCTCTCACAAATCTTTTGTGTTCCCTGAGAAACTTTGCGTTCTCTCACAAATCTTTTGCGTTCCCTGAGAAACTTTGCGTTCTCTTGCAAATCTTTTGCGTTCCCTGAGAAACTTTGCGTTCTCTCACAAATCTTTTGTGTTCCCTGAGAAACTTTGCGTTCTCTCACAAATCTTTTGCGTTCCCTGAGAAACTTTGCGTTCTCTTGCAAATCTTTTGTGTTCCCAGAGAAACTTTGAGTTCCCTCACAAATCTTTTGCGTTCCCAGAGAAACTTTGCGTTCTCTTGCAAATCTTTTGCGTCCCCAGAAAAACTTTGTGTTCTCTTGCAAATCTTTTGCTTTCCCAGAGAAACTTTGCGTTCTCTAACAAATCATTTGCGTTCCCAAAGAAACTTTGCATTCCCTCACTCATCATTAATCACGCCACGGGCCTCGCGCCACTCTCTCACGGCCCTCGGCCTTATCCTGCTCGCCACAGCGTTCTCTAACAAACCTTTTAATTTCCCAGAGAACCTTTTGCGTTCTCACATAAATCTTTTGCGTTCCCAGAGAAACTTTGCATTCCCTCACAAATCGTTGTTGTTCCCAGAGAAACTTTGGGTTCTTAAAACAAATCTTTTGTGTTCCCAAATAAATTTTGCGTTCTCTCACAATATTTTTCTGTTCCCTGAGAAACTTTGTGTTTGCTCGCAAATCTTTTGCCTTTTTTCCCTCTAAAAAAAAATTTTTATATAATTTTTCCTCCCATCTCTCTTTTCTGTAGTATTACAGCACTATTACATTTCAGAATGATGATGGTGATTTTACCCTTCTGTTGGTGAAGAGAGAGTAACATTCTTTAATCAGGATGGTTTTGATGATGGATTGATCCATGATGCACAGAACGGGCTGCCTCGCATCGTAGATACTGTGAGAAACACAAACAATTCAGAAAAACACTACATTCAGAAGAATCATTCAGTTCATTATAACTGTACGATTGATTCACTGTCATTATCATGGTCTCATTATGATCGTCTTCCTCGGCTCTTCATTACAGATCTCATGATGCTGAACCTTCAGACATGTTTGTCATTTCCTCTTAAACTGAGTCATTTCTGTTTCAGATGTTCTGAAATGATTCTTTCAGATGATTCATTGAGATTGATCAGTGAAGTGTCATCCGTTAGTCTCATACTCACCCCCAGACTTTTCCATACTTCTTGAAACACTCAAGATCGAAATTATGAAACCCCTGAAAGCACAGCGACAGACGAGTTCACGTTCAGACACGTTCAGAGGAGTCATAAGATAAACACTGAGAGAAGACTATCATCCGTGTGATTGACACAGACAGGATCACGTTAGATTCGCATGGATCATTAAAGAACCTGCGATGGACAGACGGAGAACCAGTAGATCATCAAGATCCAGATGTGACCAAATGTCAGTTAAACACAATATCAGACTCATGCTGTATTTGCTTTATAATAAACTCACCTCTCTATATCTCAGTATCGTTCCGAAGAACGGAATGGGTTTGGGACCCGGTATTCCCAACTTCTTGAACTGACTGTGAGGCCAGTATCCATATCTGGAAGTGACATCAAAACCATTTAAATCACAATCCCAGCTGACAAAAATATGTTCTGAGAATGTTTTGCCAATGTTCTTATTACGTTATGAAAATTTTGTTTCTGAATGTTCTCACATTTTTTTCTTGGTTATATAAACCTTAAGGAAACATTCCATTTTATCATTTGTCAAACATTATGGAAACTTTTAAAAGTTTCTCTGTTCTTTTAAAGAAACATTTAAAGAAATGCTCTCTGAACATTCTGAAACTGGCTTAAATGCTTTAAAAGATTAGTTTAAAATATGAACGTCCAAATGAAAAAAATGCTCCATGAATGATGTATAAATAATGTTTTTGTGCTAAAGTTTTGAGAACATTATTAAAGACCAGATCATTTTGATCTAAAATTCTATGAATGTTACTGGAAGAATGTTTGTTCATAACTTTGAGAGAACCTTGACAGAACGTTCCCCGTTAGCTGTGATTTTAGACAGATATTACGACACATACAGCATTAGATTTTTGAACTGGTTAAAGTCAAGTCACCTTTATTTATACAGCGCTTTTTACAATTCAGAGTGTTTCAAATCAGCTTTACAGTGATAACAGTAAAATAATGCAACAAACTGTTTAACTGTTAGAATATCAGCTGATACAGTGACTGTAATAATCAGCCCTGCATCTCTACATATGAGTCAAACGACTTACGTGTTTTTAGCAAGATTCTATGAGTCTAAATGACTCATTTTTATTGAGATTTTATAACTACAGATTTTAAAGATTTTAGACAAGTAGAGTCATGAATCACTCACATAACCAGAAGTGCCACAAACAGCATGAGCAGAGCCCATGTTTCAGCTGAGAAGAACAGACCGTAGCTCATGGTTGCTGATCCCGAGACGCTCAGACTAGAAACACACGGCGAGGAGCAGGAGCTTTATTCTGCTCTCGGATTACACAATAACCAATGCAGAACACGCAAACATGAAGAACCTCTGCACACACTGACAAACACACGGCTCACCTCTGACCAGACTATTCATCAATCTACTGCAATAATCACATGTTTGTTTTCTGTTTCTCTTACTGTTTTGTGTCTCTTTCCCTCGGATATCACAGGCTGTGTTTCAAGGCGAGTGTCTGATGATTTGGTTCTAGATCCAGATGTTCTAGAGTCTGTTATCTCCGTGTGAATCTCCAGATGAGGACTTGCTGCTAGGGTGAAATGTTAATGTCATCTCTTTAACCTGAAGTTTGCCATGTGCATGCACCAGAATGTGGCGTATTCAGCGTCTTTTCAGCGTGCAACTCTTTAGCTCAAAATTGTGTGTGTTTTTATTAATACTGGTGATCGCCTCTTATTTTATTGTTCGTCTTTCCTGTAAAATCATCATGTTTTCATCTTCCATCAGTCAGTCACTGAAGTTCACATGACATCATCGGGTTGCAATTACTGTGTAGGTGGAGTAGCTCGATTAGAAAACTCTGGTTGTGTAGTGATTTCACCAAAATACAGGTGTTTTTTCACCCAAACCTGCATATGATTGTGCAACAGGTGACACCAGCCCACATTTCAAGCTACTCTTGTGTTTCCCACTTAATCTGGGAACAAAGGAGGAGGAGGAGGACTGATTGTCTTTCACAGCTGATTGTGATTCACCGAGGCAGGTCTGGGCATGTTCTCCTGGGATTGTGGGAAACGGTATAAAAATAAGTTTTCAAACAATAAAGGTACAATAATCAGACAGAAATACCAGATGTTAGGGTACTTATTAGTCTAAATATACAGTAGTCAACATTTGAAGTGGATCAAAACTTTTCATCAAAGTTATACATGAGTTTTGAACAATACCTGTTCTTGTCTTAGGACAAACTTTGATCAACTTCAAATGTTGACTACTGTATTTACATGACAGTTTTTGCACATAATGATCAGTGAATCTGTGGACAATAAAAAAACACGTTTTATACTGTTCCAAACATTGAAAGCATTTTAAATCATATTATATATTTGTTGTATAAAGTGAAAGGTATCAAAGTATTATGTTGTTGTTTTTTGTAATTATAATGGATAGGGTGTAACTATGCGCTCATCTCACGATACAATATAATAAGACATATGGTACAAGGTTAACAAATGAACAGGCTTGGACTTGGTGCTGGAAACTCAATGCACAGGACAATAGAGACACCAGAATAACAATATTCATGATTCTGAAGATGAAAATACAGAATTATTTTAGATGAATATGCGGACAATAGAGACACCAGAATAACAATATTCATGATTCTGAGGATGAAAATACAGAATTATTTTAGATGAATATGCTTGATCTCTGTCACTGAGATATATTTACAATAATGTCGGCAACTTTTTACTGGTAACATCAGACATTTGGCATTATCAGGACCCACACATATTCCCCTATTGCATTATTATACATGATATACATTTCAACATTATATATTGTAGTTTAATGTAATTTTAACATTAAACTCTGTAAATGTAAAAAAATATATATTTTACAGTGATTTTCATTTTGGGTGAATAATATTGCTGCATTTTTGGTAACACTTTAGAATACTGTATCTTACTTACTGCATAACTAATAAGGAATTATTGAGGAACTAATAGATAATTATTTATTAACACTTAAGTCACTACTGCTAACTACTAAGGAAGATGTGTTAACTAATTAGTATGTAATAGAATTGTATGATTGTGTTAAGTTTCAGTTAGTTAATCAATAACTAATGAATTATGTCATAACTCTTGAAGAACTATTATTAATTATCTATTAATTAATGTGCAAGAAAAATAACTAAGAAGTAACTACTAATGAACAGTCATACACAGTGGTTACTACAATAAACCGTTTTATTTTAGCAGTGGAGTGGTGGATGAAGTACACAAATCAAGTACTTGAGTAAAAGTACAGACAACCCAATAAAATATTACTCCAGAAAAATGATAAACTATTGGCCTATTCATTTTCAAAATTACCTTAGTAAAAGTATAAGGTAATTACTTGAAAATTAAAAAGCACTGATCAATGTTTTTTATTTTATTTTCTAGCCAGTTTTAGTCATTCTTCAGCACTAATAAGAAAGATAAGTGCGGACATTTACTAGGCTATATATTGATCTGCAAATAAGCAAACTTTTTATTTAATTAGCAAAATGTATCATAATGTATGATAACTTATCTATTTTACAAAGGTTTAGATAATACCGTTAATAATGTGTTTTTTTCAGTAAGTTTGATTTGAATCAGAAGTATGTGGTAATTCTGTATTAATTACTAATGAGTTCCCTATATTCTCACTTTAGAATACTGTTCCAGGTTCCAAGTAATTCCTGAAGAATTATCTAATAATTATTTGTTAATTACCAATTAATTTCCTTATATGTTCACTTTAGAATACTGTTCCAGGTTCCAAGTAATTCCTGAAGAATTATCTAATAATTATTTGTTAATTACCAATTAATTTCCTTATATGTTCACTTTAGAATGCTGTTTCAGGTTATAAGTAGCCTAATTCCTAGATAATTATTTGATAATTATTTATTAATTACTAATGAGTTCCCTATATTCTCACTTTAGAATACTGTTCCAGGTTCTAAGTAATTCCTGCAGAATTATTTGATAATTATTTATGAATTACTAATAAGTTCCCTATATTTTCAGTTTCCCTCAGTCATTGCCTCAAACATGAATTTACTCAATGGCATTCTATGCTGAGGAAAACAGACACACACAGTACTGTATATAAAATATAAAAACTAATCTGAGGTTAGTTTTTGTATGACTGTTCATTATCAGTTACTTCTTAGTTATTTTTCTTGAACCTTAATTAGTAGATAATTAGTAGTAGTTCTTCAAGAGTTATGACAGAATTAATTATTTATTGATTAACTAACTGTTACTTAACACAATCATAAAAATATATTACATACTGAGTAGTTAACACAAATTCCTTAGTAGTTAACAGTAGTGAAGAAGTAGTTAATGAATAATTACCTATTAGTTCTTCAATAATTACTTATTAGTTATGCAGTAAGTAAGATACAGTATTCTAAAGTGTTACCGGAATGTTTATGGTGAGCTATCCAGGGAGCGACACTAATGATCTCTGATAATAGGCCGATTGCTTGACTTTTACATGCACACACAGCACTGGAATGCTGATGCATGAGATATGACAAAACATATTTCACAACTCAGCACGTCAGCTTATTTTAATATAGGCTACTTTCATAGCTGCCAACTTTTGAGTTTTGCTTGGAGTGAGATTTAGGAGGGAGGGGGGATGTAAAAAATAATCTTGCATCACAATAAGTGTATTGTGATTGTCAAAATATTTTAGTAACTAAACTGAATTTTATTAGGTTTAGTGACAACATGTTACAATGTTTACATGGTACACTTTCTGGTAAGCTATGTTTTTTTTTTTTATTGACACAAATTTCACGATTTCAATTCAATTCTTGTGATTTGATTTAATATTCACTCATTTGGATAAATATTAGGTACACAAGATAGGCGTTAATTTTTCTCAAGAAAAAAAAAATCTCACCTAATGCTGTAAACACACAGAGAGCCCTATCAGCTGGTAGTGTTATTTAAGGTCAAATTAAATATAATGCGCTTTTTTATTATAATAATAACTTTATTTAACGATATAAGTAAAAATATAATAAATATGTAACATAGTACACATATTGAGCAAAATAATCTCTATAGCTCTTTTTTTCTAGCCAACTAACGTGCTATAGCCTATATTATGGTCATCAAATTTCCTGAGGTAAATGTGACATAATTGTTCTCCAGCTGTTTTATTGACCCCTTTCCGCGATTGATCGATATTATGTATGAGAAATATACATTTGGTAAGTTGTACTGTATCTTTCAACATTGTTTATTTGTGTTTATTTACTGTTAGCTAGTAGAGGTGATCGGTTCACGTGCCGCTAGGGATCTGTCACGTCACATTTACAAGCGGCAAAACGGTATTTATTGTTTGAATTTCGTAATAAAATTGAAGATTTTTCATATCATAAGTAACTGCTCTGTCTAGTCTGTCGGTCTCCGTGTCCTCTTTGCTTCGCGATTCTTCTGTGTATTACCATACATGAATGCCCTCTTACAATTGCATATAATATTCCAGTCAAGTCGAATGTCAGATATTTAAACATTTCTAAGGATGAGGTCATCATGGAAAAGCAAAATGTCTGGAATAGATGGAATGAATGCAAAGGCAGGCTTGATGCATGGGTGCAATGGGATTTGTCTATCTTTGGAGTTTATTTAACTAAAATGGAAAGTCTCTCTAGGTGTATATCCTGCATCTTGTCTCTCCATTTCTAATAGAGCTATTAAGACCATTAATCAAATTAATTTCAATTATATATGGAGAAAACGTGTGCACTATATAAAGAGGGCACATCTTATACAAGATTATGAAAATGGTGGATTACAAGCCTTTGACTTCTATTGTATAAATGGTATGTTGAAGGTCAAATGGCTTAAACAATTTATAACAAATTAAACTAGTTTTTGGTTTTGCATACCCAGAGGTATATTTAGAAAATTGGGTGGAATTGATTTTCTACTGAGATGTGATTTTACTGTTTCCAGACTGCCAATCAAATTATCTTCCTTTCACCAGCAGATCTTGTTATATTGGAAGTTATTATATAACCACAACTTCTCTCCACATAGAATCCCTATATGGAACAATAGGTTTATTGTATCTAGGTTGGCTTGAAAAGGGCATTTGGTCAGTTCTTCATTTAATGGATGAAGATGGGAGATTGTTAACTTAACTTTTAGAGACTTTTGTACTAAATACAATTTACAATGTGAACGCAAACATTTTGAGCGTGTCTTAAATGCCATTCCAAAAAGTTTTATAAATTTAGTACAAAACGCTTCTGTCAACATGCCAGATGGATCTTGTGAACTCCCATCCCTTCTCTTCAATGGTAATGACCTCAGGGCAATGCTTCCCAACAAACTTATTCGCTCTTGTTTATATTATATCCGACATTTATGTATAATAACTGTGTTTTGCAAGCTTATGACAAACCATTTGTTAAAAAACTGCGAACACAGTATATTAGCTTTCCAGTGGCTCCTAAAGCTATAAGGAAACCCATTTCAAAATATTCAAGGGGTATACCCGTCAAGTGAATTTTTAAGACAAAGGTTTAATTTTGAAGAAAATGCCTGTACTTTTTGTCAAGTTGACATAGAGACAACGATCACCTTTTTTTTTTCTTGTGTTTTTTCAAATACCTTTTGGGAAAATATGTTTTACTGGTTGGAGACAAAGATTCATTCACTGCCCACTTTTGCTAGGAAGCATATTATGTTTGGAATGCTGTTGGATGAGGAAAAAAAAGAATTTTTTATTAATGTAATGTTGATTCTGGGCAAATTCTTTATTCATAAATGCAAATGTATGAAGACGAAACCTTATTTGTCTGTATTTCAAAGAGACTTTATTTGTAATTTCTTTCCATCGTTGCAAAGTATGAAAAGTAAAAAGGCCCAGAAATTGGCTAGAATAATAAGAGACCTTGATCTCTTAGAAGAGGAATGAAGAGACCCCTTCTTTTTTCTCCAAATATATGTAATGTTCTTTTGTCACTATCCATTTATTTGACTGACATGTGCCTTGCGTAATACTCATTTATCTGTATTTGTCAATGCCATTGTAGATGTATATTCTGTTTTTGTTACGTTCATGGTGTTCAATAATAATAAAAAAAAATATCTCAGGGTGAATGCGGGAGAGTTGGCAGAGCTGTTCTTTTATTATTTTTCAGAATCAGAATCAGAAAGAGCTTTATTGCCAAGTGTGCTTGCACCCACAAGGAATTTTTCTTGGTACTGAAGCTTCCAGTGCACATATACAAATACAAATACAACAAGAACATAGTAATACAAATTCTAAGAATGAAAATATATAAAAAATAAATAAAAATAGTATAAAAGTAAAAAAGTAGGGTCACAGTTGGGTTTAGTCTGAATAAACATTTACAGATTATGAACATATTTACAGTATTTTGAGTAGTATGAATAATATAATATCACCTGAATTAGAGAATATTACACTAGACAGTGGGAGTCTAGCGCATGTTACAGATTATAAACATATTTACAGTATTTTGAGTAGTATGAATAATATAGATATAAATATCACCTGAGTTTATTGCACTAGACAGTGGGAGTATTGCACTTACAGGCATATGCTTTGGGGGGCATGTTAAGTGTTCAGAAGGGAAATGGCCTGTGGAAAGAAACTGTTCCTGTGCCTGGAAGTTCTTGTGGCCAGTGATCTGTGTCGCCGTCCTGACGGTAACAGTTCAAACAGGGGGTGTCCAGGGTGAGTGGAGTCTGTGATGATTTTACCTGCTCTCTTCCTCACTCTGGAAGAGTACAGGTCCTGGAGGGTTGGCAGGGGGGCACCAATAATCCTCTCTGCAGTCCGGACTGTCCGTTGTAGTCTCCTGATGTCCGATTTGGTAGCTGAACCAAACCAGACAGTGATGGAAGTGCTTAAGACAGACTCAATGACGGCTGAGTAGAACTGGATCAGCAGCTCCTGTGGCAGATTGAACTTCTTCAGCTGGCGAAGGAAGTACAGTCTCTGCTGGGCCTTTTTCACAATGGAGTCAATGTGATTTGCCCACTTCAGGTCCTGGGAGATGGTAGAGCCCAGGAACCTGAATGACTCCACTGCTTCCACAGTGCTGTTCATGATGGTGAGAGGAGGGAGTGCTGGGGGTTTTCTCCTGAAGTCCACGATCATCTCCACTGTTTTGAGTGTGTTCCCATTTTAATTGATATCGCCGGTGGGAGCGAAACAATAAGAGGGAGAGGGGCGGATCGGGATTCGAGCTGAAAGCATCACAGTAAACCCGTGAGAGGGAATGCGAGTTCGCTGCAGTGAAGAGCAACATGTTGATCACAGAAATCTGCGTCACGTGTGGTGTTTATGATCGTTATCATAATCATGTTCATAGGGCAGCAGCCTCAGTGATTCCTGGGCCAGAGTGCGCAGTTCTCGTCCATAAAGTGGACTTGGACATTCGATATTTGCACATTTAGGATCTATTTTCCCCCCTAGACTCAGAGTATTTATTGTCTTGTAAATTTACTGTCATGAGGTTGCGTAATGTTCCGTGTTGCCCCATTGTCCTGAAGAAACGCCATCTCGTTCATTTAAGTTTATTTATTTATTGCAAAGTCATATAAATGTTTATTCATTCATAACGTGCATGAACGAACAAAAAAACAACAACAACAAAAACAAAAACAAACGAAAGGAACAGGAAGAAGGAAATCTTATGGTACCTGTCGCTTATTTGTGCACATCAACAGCTGCTTTATGAATGGATCAACCCCAGTCCTCACCCCGAACACCAAACATTTTCAATAATACCTATCTTTACACTTAATTATCATCATAAGTGTTCAGGCTAGGTGTCAGGTACGATGCACACCTTTAAGATTTTTTTTTTTTTTTTTTTATATTTAACCCTAAATGCATGAACCAAAATATAAAAAAATTGGTTTTCTTCACACAAAAAATAGATGTCGTATTAATGATATAATTAAAAGAACTGATGATACATGGATTCTGAAAAGAACATGGATTAGGCATGGATGAGATCAGGGAATCAGGGAATATTGGGAATGAGCGGTGAGTTTCGGTTCCTCCAGGGCAGCAGAGGGCGCTGTGACCGCATGACCCCCGCGGAAGATCCAGTCCTCGCGGCTGCAACGCTCCGCTGGTGCGTGTTTACTCTATTTATCTGTTTATTATCTCCTAATATGATTGATGTTTTTACAACTTTAGTGCTTTAATGACCGCAAGCGAAAGCGCTTCATGCAGCTTCTCGCAGTTATAGTACCGGACTGTTTTATTCACCGTTTCAGGAGAAGTATCACGTTTAATTTCTCACACATATTAACTTAAATCCAGCGACTGAACATAAATGTGTTAAATGAATGAGGCAGTGCTGTAGAAGAGACCGGGGCTAGTTGTCACAGACAGATATGAGGATTAAGTCAAAATTAACTTCAGATCTCCAAATGAATGCGCTTTTGTGTGTGCAGTGAATGACTCTGTTATTGTTTGCACAGTTGCATGTGTTGGGTAATGAGTGAACTTATAACACACTGACATACATATAGACCAGACTCATTTATGTAACGAAGGTAAATGTTAACAGAAAGTTTGAACTTTGTTTCTTATGGTAAGGGTATTTCCCCCCCTAAAAAGTCACGTGACAACCCCAGCTAACAACAACGTTCTGTAAATGTTATGTAGTTAAGATAAATATGTACTAAAAATAACATTTATAGAACGTTCTTACAACATTACTGATGTTCTTGTGATGTTTGGAGAAAGCATTGTGTTTTTACCTGAAAACGTTCTCATAACGTTGAGAGAACTCTTATGTTCTTTGTAGTTGATGAACGTTCTCATAACTTAGACAACATTGATATTTGCTGAACATCAATTTGCTTAGAATATTACAAATACATGTTCAAAGAATGTTATGTGGGTAAAAAATAGGGAATGAGGATGTTGTTAACATTATTATCGTAACCTTTTAAAAAAATGTTCATACATTTTGGAAACATTGCAAATCACTGTTGCCACAATTATTTTCTATTTTAGCTGGGATTTAACTTGTAAGTTAATATTCACTAATATTTGACATCTCTTTGCATTTGCAGATGTAATGATGTAAACGTACTTGGCATTATGGTGCTTGTCTTTATCTGTGGACTAGCATAGCTAGCGCTAGTTAGTGGCAGGTTAAGTCCTCTGCGGACTGGGTTGAACTGGTTTTCGTTGTGTCTGTTAAGTGGCGGCAGGACCGGGGTCACGTGACGGCGCTGAGGACTGACGGACACAGGAGTTGCTCACCCCAAGGTCAGACATCTGCACTAATATTATTGATATTGCACAGAATACGAGATAATGGGAAAATAATGCAAGTTTGTTTCCAGAAGGAAATAGCATCACAGTCCAGCTTAAGTAAGTTCAGTGATGTTAAATTTTGGTTGTAAAAAAGTTATTTGTTTAGTTCATATATATATATAGCCACTCTGGAGAACACCGTGATGTCATCGTTCGGCGCGTATCTGAAGCCCACGTTCTCTCCGACTCGGAGGGCACACAGAAAGCCGCCTGGGGAACAACGTCTCTTTTGCGGCTAAATGCGCTTTTAATAACACTGTTTAACATCAAACCCGTTCCGCAGTTTAGCATCAGCACACTGCGTTTTACAACTCTCATCTCGGCTGATGTGGACGTTGAGTTTGGCTTGGGAATGCTGTGAAGGAAAAGCGGCACAATAATCACTTTAGCTCAGTTTTCTTAATCGTCAGAAGCCGAAATCGAAACTCAGTTACGATTAATCGCACAGCCCTATGTCTGACTCGGATAAAGTGCCAATGTCACTCTGTAAGGAATTATGAAGTAGTTTTTAAAGTCGAGTATATTTAATTTGTAATTTGTTATTAATTGATCCCAAAAATGTATTTGTGTTTGTTCCTCTTCCAGCGCTATCATGGTGAGGACGTATAAAAGGAAGACGAGCCGAGCGGGCACGGCGCCGGAGACCATGCTGAAGGCCGTCCGGCAGGTGCTGGTGTTCAAGAAGACCATCCGAGGAGCCGCGGAGGAGTTCGGGATCAACTACCGCACGCTCGCCCGCTACTGCACCAAGATCCCGCGCGAGGAGGTGGAGGGAAGCGCGGAGCATCCCAGCTGCCCCGTGGGCTTCATCGGCGCCCGGCAGGTGTTCAGCGCGCAGCTGGAGGCGGAGCTGGTCTCCTACGTGCTGATGGCGTCCGACGTTTACCACTCGCTCCCGCCCAAGGCCATCCGGAAGCTCGCGTTCCAGCTCGCTAAAGGCCAGCAGCTGCAGACGCCCCCGTCGTGGCGGGAGAACAAACAGGCCAGCGCCGACTGGTTCGCCGCGTTTATAAAGCGGCACCCGCTGCTGTCCGTCAGGACGCCGGAGCCGGCGTGTCTAGCGGGCGTCGTGAACAAAGAGATGTTTTACGTGAAGCTGAAGGCGCTGATGGAGCGGCACTGTTTCAAGCCCGAGGACATCTGGGTGATGGAGGAAACGGGGATCACGACGGCTCCGAGGCCGGATCGAGTGGTGTCCCGGAGGCAGACGGGATCATCCGTGACGTGTCCCGACCGCGGGCCCCTCGTGAGCGTCGCCGGCACCGTCTCGGCCAGCGGCGCCGTGATCCCGCCCTACTTCGTCTTCCCGCGGGTGCAGTTCCGGGAGCACTTCCTCACAGGCTCGCCCTCGGGCAGCTCCGGCGGCGCACACATCAGCGGCTGGATGCGGGAGGAGCAGTTCCTACACTTCTTGCAGCATCTGGTGCGGCAGACCGGATGCTCCCCGGATAAGCCCTGCCTCCTGCTCATGGACGTCCACGTGTCGCACCTGTCCATCGACGCCCTCAACTTCGCTAAAGCTAACGGCGTGGTCGCGCTGTCCTTCCCGCCGCACCTCGAGCGCTCGGTTTGCGGCCCGTTCCAGAAGTGCATCAACGCGGCCATCGACAGCTGGATGCTGGGAAGCCCGGGCAGGAGCGTCACGATCCATCACATCCCGGGGATCGTGGCGACGGCGCTGCCACAGGCCGCCACTGCGGACAACATCACGGCGGGGTTCAAAGCCTGTGGGATTTTCCCGCTCGACTCGAGTGCTTCCGGACAGCAGGGCTTCGTCACGGACTGTCCGGTTGCTCCGGCCTCCAACGGCTCGGACTCGACCCGGGATGCTCCCGATCCCTCGTGTCCGTCAGCTAAACCCGCTCTGGAGACGGACGGCTGCCGACTCGACTGGCTCGCCTGCGATTAGTCCTCATCTCGAACATTGACTCCACTTCACACACACTCTGCCGTCTTTTTATACCGTTTCCTTCAATCCTTTTTGTTACTTTCTCCTGTTTCATGAACTGCTCTTGATTCTCTGCTGTATCACGGTGTAAATTATTGGGAATTAAATGACAGATTTTACATGCATACATTGTGGAAGATTACTTTCTTGTTACTCTAGATAGTGTTCTTCTCTAGTTAGCTGCGGTTGTGACAACATGCCCCACTGTAGGTCAGACGTTTGGAATGATTGAGATTTGTTAATGTTTCTGAGAGAGTCTCTTCTGCTCATTTATTTGATCAGAAATACAGTAAAACAGTGAAATATTAATATTATTCCAGTGTAAATCAGCTGTTTTCTATGTGAATATATAGTAAAGTGTAATTTATTCCTGTGATCAAAGCTGATGTTCAGCATCATTACTCCAGTCTTCAGTGTCACATGATCCTTCACAAATCACTCTAATATGATGCTTTGATGATCAAGAGACATTTATGATTATTATCAGTGTTGAAAAAAGTTCATATTTTTGTGGAAACGGTGATGCATTTTATTTTGCCACGATTCTTTATACAATAGAAAGTTCAAAAGTACAGCATTTATTTGAAATATAAAGTCATTTTAATTATTATCAGATCATTTCTGCTCTCGTTCTGAGTTTGTGTGCTGTAATGATGATGATGTTTGTCTTCAGATGCACAGATGGATGTGATCTGCTGTAAATCAGTAGGGACGGATCTGTCCATGCTGGACATTGAGGACCTCCTCACTGAGCTCTGTCAGCTGAAGAGAGAGGTGTCGTCACTGGAGGCGAAGCTGAGAGACAGAGGAGACCACCCCCGCGGAGAGGTTTGAGCAGCTCGATCCTAACGCTTAATATCAGCAGGCCGTTGTTTATCTGTGTTGATCTATGGTGTGTTTGTCAGGATCTGGAGAAGGTTTCAGTGTGTGTGACTGATGGGACAGAAGCTCAGGATTCAGTCTGGAGATCCAGAGACACACAGGACTCAGAGCTCAGCCTCACTTTACTGTGTTACACTGACGCTCAGGATCATGGGTCCGCTGATCAAACCTCTGACTGTAACGCTGGAGAACAGCAGATGAAGATGTGCTCCGTCAGACTGGAGGACTGCAGGAACCTGATCCAGAGACGAGGAGAAGAAACCACAGCAGGGGAACAACAGCAGAGCCAGGATGATGATGAGGAGGAGGAGGATGATGAGGAGGAGCAGGAGGATGATGAGGATGATGAGTTTACTCCTGCTGGTGTGTTTCTTCCTTTCTACCTTTTGTTGTTTTTCCTGACACTTGAATGTCCTAGACGTGGAGCAGAACCTCTGCATTAGGGATGGGTCGGTCATGAGCGATTCGGTTCATTTTGAACGAATCTTTAATATGACTCGTCTCAGAGAGTGATTCGTTAGTTTTGTGTTGACCGCGCATGCGCAACACCCTGTACAGTGCTTAGCATAAGTGAACACACCCATGCTAAAGTTGAGTAGAAAGAGGAATAAAAAATCATCGTTTGGAAGTTGATCTTAATGCCTTAATGAATGGTGTCTCGTAAATAAATAAATGTTCTTCCTTAACATACAGGGTGCATAAGTCAGGACACCCCTATGTTGAGACAGGCAGATGTTTATTTTTAAAGGCCAGTTATTTCATGGATCCAGGATACTATGCATCCGGATTAGGGTTGCAAAGTTTCCAGAATTTTTGGAAATTTTTCAGGATTATTTGGAAACTTTTGGAAACTTCTCAGGATTATTTGGAAATTTTCTGGAACTTTTAGAAAGTTTCTGGAAATTTACCAGAAATATTCAGCCCCTTTGCAACCCTAATCCGGATAAAGTCACATTCAGGGTTTCTCCTGGCTCAAAACCAGGCGGAGGAGGTAACATCCCCATCGTGTATTTTAATAGTAAGATAATAAAATTAGTATTGTCCGTAGACCATCATAAAGCCGACTGTGTTTCCCACAGTATTTTAGTGGGTGGACCTCGGTACCTCTAGGGGGGTCAGGGGTCATGCCCCCCCGGAAGAACATTTTTTATATTTTAAAGATAAATTCATTAATCTGGTGCACTTTGAGTCTGGTTATTAAGCTGACTTAATGAAAAAATTAAGAAAACTTTTCAAAACTTCACAGCTAACTAAGAAAATGACCTTTCGTGTAGTGTGCCTGTTTCATATATAAGGACCTCTAGAAGGAGCTCTAGGCATGTTTGATTGCTTTTCCCTGAAGAGAAATGCGTTGTTGGAAACGACAGTGGGAATGACGCTCGTTCGTTGCGTTTCACTGTGAAATGAGAGTTCAGAGTCGTTTAATGATTTATACCTCAGCGACCCACTTTCGCAATTAGTCTTTTATAACTTGGCCCGTCTATCTGCAGTACCCGCGGATATAACGCATAATATCTTTTGGGTATTTTAATAATCAGATAATTAGATTTGTATTTACAGGTCATAGGGGGCCACATTAACAACAGTGTAGCTGAAGAACAACAAGCATTTGCTTTCATTTACACATTTTCACAACCAGAGAAATGTGGCTCTCTTTCAGGTTTTTCAGACATTGCATCATCAGCTACACAGAAGCAGAACATCTCAGCCTCCGGTTTCTCATCTTATAAAACCTCTTCATGCGTTCTCTGTAGTCCGAGGCCTCCTGATCTGGTCCATCGAGGGCAACTGTGCAGCACACACCCGAGTGCCTCTTCTTTAGTCTGTTGCGCAATGGTGTCTTAACCTTAAAACAACAACATTAGAACATTAAGAAACTTAGTATTTAGATTGAGACAGGATTTGTCATACATGGGATTTTGTGAGACTGTGTTTGGTGGACGTTATCAAATACATCTTACGATAAATGTATTAATCTGGTGCATTTTGAGAGTTGAACATTAAGAGCTCCATCCCATGTTCAGTGTGCAGATTAAACACAGACAAGTGCACTGGCTTCACCTGAACTTTAAAGGAAACTAAACCCTCTTTCTAGGTATGATTTAGTGTTTTAGTCTACATTACATTCACACTGGTGTTTTAGGGAAGTAGAAAATAATAATAATAATTTAATGATTATTCCTATGACAATAATAGCCATATATTGTAAAACAAATGCACTGTAAAATAAATGAAAATGACTTTTTCATAAGTATATCATCTAGAAATTACAATACTTTATGAACCCTTGCAAGAGATAAACCCTTGAGCTTTTGACGGACACCAGTTGAGTGTTTAATTTTGGGGGAAAATGTCCATTTCTGTGAACAGCACTAATAATAAAAGTCCTGGAGCCTCTTTCCGACTCCAGTTTTTCTCCCTAAAAAGAATAAAAAATTATCACTTTAACAATCTCATCAAATATCTAAACTAAAGGTAAAAGCAAAAGAGACAACTCGCCAATCATCACTGCGGCTCCGTCGCTGGCGACAGAGGCTAGCTCGTTGGTTGGCAGCGCCTTGTCATCTCTGACGACTCTTACTATGGTGTCCCCGCTGGTCATTTCCACTACTTGTGGTTGTGCATCACTTTCAGACCTGATACATTTACTGCATTTCATCATGAATTATTGCTTTGTAACTGCTTGTAATCCTCAGCGTGTGTCTGCACCTGCACTCATTGTTATCCTCCTCGCGGACTCGCTTAAAGTAATCGCTGATTCTTCCAGAAGCCGTATCTGCAAAAGCTGAAAACATCAAACTAATGGGTTGTAACATTAATTTAGGGAACCTTTTTCAAGAAATTGAACATACTTGGATGGAAAATAAACAGTTTACCTGAATGTTCCCCAATTCACAAAAAGACGGTGCTCTTTAGCATTCACTGTTGTTTGTGTAAAGTGCCTCTGCTATCAGTAACTGTAATGATTACTGATGAAATTATACTATAATGTTCAAATTTTCATTGATGAAATAAAGCAAAAATAGTCTAAATTGTCTCTTTAAAAGGCTCTTTAGGAGTGCCTGAGAAACAGCACTGTCCTCCTGCTTCAGTGTCTGCTGTCAGGCTACGTCAGTGTCATTATGCTAACATCATTTTCGTAACTTACTTCACCTTTCCTGTCCTGTCCAGACGTCACTGTGCCCGTAGACGTGTGCCCTGTATATCACTTGAATGTAAATAAAGCGCAAAAGAAACTGTGATCACGCAGCGTGAATTAGTAAGCCATGAATTACAAAACAGTGACTGCTACTTGTGATAGCGTTATGCATTCACAAAGAAAACTGGTGTCCTTAAAGGTTGGAGTTTTCCTCATTTTTTTAAATTAAGGCGTTAAGATCAATTTCCAAAAGATGATTGTTTTATTCCTCTTTTTAGTCCACTTTAGCATGGGTGTGTTCACTTAGGTTCTGTAGAGAAATGATTAGTTCATCTCTCGAGTCTTCGGGTCTGAGTGTTTTGTCATGTGACGTGATTTGACAGCGCTGGAGTCTGGACACATAAATGAGTTAAAGGAGAACTTGGTAACTTTTTTAACGTAATAAAGCTGTCTAGAAATCAGTTGGATGGTTAAACAACCTGTTCCGGTGATATTGGTGACTTTCCCCGCTCCCCCCAGCGTTCCCAGGCGGAAAGCCAACCTTGCAACTTGGGGACTACCGTCCCGGCAAGATAGAAACTGGAAGTCTCGTGAGAAGCGAGAACGAGAATGAGAACGAGCGCGAAACACAAATTGCTTTACGGCAATTCGACATAAACACACACGCATGTGTGATGTATTACCAGATTACCCACCTCGGTAGACATAGCTCCACACGCGACAACAAAAGGGAAAATCAGTGAAGAAGTGAGTAGAGTTCGCTAGAGTTACCGAGTTCTCCTTTAATAATTCCCAAACTTTCGTAGTCAGTTTTTTCGTAACAGTGGCATGCTGCGTTTTTGGTCTCAAATTATAGGTTTTTTTTTTTTTTTGAATTTCTGTCATGATGGTTGTTTTCCATATGAATGTGGTACTGAAGAGTTATGCTTTAAACTGTATCTATGATGGGGAAAATAATAACAACATGCAGTTACGTGACATAAAACCGAAGGACTCGAACCCGAAGACCCGGGAGATGAACTAATCACGTCTGGATCCGGCACTACAGACTGCAAAGCTCAGTTCGTGAGGATCACGGGATGAACGAACGGCTCCGATCGGGAGGCGAGGCCCAGAGAAATGAATTAATCGTTTCTGTTTCTCATAATTTGTTTTTTTCCTTGCATTGGAATTTTTTTGTTATTCTAAATGCGATCCACATTTGATGTGTTTGGGGAATTCGGCTGTTTTAAATACACTCTGCTAAAATGAACGAAATGACTCGGAAAAAAGATTCGTTCATTTGGATGAACGAGATTCAAAGATCCGAGTCAGTAAAATGATCCGAACTTCCCATTACTCAGCGTAACCCGATCTTCAAGAGCTCCAGGTTTGCTGTCCTTGTTTGTAGGACTGCATGATTTGGCCAAAAATAGATTATTAACAAAATAGATTATTTTTTATACATTATGGGAATGAATATTGGTAACACTTTACAACAAGAACTCATTTGTTAAGAAATTAACATGAACTAACAAGAAGGAATATATTTTTACAACATTTATTAACCTTTGTTAATGTAAAAAAAATTTAACCCCTAGCTCAATATATTACAATTAAATCCTAACCTAATCATGACAAACTATATATCGTTGGAAAGGTCTAAGGCTCCTAAATAGATATTTTAGCACTGTTTTTTGTTAGAAATTATGTAGGAACAGAAATAGATGAATTTATGACAAGAGTGCACCTCAAAAAATGTACAGTTTTGACCTGTGTCACAAAAAGTCGACACACACACTTTTAATAATTGAAAATAATTGAAAAGTATTTGTCTATAAAAAATTATAAAATAAAATTATCCTCTAAAAAGTATAATATATATATTATCCTCTAAAATATAATGTTATCTTTTTTATCGCTATTTTTTTATTACATTACATATTTTAGTAGTTATCATAAATTAGGTATCATTTGAAAGCTTACGAACTCAGAATTCATCCTGTGAAGACCGTTTTGAAATTGGACATTGCGTTACCATAGAAACAGTATTCTAAATTATTTTATCAGGCTCCTCCCCTTTTGGGCATCATTATGTTTCATGATTTATGATCAAAATCTTTTCTAATCTTGACAAAACACATATTGTGAGAAAGGTCTGAGTCTCAAGGTTTCATATTTTGTGACAGAAGTGATATTTGGACAGAAATTTATTAATTTGATATGGCAGAATGCATACAATTAGATTCAATGGAATTCAATGACACCTGGTGGCTATTTTTGGTAATACGCCTAAACAAAATCTCATGGGAAACTTCAATTTTTGTGATATCAACTTCGAATTTAGAACACAACTTCGTTAGATATATGGCTTTGTTTTATAGTAATTTTATAGTAAAAATATTTAGTTAAATATATATTTTATATAAAAGAAAAAATATTTAATAAATTATATTTGATTTAATGTAAATTTAAACTTCCTTAACTTTTTCATACTTTACTTTTTTGAAGTGCTTTCACTTAAGCAATAATCTGCTATTTTCAAGACCAAACGTAGGTCTATACTCCAAAGCATTCTTGAATTACAACTATTTAAGCTTGAATAGTGCATTTTAATGTCCATTCTCAAAAAGGGGGGTGACAGTTAAGGGGTTAAATTAACATAAATAAAAGCTGTACAAGTTATAGTTCATGTTAACTATTGTAGTTAACTAATGTTAACAAATGCAACCGAATTGGAAAGTGCTACTGTATTATTAAGTCATGACATATTTAGCAGTTGTAATAATACTATAAAAGTACATTATAAATGTGGTGAAATAGGTGGCATGTGCCGGCATGAGTCCGTTTAATTAACTTACAGGCTTTACGATTAATAATACCACGATCGATACCAACGAATTAAGAATTCGTACCCTCATTTTAGTAAATCATGGCCATTTTGTAATCATGTTTCCATTGTTTTTTAGACAGTGTGTCCACAATTTACCAAAACAAGGGAACGAAATAAGTCTTAATTCATGGCCACGATATATTGTTTTTTTAGCCTAAAATATACAGAATTAATGTGATTACCGGCGGATACACTACATTTTAAAGTTGGAAATTGTATTACCATTTTATTCCCTTCAGATGATAATGGAGGGTCATCTTCTGAAACGAGAGATCAGCCGACGGCCAAGAGTTTCTCCTGCGTCTCCTGCGGGAAAACCATGAGCTCACGGGGACATCTAGCGAGACACGAGAGAAGACACGCCGAACAGAAGGACTGTACGAGACGCAGCTGTCCCTCCTCAGAGGAGCGGAGGCTCCGTGTTAAACAGCACCAGGAGTTTCGCTGCCAGCCGTGTGGGAAGCTGTTTCCCGTTCCTTCAGGCCTGAGAGTCCACATGAAGACGCACACCGGAGAAAAGCCGTTCCACTGCGGCGAGTGCGACAAGCGTTTCAGCTCCAAAGGGAATCTTGATGCTCACAGGCGAATCCACACGGGGGAGAAGCCGTATCAGTGCCCTCACTGCGAGAAGAGCTTCCGTCACAAACCCCATCTGATGAAGCATGTGCGCACACACACCGGGGAGAGGCCGTTCCAGTGCAGCGAGTGTGGGAAGACCTTCACCAACTCCAGCTGTCTGCAGGCCCACCACAGAACACACACCGAGGAGAGGCCGTATCAGTGCACACACTGCGAGAAGCGCTTCCGACAGCGCTCTCACCTGACGTGCCATGAGCGGATCCACACCGGAGAGAGGCCGTACCTGTGCTCCTCCTGCGGGAAGAGCTTCTCCGACCCGCGCCATTACCGGATCCACCAGCAGCTGCACACGGGGGAAAAGCCTCACGACTGCTGCGTCTGCGGGAAGAGCTTCAGCCAGAGCTCACACTTACTGAAGCACCAGAGGATCCACACGGGAGAGAGGCCGTACAAGTGCTGTCTCTGCGAGAAGAGCTTCGCTCGATCCGACGTGCTGAAGGTCCACGAGCGAGTCCACACGGGAGAGAAACCCTACCAGTGCTCCGTCTGCGGAGAGAGCTTCACTTATTTAGGGGTTTTCCAGAGCCATCAGAAGAAACACACTGAAGAGCTTCCCTGAAATCAGCTTCTGCAAACTCACTGTTATCCGGCGATCACCATCCGGCCTGCTGGGAATCAGGCTCGTTCAGCCCTGAGGATTTGAAGTTGATGTTTTAATGACTAACATTGTTGGTTTAGTTTTCTGAATGTAACTTTACTAAAAAAGCAAGACTTTGAAATGAATATACTGCTGTCAGTCCAGTTATTCCTTTACAAACACCTATAAACACCTAGTTATTGTTGGCAGATCCTCATGTGTGTGGAAAATGAGGAAAATGTTAAATAGTTGTGAATTTTTTTCTCAGTTTTCTCCCAGGGATGACGAATAATAAAATATTATGTTTGATTAGTTAACATTAAACTCGCTAACATTAAAAACACAAGTTTTTAAGATAAGTTTTTATATGTTGAAATATTTTATAATGTAATCATTTCACAGTTAATCTCCAAATTAATGTAGAAATAACTTAAAGACAGTATATTTTAAATACTTGAATGAAGGCCAGGATCACTGATACTAATAACTGATACTACTGTCTTGATTAATCCCCCCCCCCCCCCCCCCCCTCTCCAATTTTAAACATTATAGCCATTCAGCATTACAGTGTAATTGAAAGCTATCAATCTTTTAACATTTATTAGGCTTCAACAATATAACAACTTTTAATTTAAGTGAACTTAAAACAATCCTCACATAAACCCAAAATAAATGTCATATAACTTAAAATTAATTTGCATAGTTAAAACATGAATTGATTAGGATTTATTGAGTCATTTGCATACAATTAAGGCGACAAATCTAGTGAATGTGTGTGTTTTCTAATCGGGCACTGAATAGAGTCCCTCATTAAAGGTCCTTCAGCGGCTCTTCAGCTCAGAGTTCAACTTCTAGGTGTGTTCTGATAAGACGTTAAAGAAGAGAGGATAATATATCACGGTAAGTTCAGTCAGTCGTTTAATATCGTGTCATGTTGTTATATGTGTTTATAAGATCATATGAAACGCTACTATCAATCTGAAATGAACAAAAACGTTAACCCCCATAAAAAGAATTGGATAGTGAAAGTCAAAATATAGAAGGATCAGTTTGATATCCGTCTCTGTTGATCTATGAACATCTGAAAAGTCATTAAAGAAATGTTATAAAGTGATATTCCATCTCTCTGACACATGATTTGACATCAGAATGTCAGGGATTTTCTAATCGAAATTATTATCTATAGCAAACCGTGTATTTCCACCAGCGGGGATTTCTTTAAGACCGCAAGGGAAGCTCGGCTTCCCCTATAATGTCAAAAAATTAATGGTCAAATATGTAGCCTACTTTTGTATTAACATTTTATTGACTGAAAATGCGTTAAGAAAAACCTTCATCTCAAAGACGAGTTCAGAATCGGCTCCATAAAGCAGGTCAGCTGACTCGATCTCCTTCTCATTGACGCAGCGTCCATTGACTTCAGTGGAGCTGCTCTGAACAGTTTCTTTCAGTGCTTCGAAACTCATTGGTCATTAATGCAAAATGACCTGTCTGTCCGCATCTGTAGCAGGTTTTGTTTGAATCAGCACTACCTTTACTACATTGCATTTGTTTTTTCTTCCAGGATATGAATTGTTGATATCAACAATTGAATTCTTGATATCGAAAATGTAATAGTTGATAACTTTATATTTTCACTAGTGAAATGTCACCATAGGCTGCCATTCAAAATCAATTGTTGATATCAAGAATTGATTTCTTACTAGTAGAAATATAATTTTTGATATCAATAATTACATTGTTACTAGTAAAAATGTGAATTACTGATATCAATAATTAAACTGTCACTAGTTGAAATGTCTGTTCTTAATATCAACTATTGAATTGCTACTAGTACAATTTTTCATTTTTGATATCTGAAAATGTATTTCTGATATCAGTATAATTTCAGATATCTAAAATGTCTTTCTTACTAGTAACAATCACATTCATGATATCAGAAATTAACATTGTCACTAGTGAAAATGGAATTACTGATATCAAAAATGAACATTGTTACTAGTAGCAATTCAGTTGTTGATATCAAGAATAGACATTTCAACTAGTGACAATTGAATTCTTGATATCAAAAATAAAGGTTTTTACTAGTAAGAATTGTAGTTCTGATCTGTGAAATTGGAATTTCAACTAGTAAGAAATCAATTCTTGATATCAACAACTGATTTTGAATGACAGATGGTGACATTTCACTAGTGAAAATACAATTACAGATATCAAGAATTATAGTTTTTACTAGTTGAAATTCAATTGTTGATATCAAGAATTAGGCTTTGTTTCTAGTGGAAATGTAATTTCTGATATCAAAAATAGCCATTGTTACTAGTAGAAATCTAATTCCTGATATCAATAACTACCATTTTAACTAGTGAAAATTGAATTGTTGATATCAAGGATTCATATCCTGGAAATGAATAAAAGTCAGTCAGGATCAAACCCTTTCCATCGGCAAAAAGTTCAAATGCATTTAACCGTCTTGTCCACCGCGGACCCAACGTGGCTGGATCACTGTAGCAGTCGAACTTGGCAACAGTACCGTCCATCTTTAACGCGCGCCGCCTATCTCCACTTTTCATTTAACTGAGATAAAATAGTCTCGTGACGCACATCTAACTCACTTTCAGATTTAACTAACGAGTGAGTCCTTGTTCCAACATCCTCGTCGCCAATGTTGTAACCTTTCTAGATATTTCGGATCGAACCACACAGACACCAGATTTAACTTCATCCGTCCTTTATCTCCTCTTTGTACGTAATGACGTTGATGACGTCACCTCAATACACAACAACACCCATTCTTGTGTGCACACTTGCCACAATAGCAGGGATCTGGCAAACCTTCAGATTTTGAGATTACAATCTCAGGGACTAATAAACTGTCCTTTCTTACAAAACCATCAGCATCTGCATTTAAGATGGAGGTGGCGTCTGTAAATGGTGCTTGGACCCAGAGCTTCTGTTGATAATAGGCTCTTTGTATATGTTTTCTTGCATTAGTTGAGGTGGAAGCGGTCTTCTCAAAGTCCATCTTAAGGGCATTACTATCGAACGCAGCAATGCGCAGGTCGTCAAATGTCTCCATGTCCGTTGATGGTTTGAGACATTTGACCAAGAATGTTTCCGCCGTTTGTATTGCACAACTAAAAGTTGCAAACAAAAGTTGCCTTAAGGATGGCATGTCACTTTTCTATTTTTTTAACCCCCATAATCCACAGATAAATTGAAATTAATTAATTAAAGCTTATCTCACCATGTTTCCCGCTGTAGCCCAGTCCAATGAAGTATTATCTATGTGACACTGGATGGATAAGTTGTTCTCTCACTCTCTCCCGATCTTTTGAAATTTTGTAAGATAAGGTTTCAAATATGAGTAATTGGTACCAACTTATCTGTTCTTTGTGAGGTATAACTTCATGACATGAAGACACTGTAACTTCATCAACTTGTCTGAGACTATGTGATCTACATAGTTGTGATGTACTGTCTGGTGATGACATTTTCCCCATAAAAAAAAAAAACAAAACCCCAAAACATTAGCAGCTAGCTAGCTAACAAACTGTAGTTAGATAGATACAATACACACCAAATTAAATATTAAACCGATACAAATGACCTGCATACAAATCTTACCCAGGACCTCTACTACATTGGATAAATGCTGCGATTATGTCCCGCCCGCGGATGCTCGGCGTCTCTGGAGTGAATGAGGAGTGGGCTGGCCTGGACTCCGGCTTCTGCGTGATGATTGGAGGATCTGTCGAAAGGCTGCGTCTCCTTTTGATTGACAGCGATTTCATACAATAAAAAGTCGCTGCCGCGGAATCTGTTCGAGCTCAGTCCCATCGCGGATATTGCAAGTATAGTCGAAAGACAAACTGCTGCAACCTATTTCTTGGTATTTGCTTGTCGAAATTGCTAGCCAATTTTCATAATACATTTCACACAATTATACATTTATACCTTTATTATATTAGTACATTTATACAATTATACCTAGCTCTGCTGGCCATTGAGAGGACACTGGTCAAGTCACTGGAAAAGACGCCTAGTTGTACAACAGGGTCACAGAGCAT
Source organism: Rutilus rutilus (assembly GCF_951802725.1). Lineage (NCBI taxonomy): Eukaryota > Metazoa > Chordata > Actinopteri > Cypriniformes > Leuciscidae > Rutilus > Rutilus rutilus. The sequence goes on from NC_140210.1 coordinate 59,729,744, forward strand.
TTTCTTGAAAAGGAACGTAGAATTTACGTATAAATAAATGGAAAATTTTTGTGATGTAGGCCGAAAATGAGCTTGCCCTCTTTGAAAGACCAGCAGCCGCCACTGATTTCCACTAAGGCTATGTTTAGGTGAACTAACTAGTCTGTTAAATTAGAAGATAAATATAATTGAGTCCATTTATGATTTAAATGATCAATTCGTTGTGTTATTTATGTTAGCAGGGAACATGTGCTGAAATGAACAGCTTGAATACACTGTAAATCACTTCAAATTAAAGCATCTGCTAAATGTAATATTAATGTAATGCTCTCAGTGTTTCCATAAAGGGAAGATGTCAGTCAGATCTTCATCTCCAGAACCCAGCTGTGTGTCTATGAAGAGCAATCAATCCATGGATCCTCCTCTTAAATTCAGCGATGAACCAGTGACCTCTGACCCCAGGTGAGACACCGTCTAGTACTGGAAACAATACACAGACTTATACAACATCACAGATCATCTGAAATAATTATTTACTTATGGCGCTTTTCCACTGCATGGTACGATACGGTACGGCTCGCTTTAAATGGTACCTGGTCTGTTGAGGTTCCAAACGTACCGTACCGATACTAAAATGTGATGTGAAAACACTGCAGATCATTGATTGGTCAGACAGAATCGTCACTACCAGCGTCATTGTATTTACGACACGAGACACTAAACCCGCTAGATTTAAATAGCCACATTTAAAAACATCCACATGCCGAGAATCAGGAACACCATCCACTCGATAGGCTCCATTGTTCCTGTGTTGTGCGTTTGAAATGTGGCACGTTTATGATGATGTCTTGGCAGTAGAGGCGGCGCAACTATAACGATCAGTCCCACACACTTTGAAGCGGTACTAACTGCAGTGGAAAAGCAAACGAGCTAAAGCGAACCGAACCGAACCGTGCCGTACCAATTCGAGTCGTACCACGCAGTGGAAAAGCGAAGCGAGCCAAACCATTCCGCGCCGAGTCGAACCGTACCGAGCCGTACCATGCAGTGGAAAAGCGCCATTACAGTGTAAAGATGTATACAAATTATTATATCTTAGTAACTCCAGCAGAGGGAGTCAGAGATCTTCATCTCCAGAACCCAGCTGTGTGTCTATGAAGAGCAATCAATCCATGGATCCTCCTCTTAAATTCAGTGATGAACCAGTGACCTCTGACCCCAGGTGAGACACCGTCCAGTACTGGAAACAATACACAGACTTATACAACATCACAGATCATCTGAAATAATGATCTTACTTACAGTGTAAAGATGTATACAAATTATTATATCTTAGTATCTCCAGCAGAGGGAGTCAGAGATGTTCATCTCCAGAACCCAGCTGTGTGTCTATGAAGAGCAATCAATCCATGGATCCTCCTCTTAAATTCAGCGATGAACCAGTGACCTCTGACCCCAGGTGAGGATAAATGTGGGTGATTAAACTGCTCTATGAGAGTAAAAAAAAACCCCACTGAATGCAGACAGATAGTAATCATTTTATTACTCCAGGGCCCAGTTTTTCAAAAGTAATCCAGTGGGATTTCGGATCACGGATTGGATCAAATCTTGGAAATGGGTTTTACAAAAACAAAAGAGGGATTCTGAACTAAGATCAGAGCATGTAATCCGATCTTACATTTGATCTGGATCAAACCTGCCCTTTGGGTTTTTCAAAACTTTGAAATCGGTTTGGGATCTATTTGATCTAAAAAAAAAACAGGATTATCCTGATCCCATCAGAAGGGTGGAATCAGTTGTGGTTTTTCGAACCAAATAAATCAGAGAGTTTTTTTTTTAAGTGATTGATCACAAAATTAATGTTTACTGATGATAAATACATTTCTTCATATTTGAAGCATATATGAAGCATGTCACATCTAATGAGATATGGTAAACAAAACAAACAAACAAACAAAAAAAAATCATCCAATTTATCCTTATCATATGATCGTGGTTGTATCTCTCTATTAGTGTTACTCGATCTTAGTGCTGCATTTGATACTATTGACCACAACATTCTTTTAAATAGACTCGAAAATTATGTTGACATTAGTGGAACTGCATTAGCATGGTTTAAATCATACTTATCTCTGACCATTATCAGTTTGTAGCAGTAAATGAAGAGATTCATTGCTTTCAATGAAAAATGCGCAACAGTTAGTTAATGCATTCATGACCTCAAGGCTAGATTATTGTAATGCTATCATGGGTGGTTGCCCTGCACGCTTAATAAACAAACTACAGCTGGTCCAAAACGCAGCAGCTCGACTTCGTACCAGAACCAGGTAGTATGACCATATTAGCCTCGTTCTGTCAACACTGCATTGGCTCTAGGGCTGTCACTTTTTATTCGATATTCGAATATGCCTTCGAACATGACGTGAAATATCCGAAATCAAATTATAAATAAACTATCCGGTTTTTAAAGTGCCATGTTTTGCGCATTTTTTACAGTCTATGTTTAGATCGTTTGTTTTTTATTTTATTGTTTGACATCTCATCCATTAGCAGGCGCTCTAAACGTATTGTAGCGTAGGCCCATGACCAAATCAAGCGAATAATAGCCAAATAAAATATGCGAATAAAAGCGAATAGATGCGTGTCAGGATGGAGTTCTCTTTCGGGCTTGAACAAACCATAACACAAATTATGCCAAATGTCCGTTTTGTCGAGTGTCCTCATAAGAGCAGTCTTAAATTATTTAAATAAAGTCTTAAATGAATGTAGAGATTTGTGAGATAATGGGACGCGTGTCAGATCGCGTCTCTGTCCGTAGCGGCTAGTAGGGCTGGGCTGGGCGATATGGCCTAAAAAAAAAATCCCCGATTTTTTCACAAAAAATTCGATTTACGATTTAAATCGATTTATTTTTCTTCCCTTAGCCTACTTAAAATCAATCTGCAGATGACAAAGAAATTGTTCAAAACAAGTTTTAACTTTATTTTGTTTTGATTTTCCCTTCTGGGATTTGATCTGGATTTCCCCCTTGGGGTTAAAGTTCAATCAGAAACAACAAGCCAAAAAGACATGATGGCAGGCCCTGCCTTTGTAAACAGTGAAAATGTAACATAACATAACGTAACATAACATGAAATGGGTGGATTGGGATTGGGGTGGAACGTAAAAAAAAAAAAAAGTACATCACAATAAAGTGTATTGTGATTGTCAAAACATTTGGTAACTAAACAGAATTTTTAGTGTTTAGTGACAACACAATGTTTACATGGTACAATGACTGGTATGCTACTGTTTTTATTATTGCTTTCACAATTTTAATTAAATTCTTGTGATTTGATTCTGATCTTGATTCAATATTGATTCCTTTGGATAAATACTAGGTACAGTAGATACACGTTAATTTAAAGCCCTGTCAGATGGTATTATTATTAAAGGTTAAAAATAACATCTCAAATAAAAAATAATGCGTTTTTTTATAACAGCATTATAATATTTTAATGATATAGGTAAAAATATAATAAATATGTAATATAGGCTAGTTATCATATTTGGCGAAAAACTCCTCTCTACAGCAATTATTTTAAATGTCCAACTAACGTGCTATGGTCATTAAATGGCTTTCCAGAGGTAAATGTAGGCTAATGTTACGTGACATATTGTTCTCCAGCTGTTATTATAGACCTCTTTCCGCCGTTGAAAAACACTGATCGATCGATCGATTTTATTTCATTTCGGTAATTTGAACTGTAACGTTATCTTTCAAAATACCTACTGATCATTCGTGTTTATTTAGCCTATAATTAACTAGTAAGTTAGTAAAGAGTAACAGATGATCGGTTCACGTGTTTGAACTCTGTCAGCGATCTGTCAAGCGCCAAAACGGTGTTTATTGTTTGAATTTCGTAATTAAATCGACAGAATCTGAGAGCTGAGAATTTGTTTCATTGCAATAGTAACCTACTTCTCGGTCTTGTCTGTCGGGGTCAGTGTCCTCTTTGCTTCGCGATTTTTCTCTGCGTGAGAAAATGGATGTGTGAAGTAGTGAGAGAGCGTGTAAAAAGTGACGATTGCGTGAGTCTCACGGTGAATTCTGAGAGTTTTTTGGCGGGTGTGCTTGTGCTGCCGCGGTCTAGTTCATTTGCCATATTGTTTGTATCTCTATGGCAAACGCGCGGGGGGAGGAATGAGCCCGTTCGGAGCTGCGGGAGCCCAGAGGGGAGCGTCGGCAAATGTTAAAGAGAAAACCGATTTTCATTAAAAAAAAATCGACGTAAGCTACACATTCGAATTAATCGATAAAATCGATTTATCGCCCAGCCCTAGCGGCTAGTCTTAAAGGTCCCATTCCATGGATAATTTTATTATTTTATAATGTTTCCTGGGGTGCCCTTATAATGTTAGTATGTTTTTTAGATCAATTTTTTTTATAATTTAGAAATAAAAGGCATTTTTCCTAGCCTGATTTCATCACCTGATTTGAACACTCTGTTTGAAGGGGCGTGTCTGCTGTGAGACTTCAATGTAAACGCCCTCTGCTGTGATTGGCTGACATGCTTGCATATGAAATGTCTGGCATTACATGTGGAACTATCTGGAAAGCTTTTACTATTACAGCTATTATACGTTTTTACTATTACAGCTATCTGGATTAACGAATCGTGAGAAGTTTTTTAAGCATTTAGATCTATTCCCATCACATAAAAGGTTGCAGTGATGAGCATTGAGCAGATGACAGTCTGTTGATCGCGTGAAAAAAGATCTTATCATTGCAACGCAGTTTCTGCACTCACTAATGATTTCACCAATGCAAACATGAGGTATATAAATACAGTAAGAGATTCGTTGTGCAGTGTAACAGCGTCATTGATTTCATAACGAGTTTTGGCAAGTGTCCAGATAAACTCGCGCTGTGTGATTGACAGCTTGGGCGATTGGAAAGGGATTGTTCTTTGATCGCTATCTGTATATTAATCACAGTTTAAGTAAGATTATTTTCATCCTACTAAGAGAAACGATGTGAAGTTGATCGCTACTTCCATAGTAAATCACTACTTACCGCTTGCTGGAATATAGCTGAAATTGCCCCCTTCGTCAGTATGAAACGCTGAGAGAAGTCTGCTTGATATTATCCCAGGTTAGAAAAACAGTCCGTGGTGAAATGGACAGAGCAAACTAACAACTTCGAATTAAACTTTTGCGGTATCCGATTATAAATAAACATCAACCACGTCTGTCGTTCGCCATCAATACGCCTGTATTCCTGTGGGCGGAGGTTAGTCAAAAAACGGTTCTAGTGATGTCATTAAAGAAGGAAGTAGAGGGGTGTAGTCCAATCCAGCCGTTTTTTGTAGGCGACTTCTGTTAAATAAAATATCTCGCTTGGCATTGAACTTTGAGCTTTATAATTTTACAGATACTGTATTATTTATACTCTAACAACAACTTTACACACTAACTAAAGTTTGAAACATGGGATCACGAAGAATGGGACCTTTAAAGTGTCATTAATGTTAATCAAAGAACAAAGGTAAGAGAGTAAATTACTAACTTAGACCTGGCGCCAAGAGGATTATTATACCGGTAGCCTAATCATGAATGCACTCCGCTATCTTTTAACACATCTCTGGCGAACGGCTTTTTCAGCCGATCAGATGGTGGACCTGCACCTAGACACGACCACAACTCATGATGTAGTCATCCGGGCCGTATCCAGATCAGATCGAGGACCTGCGCCTAGACACGACCACAGCGCATGATGTAGTCAGCCAGATCCGGACCGTATCCAGATCAGATGGTGGACCTGCGCCTTGACACGACCACAACACATGATGTAGTCAGCCGGATCCGGGCCGTATCCAGATCAGATGGAGGACCTGCGCCTAGACACGACCACAACACATGATGTAGTCAGCCGGATCCGGGCCGTATCCAGATCAGATGGAGGACCTGCGCCTTGACACGACCACAACACATGATGTAGTCAGCCGGATCCGGGCCGTATCCAGATCAGATGGTGGACCTGCGCCTTGACACGACCACAACACATGATGTAGTCAGCCGGATCCGGGCCGTATCCAGATCAGATGGAGGACCTGCGCCTTGACACGACCACAACACATGATGTAGTCAGCCGGATCCGGGCCGTATCCAGATCAGATGGTGGACCTGCGCCTTGACACGACCACAACACATGATGTAGTCAGCCGGATCCGGGCCGTATCCAGATCAGATGGAGGACCTGCGCCTAGACACGACCACAACTCATGATGTAGTCAGCCGTATCCGGGCCGTATCCAGATCAGATGGAGGACCTGCGCCTAGACACGACCACAACACATGATGTAGTCAGCCGGATCCGGGCCGTATCCAGATCAGATGGTGGACCTGCACCTTGACACAACCACAACTCATGATGTAGTCAGCCGGATCCGGGCCGTATCCAGATCAGAGGGTGGACCTACGCCTTGACACAACCACAACACATGATGTAGTCAGCCGGATCCGGGCCGTATCCAGATCAGATGGTGGACCTGAACCTAGACACGACCACAACTCATGATGTAGTCAGCCGGATCCGGGCCGTATCCAGATCAGATGGAGGACCTTCGCCTAAACACGACCACAACACATGATGTAGTCAGCCGGATCCAGGCCGTATCCAGATCAGATGGAGGACCTGCTCCTAGACACGACCACAACGCATTATGTAGTCAGCCGGATCCAGGCCGTATCCAGATCAGATGGAGGACCTGCTCCTAGACACGACCACAACGCATTATGTAGTCAGCCGGATCCGGGCCGGATCCAGATTAGATGGTGGACCTGCACCTAGACACGACCACAACTCATGATGTAGTCAGCCAGATACGGGCCGTATCCAGATCAGAGGGTGGACCTGCGCCTAGACACAACCACAACACATCATTGAAGTAACAGCAGAGATTGTGCCAACTAGAGTCTCCCCTGTGAAGGCCTCATCAACACGACAGCCAGTGGCACTGATCCTCAACAAACCAGTCTCCATACCGGCATGATGACTCCGATCTTCAACCAGATGGAACTAGATAAAATATTTTGAATATTCCGATCCCAATCTGACTTCTGACCTGTGATGCTTCCTGAATCATAATCATACAGTGTTTGTTTGTTTGGCCTGAGGAGAACTGACCCCCCTACTGAGCCTGGTTTCTCCCAAGGTTTTTTTTCTCTATTCTGTCACCGATGGAGTTTTGGTTCCTTGCCACTGTCACCTCTGACTTGCTTAGTTGGGGACATTTAATATTCAACAGTATTATTTATCTGACTGCATTGACACCATTGTATGAGTACTGAACTGAGCTGGACAATGACATTACTGTTTTCTCACAGCTGCTATAAAGCTACCAGCTGCCATATTACTCTGTAGCCCAAGACTGGTTGCCCACTGAAGTACCTGGATTGGGAGACCTGGGAAAACCAGGTTGCTGCTGGAAGATTTGTTAGTGAGGTCAGTAGGGGGTGCTCACCCTGTGGTCCGTGTGGGTCCTAACTCCCCTGTAAAGTGATGGGGACACTATGCTGTCAAAGAGCACCGTCCTTTGGATGAGACGTTAAACCAAGGTCCTGACTCTTGTGGTCATTAAAACAATCCCAGGATGTCCTCCGGAAAAAGGGAAAAATCCTGACCAAATTTGCCCAGTGGCCTCTGTCCATCATGGGCTCCTAATCATCCCCATATACTGATTGGCTTCATCACTCTGTCTCCTCTCCACCAATAAGCTGGTGTGTGGTGGGCGTTTTGGCGCAATATGGCTGCCGTCGTATCATCCAGGTGGATGCTGCACATTGGTGGTGGTTGAGGAGATTCCCCCTTCCATATGTAAAGTGCTTTAAGTACCTAGAAAAGCGCTATATAAATGTAACGTATTATTATTATTATTATTATTAGATAAATGAACTATTATTTTTCATTTTATTGCCATTACTCTCCTGTATGACTGTAAAGTTGTGTTAAAACTATCTGTATTGTAAAAAGCGCTATATAACTAAAGGTGACTTGACTTGACTTTGTGAACAACTCTAGACGAGCTTGATCGATGTTGAGTTGGCTGCTGGTGCAATCGTAGAGGAGAACTCTGAAGGGCTCCTCTATACAAAATGACCTCCTTTGGAATGCTTAGTACTTAGCAACAGCAGCTTTTTAAATCCTTTTCTTGCAGCATCTGTGCAACTTGAACTTGTTTTTTCCATCCACTCCAGAGTTTGTTCCTCTTCAGAGCGGCTGTGATGGGTTTTGTTCCCTGTGTCCTCTCTGCAACAAAGAGTTTGTACCGCTTTTGGCCCATCCTCTCTGCAACCTAAATAGCATCCACAATAGCTTGGTCTGCTAATTCTCTTGAGTCCAGCTTCTGAAGGTTGTTGCTGTCCTCTGTGAAGGGGTTTTCCATTTCCTCAATCACTTCAACCAATGCACTCACAACCAATGCACTCACATGTCTTAAGAATTTCAGCTAGTCACTTTTGGCCTGTTAATGATGTCTGTTTTCAGAGACACCTTTACTGCTGAACTCCATGGCATTCTCAAACTAATGAATTAGATGAGACGCTTCTGGTCCAGTGACAGTGAGGGAATCCTGGTTTTGTATCAGACCAACTGCTCCTCCATCTCCCTTCACATGAACATTGTTTTGCTGATGCTCTTGATCTATAGCCATTGTTGAAAACCCTTTTTTTCTTTTTTCCTTTGCCACACCTGGGTTGGTTTTAGATAGACCCACCATGTCTTTAACATGAACAGGCAACCAGCGTGCATAATTTGTGTGGTCAAGGCTGAAGCACCATGGGACAAGCTTTGTCATGCTATCAACAGAGAGACTGAAGTTAGCCTCACGCAGGGATCTTACAAATGACTAGACAATGATCTCCATCTACAGGGCACTGTGCCAAAACAGAAACTGAGGACTTTCTTGCTGTCTCGTGGTACACCAGTTGTCAATGGTGACAAGCAGACCAGCAGATAGTCTTGATTCAGTGTACTGGTTGTAGGATTTTGACATCAGGATGTGGAGATTACTGGCAGTTGCTTGATGTGCACACATTGTCCGTGTGACATGGGATGCTTTCCGGAAGGACTCTGCAACTCCATGGGTAGCTATATTGGCTTGACCAAAGGCTTCCACCCAACCACTACCTTCTAGCCAGTCTCCTAGTATCTTGAGACCCGCCACCTCAAAATGCAGTCTTCCTAAGACACTGACAAAATTATCTTCTCCATGTGTAAAGGGCCAACTCAACTGTATTTGTTTGGCTATGCTGTACCGAGGCTGGTTCACAGGGACAATGGTTAGCCTACTTGTTCTGTATTTACCCTCTGTACTGCTTGATTGATGACATTCATTGCATGATGATTCATGGCCACTGATTTGGAGTTATCAGAATATTGGGGAAGTTGAGCTAAGATTGCAGGAGGGAGCTCCTTTCGTTGCAGCCGATTGGCATGAAAGGCTGGCCAGGAAATGTGTTCTACTGGTCAATCTTACAGGACACAGTTAGATACTGCGATTTCATTGTAATCCTTCTCCTTTCATTGTAATCCTTACCCTCCTTCTCTCTACTTTCAGAGGCAGAAGTCTCCAATCTCCTCCTTTCCAAACGCCCTACCACCTGTCCGCTTGATCCTATTCCCAACTAACCTGCTTCAAGCTATTTCATCCTTGGTTGTACCCACACTCACACACATCATAAACACCTCTATTCACACTGGTACCTTTCCCACAGCATTTAAGCAAGCTCGTATAACCCCACTGCTTAAGAAACCCACTCTAAATCCAGCACATCTGGAGAATTACAGACCGGTATCTCTCCTTCCATTCGTCGCGAAAACATTTGAACGAGTTGTTTTCAACCAGATCTCTTCCTTCCTTACACAGAACAACCTCTTGGACAACAATCAGTCTGGTTTTAAAAGCGGACACTCAACTGAGACTGCCCTGCTCTCAGTAATTGGAGTTCTGAGACTGGCAAGAGCAGCTTCCAAATCCTCAGTTCTCATCCTGCTGGATCTGTCTGCTGCCTTTGACACAGTTAACCACCAGATCCTCCTGTCAACCCTAAAGATGAAGGGCATCTCGGGAACCGCACTCCAATGGTTCAAGTCTTACCTCTCAGGTGGGTCCTTTAGGGTATCGTGGAGGGGCGTGGTGTCTGAGACCCAACATCTAGCTACTGGAGTGCCTCAGGGCTCAGTGCTTGGACCACTTCTCTTCTCCATCTACATGACATCACTCGGATCTGTGATTCAGACACATGGCTTTTCCTATCACTGCTACGCTGATGACACACAACTCTACCTCTCATTCCAGCCCGACGATCTGACGGTAGCCGATCGTATCTCAGCCTGCCTGACAGACATTTCTGGCTGGAAGAAGGACCATCACCTTCAACTAAACCTTGCGAAGACAGAGCTACTCGTGGTCCCGGCCAACCCAACACTTCACCACAACTTCACCATTCAGCTAGACTCTATACATCTATAACTCCATCTAGGTCAGCCAGGAACCTTGGTGTGGTAATTGATGATCAATTGAACTTCACAGACCACATTGCTAGAACTGCCCGGTCATGTAGATTTGCCTTGTACAACATTAGGAGGATCAGGCCGCTTCCTATCAGAACATGCTACTCAACTCCTTGTCCAAGCGTTAGTTTTATCCAGACTTGACTATTGTAACGCTCTCCTGGCTGGTCTTCCAGCATGCAGGGTCAAACCTCTGCAACTGATCCAGAACGCCGCAGCTAGAGTGGTCTTTAACGAGCCGAAAAGGGCACGTCACTCCTCTCCTCAAAAAATTGCACTGGTTGCCAGTTGCCGCTTGCATCAAATTCAAGTCACTGACGTTTGCCTACAGAACAACCACTGGTTCTGCTCCCTTTTACTTTAACTCTTTACTTCAGACTTATGTGCCATCCAGGAACTTGCGCTCTGCAAGTGAACGACGTCTTGTGGTGCCATCTCAAAGAGGCACAAAATCACATTATCTGACCTTCACCTGGACTGTTCCCTGCTGGAGGATTGATCTGCCTAACTCAACCAGAGCTGCTGAGTCCATAGCCACTTTCAAGAAATGGCTGAAGACACTTCTTTTTCGACAGCACTTGATCCAGTAATGCTAACATTATTAAAGAACCGCTATAAAGCCAAAACAATCTCTGTTACCTTAAATTATACGTTTATCTCTGTGAAGCTGCTTTGAAACAATCTACATTGTTAAAAGCGCTATATAAATGAAGATGACTTGACTTGACTAACACTTTCTCTACTACTCTATTCTATTCTGGTCTATAACATACATTTAAAAAAAAAAAAAATCTGCGTTAGATTATTCTGAGAAGGGTCATAGCACTTTGTATAGCATATTGTATAGCATAGCATATTGTTGTGCTATTGTTGTACTGTTAGTTTAACTGCTTCTATTGTTCTCATTTGTAAGTCGCTTTGGATAAAAGCGTCTGCTAAATGAATAAATGTAAATGTCTCACAACGCCACTGAATTAAAAATTAACTGTTCACCTGAACAGTTTATGATGTTTTATATGTAATTATCATTGTAATCCTTGACCATCAAATAATAGGGGCAGACATTTTCCATGTTATCATGTTTGGTTCAGGAGATATAATACATCAAAATACATAATTTGGTTATGGCATAAAGCAAAATGGCCACCATTTCCGCCACAAGGTTTTTTTTGTGATGGCTCCATTTCTGAAAATGGTCAGGGCCCCAAACTGTTTACCAGTTTACCAAGTTTCATGCTTTAATAATAAAGTGCCGATTTTCATATATTACCTGGACTGTGTAATTTTTGATTTCAACTTAAATCTATGGACCAACTGAAATGTAAGACAATTATTCAGAAAATACAAGCTTGACATCTGTTTGATTTACTATATTATTTACATTTTGATTTAATTCATACATTAAATCCTTCATTTTTTTTTTATTGTTTCAGCAGTGTGTATAGAGATGATCAGACTGGAGACCAGGATTTTCCTCAACCAGTGAAGGATGAACTACAGAGAGTCAAACACAGACACAAAGCCAGCATGAAGAACAAGTATGAGAGATTATTTGAGGGACTGAAACTCCAAGGGAATGAAACCCTCCTGAACAGGATCTACACACAGCTCTACATCACAGAGGGAGAGAGAGAAGGAGTGAATGAAGCACATGAGGTTTTACAGATGGAGACAAAAGACAGATTGCAACTCTCACAAGCCCCTCCAATCTACTGCAATGACATCTTTAAAGCCTCTCCTGAACCAGGACGCGAGGAGAAAGAGCAGATCAAGACTGTTCTCACTAAAGGCATCGCTGGAATCGGGAAAACCGTCTCTGTGCAGAAGTTCATTCTGGACTGGGCCGAGGGAAAAGACAATCAGGATGTAGATTTCATGTTTGTGCTTCCATTTCGAGAGCTGAACTTGATCCGAGATCATCAGTACAGTCTTCACAGACTTCTGCTGGACTTTCATCCTGAACTTCAAGATCTGGACTCAAAGATTTATGAGGAGTGTAAAGTTGTGTTCATCTTTGATGGTCTGGATGAAAGCAGAATCACACTGATGTTTTCAGACGCTCAGGAAGTTTCTGATGTGACTGAGACTTCATCAGTGGGTGTGTTGATGTCAAAGCTCATGAAAGGAGATCTGCTTCCCTCGGCTCTCATCTGGATCACCTCCAGACCAGCAGCAGCCAATCAGATCCCCTCCGAATACATCCACCGTCTGACAGAGATTCAGGGATTCAATGAGCCTCAGAAGGAGGAATATTTCAGGAAGAGAATCAGTGATGAGCATCAAGCCAGCAGAATCATCTCACACATCAGAAGAACAGAAAGCCTCCACATCATGTGCCGCGTACCCGCCTTCTGCTGGATCTCCTCCACTGTGCTTCAGAAGCTCCTGGAAGAAGATCTGAGTGCAGAAATCCCTCAAACTCTGACTGAAATGTACATCCACTTCCTGCTGATTCAGATCAACATCAGGAATCAGAAGTATGAAGAGAGAGATCCAGAGAAACTCCTGCAGTCCAACAGAGAAATGATTGTGAAACTTGCTGGAGTGGCTTTCCATCAGCTGATGAAGGGCAATGTGATGTTCAATGAGGAGGACCTGATTGAGAGCGGCATAGACGTCACTGACGCCTCAGTGCATTCTGGGATTTGCACTGAGATCTTTAAGGAGGAATCTGTGATTCATCAGAGGAAAGTCTACAGCTTCATTCATCTGAGCGTTCAGGAGTTTCTCGCTGCTTTCTATGTGTTTTACTGCTATTTAATGAAGAACAAGGAACCACTGCAGCTTCTGGATGTATTCAGGTCTGATGAAGTCTCTCTGTATGATCTACTAACATCAGCAGTAGATAAAGCCCGCTGGACTAAGAATGGACGGCTGGATCTGTTCCTGCGGTTCCTGCTGGGCGTCTCACTGGAGTCCAATCAGAGACTCTTACAGTATCTACTGACACACACAGAGAACAGCTCAGAGAGCATCAGAGAAACCACACAGTACATTAAACAGAAGATCAAAGATCCAGATGGTTATAATAATATGTTTCATCTCTTCCATCAATCCATCAGTCTGTTCCTCTGTCTGCTGGAAGTGAAAGATCAGACTCTGGGCAGAGACACTGATGAGTTTATAAAATCAGACAAACACTGCTCAAAAGTCATGCGCAACATTGTCAGTACAGCAGTCTTTTGGAGTATAAAAAAGGAGTTTGATAGGTTGCGTTGCACCAAGAAGGATTCATCTTAAATCTAGATTAAATCAATGATTATGTAATAATTCTGTTGCACCAAACTTTAAACCTTGTTTAAAAATAAGCAAGTTTATATTTAGGATGGATTAACTTTAGTCCTGTTGCTCCATAACTTTCAATTTATATATAAATATTAATTTGGGATTAATTTTAAATTTACAGGGAATAAAATAAAGTGCACCTACGATAAAATATGTGGCTGATTGAACAAAGACAGAAACAATAAGTGTGTTTTCAGGTATCAGGTGTTTATTACAGATAAAAATGAAAAATAAAGTGCATTGAGCCGGCAGAGTGTGAGGGCCTGCTATCAAGTCCGGGACGAGGATCCGTCACTCATCTCACCTCGATGTTAGACAAAGAAAAGAAGAGAGGAATACATTTATTATTTAATGGCAGTGGTGATGAGGTGAGCGTCCGTTATCCCTGTCTCTTGATAATTTTTCCAGCCCTGCTCCACATACTGGGTGGCACTCAAACGGACAGGGCGGCGCTGTCAAGAGAGGAGATAATTGATTAATTTATACTATTCATACCTTTAAATTAAACTTAAAATATATTTCCAGGCTTATGAAATATGCACATGCTGCCGCAATGTTTGCTTGATCAGTAATGGTCTCTCTATGTAGCAGTTTATAACGACAGCTGATATTTTACGTCATTTTACATTTAAGTTTATTTCCTTTATCGGCAAGAGCTACTTATGTCAGAGAGAGAGTTTCTGGTGGACAATAAAGAAGGAATTTAAAGCTGTTTAATTAAAATGGCGAATCCATCGTGGCAGAGAAAATTAATCGCAATTGGAGGTTTTATTCGCAGGTTAGAATTCTTGGGGTTAAACGGATCGTTGTGGATCCGTGATCCGTACGGACCAGGCCCCGCGGTTCAGCATTCATTTGATTTGTGGATTAATTTCAAGTTTAACCGCCATAGACTGAAAGTTTTTAATTTGCACATGTTTTGTCTTGCTAGTTTACACATTCAATCAGTTTTAAACCATTCCAGCGCTAGAAGAGGCAAAAGAGAATTAAATTCGGTACTCGCACACTGTTTTCAGAAGGGTAGCAGAGCAGTCATTTGGGAATCTGTATCCAGAAAAGCCCAACACAGTGCTGTCTTGAGTTTCTGCACTCAGAAAACGTACACCCCTGTGTGTCTCTGGCATTTCTTACTCTTACTCTTACTCTTACTCGACGTGTGTAATTGGCATGATACATTTTTACCTAACAAATAAAATGTTATATTTGATATCTGTCTATCACTGACTTGGCAGGTTGTATGGAAGTGGCTTAGTAAACTACACTTTTTTTGTACAAATGAGCAGTAGGCAACTGTCTAAAGAGGTATTAGCTAACTCTACACCCTCTGACCAAAATCAGACTGGCACGATTGTGTCTGTGAGATCCACGTAACCCGGGGCGTGTGACTCTGTGCGGCATTGGGTGCCGAATGAACGGATAATTGAAAGTATGGGATACCCAGAATAATTAAAGGAGTCATGACCTGTAATTTTCACTTTTCCACGAGAATCAATGTATGTTATGATTGCCTAACGATTATACACTGGCCGGGAAGCCGATATTTAAAAGTGAAGCGTTTGTTTACCCCTGGGTTCGTAAACCACCCCACGTGCACGCGCACTCAAATACGAGATTTTTATTTCTGCCCCGACTTGACGTCAAGACGGGGCAGGATATACCATATATGGACACATTTACATTTACATTTACATTTATGCATTTGGCAGACGCTTTTATCCAAAGCGACTTACATTGCATTCAAGGTACACATTTTTACATTTTATCAGTTCTTGCTTTCCCTGGGAATCGAACCCATGACCTTGGCGTTGCTAGCGCCAACGCTCTACTGTTTGAGCTACAGGAAACCGCAGACCTATGCTGCAGGAAGCCCGCCCTGCCCCTCTCCCCCTCATATTCAGTCACGAAAGATGCAGAAACGTAGTGCACACGTGAGTTGCTCTGTTGTTGACTGCCAGAATCAACATGTAAATGTGTTTTCTCTCCCAAGAATGGACCAAGCTGTCAGGGACCAGTGGATTAAATTCATTTTTAATGACGCGGTTCCTACAACCCTTCCCACTGGCTTAACGTTAGGTGTCTGTGCTAATCATTTTACGCCGGAATCGTTCACAAATTTGGGGCAATATCAGGCGAAGAATTGTATATTATATAACTATGACAACATATAATTGTATTGATTTTTTTATAGAATAGATAAGGATAGATAAATAAAACAAACAGTCAAGTAATAATAAGCATAAAGAAAAAGATCACGTTACTTGTCTGTAGAAGAAAAATATTGAATGTCTAAAAAACCACAACCTGAAACAAGGCAAAAACACCACATGATAGCAAACGTTGATCTCAATAACCACTAAGCTGATAAAAAAAGACTACATCTCCGTTAATGTAATCTACATTAAATAAAAGGTATAATGTATGTCTCAGTCAAAATGATTGTCTTTACCATTCAGAGACATCTTGATGTAGACGTCCATCCATCGACTCTACATCTTCCCTTTCCAGCTCAGGTTCAGAGTCTGGCTCACACATATACGGTTGAATCCCGTAGGTCGCGGCCGGGGTCGGGTTCATTCACAACTTGCGCCATGATGTCATTTTGGAATGATATGCTGAAGCGTTACCTGCGGTGTCAACCCCCCTCCTTCCTGCCACCAATCAACGCGCCCCTCATTTGCATTATTACAATGACCGTCCACGACAGCCAAAATATCGCATCAGATCTCGCGAGACAATAATGCCTTCAGAAATAAGGGTCAGAGGAGCTCTGTGTTTATTATTTTTCCACTTTTCTTATTTAGAAGGGCCTGAAAGACTATAATAGAGCGTGGGTATCCAAGGTAATACTAGGTTATGACTACTTTAAATATCTAAATTAATCAATAACCAATATATATTATTTAGGGGTGTAACGATTCATCAACTACATCGATGTATCGATTCATATTCTTAATGATCCAACTACATCGATCTGTGCTCGGCCAGTTATATCGATCTAGACATATATCGATCTAACATCGTTTTAAAAGGTAATGAATCGATTGTATCGATACTATGAAATAACGCATTGGATTTCAGCACGTCAGACTTTATAAGGATGTTTTTTTTTTAGCACTTTTAATGATAAAGGCGTTAAACGTTACTCGATTCAGTCTGCCTATCTGTGACGTGATCGCCATGCATGACGCGCCAGCAGCAGCGCAAAGTCTCTCACCTCAGAAAAACGGACTTTCCTGTCCTCTCAGCCGCTATACTGCAGTAGCGCGCACTCTTCAATTGCATGCGCAAATGCGGTGGCGCGCGCTGCAGGCTTATATCGTTTCACTAGCCTATATATAAAGCACAAAATAAACTACAAGCATGCAACGTCGTTACGTTTTAAATTAGAAAAAAAACGTGTTGTCCAGATTCAGTATCTGCGGTCAGATGATGTTGTCAGGCTATATGTCCGTGTCATTATTCTATCATTATTTTCATAACTTTTAACGAAATAAAGTCTCTCACCTCAGAAAAACGAAATCTCATGTCCTGTCATCGTATACTGTGCTCGTAGCGTGCGCGCATAATTAATTGATACCTGATTCCCTTTCAAGAATTTTTGGCTAAAAAGTCACTGAATCGATTTCAAGTCACTGAATCGTTTCGGATCGTATCGTTCTAAATGAACCAATATCGTCCTTGAATCGTATCGACAACCACGAATCGCGATACGAATCGTATCGTTGTTAAAACGAATCGTTACACCCCTAATATTATTAGTTCCTAATTAGAAACACGATCCAAATTTGATAATTATTTAAAATTGGAGTCAGATTAAGTGCGGAGCTTAAGTACTATTGAAACTAAATTCTAATACATTAAGTGAACTTCAGTGAAGCGCTGAAAAGACATACACGAATTATACCTTCGCCCACACCATTGGATCCGCAGTTGGGCTGACGGGTGGTCCTGACATCACTCGCCTGTCTCATCAGAGAGAGAGCAAACCCCTGATGCTGAACACCCACATGCCTCCAGTGGCTCCCATTCCTGACACTCAGACTGTGCTCCGATAGAAGAAGAAATCAGGGTAGATTAATCCAGCAGTGCATGCTTAGAAGTAGCACCCCCTCCTCACAGTCTTGCTCATCATCCCCTTGCCCTGATAACCTTGACCGTCAACCAGGAGTATCAGCACAAGTCCGTCAGACTACAGGCGACCATTGGCCCCCTCCTCTTCCCCCTCAGCAGCAGCTTCCTTCTCCTCCTCCTGTAAGCCCTGCCACTCTTACACGGCCACGGGCAGTCTCCTGACACATCTCAATACCAGCCTCGTATAACCCCATGCTCCGAGCCTATACACTGCCAAATCAACCATTGCCTGGTGTTATGTCCAGTCGGCATACCAGTCTTTCAATGTTCAGCCCCACCACTTGACATCTACTGCCCATCTAAGCCATGTAGGATTATCCGTGAACAGGATAATTTCATTAAAGGAACCCAACACCACATTCCACAGTTCGGAACGATTCCCCATTGAACCATTAGTAAGTCATAAAACACAGTCATGGTGCCGAGATGGCTAAAGGAGATGTCACCCCCCTTTCCCTTTTTGTGCCTGTCTAATCTCATACCAGCGATGCCAGGACAGCAGGAAAAGATTTCTCTTTGTTCCCCAAACTTAAGACCAAATGGCCAAGAAACCCTGTGGTGACCCCAATGCATAAATCCACAGCCTTATCAGGAAACGAAGGATGCTAAGGCATTCCCATGGCCCGGAATCACCACAAACCTTAAATCAGGGGACACCTCCTTTCTGCAGCTGTAAATTCCAGAGACTTTTGTCTCCAAAACCAATAGACTGAAATTAACCCACTTGTGGTTTAATACAAACAACGGTCTCAAAGTTGCTTTCAATAAGCTGAACTGATCACCAGTATTTACCTCACATATATCTTAAGTATCATGTATGTTTTATATAACCCGTGGAGTTCTTTCTGTTTGTTTAACCTTTATTACAGCCTATTCGTAGGGGTTTCTACCTCAGTTATAGGAACTAATCACCAGAAGTTGCCTCATACATGTGTATCCTCTGTATTATGTATGCTTTATATTACCCAAGTTAATTTTGTGTGTTAAACACTTATCACAGCTAAACCCTTATTTACTTCCACCTCAACTATGGGAAATATATGTATTTTGGTACCTACTTGATGGGTAAATGATTTCTAGAATTTTGATATAAAGTAGATGTGTGTAGGATGCACCATATTTAAACTATTAAGTTGGCTTATTAAAGCGTTTAACTAAACTCTCAGGAGTTTGGGCACACGCGATCACGTGGACATTACGCTAATGACATGCAAGAACCGGAGAACGGTCCCGCCCAAGACAATATCTGATTGGCTGTCACACTCGGAAGGACGGGTCGGATGGACACGCTTATATAATCCAATGACAAGCAGCAATGCGTTGCTTTTTGCCTTGCTTTTGCAGTGACTTTTGCTCTTGCTTATGTTTGTGCTGACCTTTCCATCGTCCGGCGTGTATGCTTACATACTCTTCAAACCACCAAGAGCTCACTTAAACTCTCATCAACTCTTCCGTAAGATCCTTTGTTGAACTTCGTTAAAGAAAACCCTCTCAGAGTGGCTCCAGAAGTTCCTCCAGACTCAGAGGAAACTCCGTTGCATAGCAACCCGCAATCCAGGAAATCCCGCGAACCCGGCAAAGCCAACCAACCACTCAACATCGAGTGCTGTCCCTCAGAACGCATCATCGACCGACTGCCAGCCAATCAGCGCCGAAGAGATTCCCTCCAGCAACTTCGTCACAGAAGGCAACGCACGCGCTCACAGGAGCATCCAAACGCAAGTACACAATCTCCTAATTCTGGTTGAACTGGTGCAAATCGTATTAAGAAAACGAACTAAGATTAAAGTGCTAGTATATTGATTCTCTCAGGTTGCGGTCAAGAAATAGTGTCTAACGCTAGACATTTGGGACTCCATGCATTCACCCTCCGTTAATAACATCACTTTTCTCTGTCACTGTTTGAATAAATGTTTGTGTGTTTTCGTTAGTTTAGTTTGTGTGTATTAGAGTAGTTCAATAAAGTCTTGGTTGATTTTACATACAAGCGTCTTGTGCTGTGTGCTTACAAGTTACTGCCTTAAACTGTAGATTCTGTTACCTTGCTCATAATCAGTGATCATAATTTTATGATATTATTACCTTAGGCCACGGGATAATATTCTGTCCAGAATTGATAAAATACCCAAATCTCAATTTATCGGTGGATGAATAGTTAATAAAGTGTTAAAAATTAATTCTGAATAATTTGCATATTAATTCGGTTCTTATTCACTGTAATTCAATCCCCTTTGAGTTATATTGATCCTAATTCCCTTATTAATCTTACAGCCAGTTAGCTCCCCCTATTGCCCCCTGCAGTCAAACTATAGGAGGATAGAAGGTCTCTATTCGTTTTAGTAAATCATGGCTATGTTGTAATCATCTGTTTCCATTGTTTTAGTTAAAGCCAAACGAGTGAACGAACTAGTATAATGCGGCCACAATTTACCTATACAAGGGAACAAATAAAAAAGTCTGGGGAATGAATTCTTAATTTATCCGTTTCTTCTGGTCTGAAAGTCCACATGAAGACGCACACCGGAGAAAAGCCCTTCCACTGCGGTGAGTGCGACAAGCATTTCAGCTCTAAAGGGAATCTTGATGCTCACAGGCGAATCCACACGGGGGAGAAGCCGCATCAGTGCCCTCACTGCGAGAAGAGCTTCCGTCACAAACCCCATCTGATGAAGCATGTGCGCACACACACCGGGGAGAGGCCGTTCCAGTGCAGCGAGTGTGGGAAGACCTTCACCAACTCCAGCTGTCTGCAGGCCCACCACAGAACACACACCGAGGAGAGGCCGTATCAGTGCACACACTGCGAGAAGCGCTTCCGACAGCGCTCTCATCTGACGTGCCATGAGCGGATCCACACCGGAGAGAGGCCGTACCTGTGCTCCTCCTGCGGGAAGAGCTTCTCCGACCCGCGCCATTACCGGATCCACCAGCAGCTGCACACGGGGGAAAAGCCTCACGACTGCTGCGTCTGCGGGAAGAGCTTCAGCCAGAGCTCACACTTACTGAAGCACCAGAGGATCCACACGGGAGAGAGGCCGTACAAGTGCTGTCTCTGCGAGAAGAGCTTCGCTCGATCCGACGTGCTGAAGGTCCACGAGCGAGTCCACACGGGAGAGAAACCCTACCAGTGCTCCGTCTGCGGAGAGAGCTTCGCTTATTCAGGGGTTTTCCAGAGCCATCAGAAGAAACACGCTGAAGAGCTTCCCTGAAATCAGCTTCTGCACACTCACTGTTTATCCGGCGATCAACATCCGGCCTGCTGGGAATCAGGCTCGTTCAGCCCTGAGGATTTGAACTTGATGTTTTAATGACTAACATTGTTGTTTTAGTTTTCTGAATGTAACTTTACTAAAAAAGCAAGACTTTGAAATGAATATACTGCTGTCAGCCCAGTTATTCCTTTACAAACACCTATAAACACCTGTTTATTGTTGGTAGATCCTCATGTGTGTGGAAAATGAGGAAAATGTTAAATAGTTGTGATTTTTTTCTCAGTTTTCTCCCAGGGATGACGAATAATAAAATATTATGTTTGATTAGTTAACATTAAACTCGCTAACATTAAAAACACAAGTTTTTAAGATAAGTTTTTATATGTTGAAATATTTTATAATGTAATCATTTCACAGTTAATCTCCAAATTAATGTAGAAATAACTTAAAGACGGTATATTTTAAATAATTGAATGAAGGCCAGGATCACTGACCCCACCCACCCATTCATTATAGCCATTCAGTATTACAGTGTAATTGAAAGCTATCAATCTTTTAACATTTATTAGGCTTCAACAATATAACTTTTAATTTTAGTGATCTTAAAAAAATCTTAACATAAACCCAAAATAAATGTCACATAACTTAAAATTAATTTGCATAGTTAAAACATTAATTGATTAGGATTTATTGAGTCATTTGCATAAAATTAAGGTGACAAATCTAGTGAATGTGTGTGTTTTCTAATCTGGCACTGAATAGAGTCCCTCATTAAAGGTCCTTCAGCGGCTCTTCAGCTCAGAGTTCAACTTCTAGGTGTGTTCTGATAAGACATTAAAGAAGAGAGGATAATATATCACGGTAAGTTCAGTCAGTCGTTTAATATCGTGGCATGTTATTATATGTACATGGTTCATCTAGGTGCCAGGTGGCACAAAAAAATGCCATATGACCTGGTGAACAATGTACAGTTGGTTTTATGACTAAGTCATTGTCTTCAAATGCTATTGAGCTTTAAATATTGTCGTATTCTGTGTATGATCCCATACTGTAGTGAAATACATAGCAATATTTGCATATGGTTTAACAGTTTATTGTCATAAATATAAAAAATCTAAAAGGTGTGCATCATACTGACACCTAGATGATCAATGTACAGTTGGTTTTATGACTGTAAGTCATTGTCTTCAAATGCTATTGAAGTTAGAAACGTTTATACCAATGTCGCATGTAATTTTGAGACGTCCCTAAATATGCGAATATCGAACATCCAGCGTCAAACCAACTTCATGCCAGTGTGCAATTTTGACAATACCTCCCTCATTGTACGTACAGAACACAAATATTAATATTAAAATATTATTGTAATTCACCTATAGTGTTTTTTCATGTTTCAAAGGTTGTAGTAATTCCCTAGTGACCAGACTGACTTACTACAGGTGAAAACTGTAAAAAAAAAAAAAAAAAAAAACTGCCACAGCCCTACTCACAAGTATAAGGGTCTTTCCTTACCATTAATGATTGGATAACACAAATACATCTGCTTCGATTAATAATAATGGCCAGTGCAGTGGTTGGGATATACGCAAAACTACCAACCTCTGTTGCTATGATTTTTGGAATGACTTATGGAAAAAATGAAGTTTTAGTCCCATAACATTAGTTAATGGAAACGCTGTCATTTCGCAATAGTTTTTTGTCGACATTTAGAAAAAAATCGCAAAAGTTTTGCGCAAATCTGTAATGGAAACGCCGCTACAATTTTGATTAGAAAATCCCTGACATTCTGATGTCAAATCATGAGTGTCAGAGATTGAATATCACTTTATAACATCTTTTTAATGACTTTTCAGATGTTCATAGATCAACAGAGACGGATATCAAACTGATCCGCCTATCTTTGAAACATGAAAAAACACTTTAGGTGAATTACAGTAATATTTTCATATTAATATTTGTATACTGTACATACAGTAAGGGAGGTATTGTCAAAATATCACCTGTAGTAAGTCAGTCTGGTCACTAGAGAATTACTACAACCTTTGAAACATGAAAAAAACACTTTATGTTAATTACAGTAATATTTTCATATTAATATTTGTGTACTGTACTTACAGTAAGGGAGGTATTGTGAAAATTTGACCTGTGGTAAATCAGTCAGGTCTCTAGGAAAATACTACAACAGTTGGAACTTGACAAAAACACTAAACTACAGTAATTTATCATAAAAGCATTTGTTTAATGTACTTGTAGTAAAGAAGAGAACATGGAAAAAAAACATTATGTGAACTACAGTAGTTTTTTTAATAAAAAAAAAACATTTGTTTAATGTACTTAAAGTAAAGAAGGGTATTGTCAAAATTTCACCTGTTGTTAAGTTAGTGTTGTCACTAGGAAAGTAAACCTTTGGAACATGAAAAAGCACTTTAGGTAAGCTACAGTGTCTTTTTAATAATAAAAAAAGTGTTTACTGTATTTACAGCAAGGCAGATATTGGCAAAATCTCACCTGTAGTAGTCTGTCATATTGACGCTAAATGAGAATGCGTTGTCTGGTCACTAATAAACACAACAACCTTTGGAACATGGAAAATACTTTAGGTGAATTAAAGTATTCTATTCGTATTAAAGTATATATTTTCATTAAAATATTTATGTACTGTACAGTAAGGGAGATATTGGCAAAATATCACCTGTAGTACGTCAGTATGGTCCCTATAAACAAACTACAAGCTTTAAACTTAGAAAAAAGCTTTTGCTGAATTACAGTAACTTTTTCCTGAAAATAATTGTGTAGGCCTACTGTACATACAGTAAGGGAGGTATTGGCAAAATGTCACTGGTACTAGTACTTTTAACTAGTAAAAATTATACGTTTCGGTGTAATTGAAAGACGTTCCCTCAAGCATTATGAGTCGTGACTGCGCGTTAAAAGCACTCTCAGGTATAAATATGCAGCTATAATGCACGTAAGGTTATTTTTAACAAATATTTCATGTCGACATAAATTGATTGACTACTGTTAAAAGTAATCTTGGTATTGATATATCTGTAAGACTGCCGACTCTATAGAGCAGTGACATGGAAAAACGAATGTCTGGCGATGGCGAATATCGAACCTAAAACTAACTTTACCTCGCTGACTTGACGACATGCTATCCATGTCACTTAGAAGTCACTGTGCATGTGCAGTGTGTGTGTCATCACTCAAGCTTGTCTCTGATTGGAGAAAAATGACATGTTGCTTGCAACTGTCCCCAGTCTCCCCTAAGTGAAGTTTTCTCACATTTCTATATTTTTTTCCAGTATTTTTCACTATTTCTGACTCGAAGGATAAATGAATTCAGAATGTTTGCTCTGACTCGCTGCGCTGTAAAATACAGTCACTATGTGGTGTAGAAACTCCGCCTCAGGGTTTTCATTTTTCAGGTCAGGTGAGCTCTGATGCACAGGAGCAGGTGGAACAGGTGTTACAGGTGTGACGACTCTCTCCTTCAGGAAACAGATCGTCGAAAACAAGTTAAAACACTTGATGGATGAGGAGAAGACGCCACTTCGGAGACACTCACAAATGTCACACTTTACGGTCAGTTGTTTGCTTCTGATTTGATGTGTAGGCCCAAGGGTGTAGATTTGGTTTGAACATTGGGGGGGTTGAAGTTTGGGTATGCCTCCTGATGCCTCCTTTTCATGTGATCATGGTATAAATATTGGGGGGGTTGTAATGCATAGATTTAAATATTGGGGGGGTTAAATATCCCCCCCCCCCCAACCCCCCCACAAATTCTGTGTAGGCCTACATATTATTATCACATGTGCGTATCCGTGTGTCTGTAACTCGTTTGTTGGCTCGGTTTAGTAAAAACAGAATAGCCTCTAAACCGCCTTTCTTTTTTCTGTTTGATGTCAGAAATAAAGCTTGATTTCTTATTTTCCCATTCATGTATACGACATGAGTTCATGATGTTCAAGTTTATTTGTCATGTGCATAAAGTTAGTGAGAGATTGTACATTGAAACGCTTGTATTCTACAACAGTACAATTATACCTGTCGTGATTATTGATTAATCGTCTGCTTGCTGTTATTCTATATAATCTCAGTTATTTGAGAGAAACACAATAAGTTTTCAGTTTACATTTGAGTCGCCTTTTGCCAAAGAATTAAAAGACAGCTTTCTAAAGTACACAAAGATAGTCAGAAAGACCCTTAATATGAAATGAAGGTTTGTGGGTTTGATCAGACTGCATTCATTTATGATAATAATTTTCACAGCGTTAAAGTACATCATATTGGCATTTTTTTATTATAATTTTATTATGATTCCAAGTAAAAAAAAAAAAAAATAACGGACCAGGCTTAAACTGTAAGTGACATGAACAAAACAGAATTAAATTGTTAATCGTTTCATTCTTTGTATATTTAATCGTCAGCATAACATTTATGATCATGTCAGCCCATATAAAAATATAATTAGACAAATTATAATCTATATATGAGTCAAAATCTAAATGTATTATTTTATTTGAAAATGAAATTACATTTTATCAGACTTTGAGAATTGCCCTAATCTTCAAGATAGTGATTAAACAATGTATTATAAAAATCACCTGTCACGTTTATAAATATATATTACATCAGCGTATGATATTCGGATTGGATAATCACTCAAGATCACTCATTCACTGGTCATCTATTGCCTGACTGTTAATATATTCAGCAAAGCACGTTCAAAATTCTTCAAAATTCAGCCAAACCTTCAACAAATCTAATAGAATCCAAAAATAACTGTTACAAGGTAGGATTGATGAGTATTAAATTAAAGATTAAATTAGCTTTTAAATCATTTTTCACAAAGAATGTTTTATAAAAAGATAAACCTCGCATATTTAAGCCTTTAAATCACTTTTATAAAAAATAATGTGTCAAAAAAGATAAACATTTACAATGATACTGACATTTACAAATACAAATGCATATTAGCTTAGGCAATCTTTTATTATTAAAGGTGCATTGCGCAAGAGTCTGAGTTTTCGCAGAACTACGCCCCCTCTGGCGGCAAGCGAAACTGCAACCAGAGGTGTGCACGCTCACGGACCACACGCACACGCACGCTTGCACGAGCACGAGCTGGTCATAACCCAAGGAGCATCAGCCGCACAAATCTTTTGTTTACAATCATAATGTCTTCAGAGGTAATAAAGTTTTAAATCTGCAAGTAATTTAAAATATGTGAAAGGAAAGGCAATTGAGTAAATAACACACTTATGTGTGAGGGAAAAAATGGGGGTAGTAGAAAACTTCGTTTTTTATTCCCATCTATCTCCATGTTGAACTGTGTTATGTGTTTACTGTATCCACTTATGACTATTATTATGGAAACACGTTCATGAACAATATAAGTTATTACTTTGTAAAAGCTCAAAATAGTAATCATGACACCATACCATACACAGTCGGTCAACAAAGTACACCCAAATCAAATGTCTCAAGGTAATAAACAATCAAGTGGCACTATGACGTTACCATAAAAGCCAAACAGGCTAATCCGCCGAAGATTTGCGGGGGTTTAGCCTGTTTTATTGATCAGCTAAGTAGCATATTCCAATAGCAATACATCGTAATTAAGCAGTAATTTGCTCAAAATTTGTGTCTAAGTATCTAACTTATATATCAGCATTTTATATCACAATCATTCTGAACCTGATCACTGACAATGGTAAGTTAGTAAAACCTATTCCGATTGTACATTTATCTAGCTTACGCTAAAGCATTACACATTTTATGGATCGTCATTTATTGTCATTATTGGCCGTATCAGACATTAGAGAATGGGATATATCTTACCTTTTTATCAAGAAAAAAGCCAACTGAGGATCCCGTTTGAGCCCTAGCAGACCGGAGATCTCTCCATTTGTTGAAAGCCTTCCCTATGTTTACTCTCGTCTTACCCCGACGCCTGTCTGACTCCAATTTGGACCTTTTGTTTGCACTAGACAAAAGTTCTCTTTTTTTTATCTTAAGTGGAGTTTGCGTTGGTGTTTGAAATGAACCTCAAGCCGGTCTCTTAGAATCCATTTTCTACGGAGAATGGCGGCGTCGGCGCATACACAAACCTGCCAGACATATGAGCGTGCCGTGAACGCGCATGACGTCACGCCCAGTCTCAGATTCCGACCCGAATCCCTCTTATTTATTTTACTGTACAGGATTATAGAGGCAATCGCAGTGATCAGAGAAGGGCTCATTCAGCCCATCAGGCAATTGTTTAAGCATGTATGGGTTAGAAAACGGGTATTTTTAACATGAAAAGTTGCGCAATGCACCTTTAATAGTAAAATTCGGTCCGATTTTCCCGTGGCGTCTGACGTTAATGCAACCATGCACCGCGCTCTATCCCTGTATATTAACTGTATTGACAGATGTCTCTCTATATGTCTCTGGGTTTAGCTAGAGACCTTTCTACGTTTGTTGTTTTAAACTGAAAAAATGAGAAGGAAGTAAAAAAAATCGTTTATTTAATATGTCAACAAAACATATGCAAATTCCGTGCGTATAAGAGAATTCCGTTTTCATGTGTAAATTCCGTGATTCCGTCCGCGTTTTCCGCATCACGGAAATCATAGGGCCCTAGTGTAGCTGCTCAGTTCATTGACTTTTGAAAATCAAGTTAATTTTTTACCAGGAAAGACGTGGTTTGATGCACAAAGTTGTTTTTATTGTCTCTTATAACAAAATTATTATTATTTTTTAAATTAAAACCCATGAAAATACAGATCCTGTTGTAAATAATAGAGAGAAATCACTTTTTAAAACTGTTGTTCCATTATTAACCCTTAGCAGATTTCGACTCATATATCAAATAGTCAGTATATATTAGTTTGTATAGTATTGTATGTGTGTGAAGTGAAATAGATGTTCTGACTGTAAACATTACTATTGCTGTAATCGTCACAGAGGAATATGTGCACAACACTGTAAAACATAATGAATTCAGCATAATGATTTATGAGTTGGTCAGGCCTGACAAGCCCATATCTAGTGAAACTTCATCTTCTCGTCTTCATTCTCGTCTTCATAGTCTTTAACACGTCCAGTGTTGTGAGAAGAACAACAGCACATGAGCTTTTAAACAGAACTATGTCTTGATGGGCAGTTTAAAGGGATAGTTCACTTTGAAATTAATTTTTGATATGTTTTAGCTTACCTCAAGGGCATCCAAGATGTAGGTGTCTTTGTTTCCGCAGTAGTTTCAATTTTGATATTTTTAGGTCAAACCGTTCTTGTCTGTCAGTCATATAATGCAGGTCGATGGTCACTGTCTCAAAACACAAGCACAGAGTCCAAATTAAAACAATTCCCCATCGTCCAAATTAAACAATTCCCCATCGTAAGTACACATTGATGGCCTAAGACACGAAACGAGCGGTTTGTGTGAGAAAACGACCAGTATTTATATCGTTGTTATCTCTTGAACACAGCACACGTCCAAATGATCTGACGGCGCGGGCGGGTATAGATATATACATAGATGTCGCCTTGGCTACGGTTTCGTTCCAATGAGCTGCAGTAGCGAAGGCGACATCTAGTGTATACATCTATACCCGCCCGCGGGCGGGTATAGATGTATACACTAGATGTTGCTTGGCTACGGTTTCGTTTCAATGAACTGCAGTAGCCAAGGAGACATCTATTTATATATCTATACCCGCCCGCGCCGTCAGATCATTTGGACGTGTGCTGTGTTCAAGAGATAACAACGATATAAATACTGTTCGTTTTCTCACACAAACCGCTCGTTTCGTGTCTTAGGCCATCAATGTGTACTTACGATGGGGAATTGTTTAATTTGGACGATGGGGAATTGTTTTAATTTGGACTCTGTGCTTGTGTTTTGAGACAGTGACCATCGACCTGCATTATATGACTGACAGACAAGAACGGTTTGACCTAAAAAGATCAAAATTGAAACTACTGCGGAAAAAAAGACACCTACATCTTGGATGCCCTTGAGGTAAGCTAAAACATACCAAAATTTTATTTCAAAGTGAACTATCCCTTTAAGGTGTAAAAGACCAAAGAGATGTTTTTTGCTGTATTAACTGTATTTATAAACTGCTTATTAATGTCTATTAATACTGTATAGATTATGAATTAACTGTTTACTAATGCTTAATTAATTATTAATAGCGTGCAGTTTTTATAAGGTGTTACCAAAACATTTTGTTTATGCAAGAATTGTTTTCAGATTTGCATTCTGCCCCCATGAGAAACAATCAATGGTGAAACATTTATCTCACGCACAACAAACGTATGAACGTTTGTTTCTTTTCTATGTAAATGTGGACTTTCATATATGTGTATGTATTGTGTGGCCGTTGGGCATCCGTTGTAGTCACGTGCAACGTGTTGTGTGACTGTGTGGAATTTCTTTGAACTGCCATGAATTTAATTCCACTTCCTGTCATTAAGTTGGCTTGAGAAAGCCAACTTACTGAAATCCTATTTAAACTTCTTCTTCTTCTTCTTCTTCTTCTTCTTCTTCTTCTTCTTCTTCTTCTTCTTCTTCTTCTTCTTCTTCTGACCCAAAAATGTTCAACTCTAACTCCTCCTAGACCGTTCAAGCTACAAACTCCAAACTCGGGTCAGACCTTCATACTGTTCTGACTTGGTGTGCTATATCTTTTCAGACTGGTTTGAGTTATGGTTTTCTTAAAAATTAATATTAAAAATCATAAAAATCCCATAGACTTTCATTGACCAAAAGTCCATGTCTGTTTGAACTATGTTTAATGTAAACTGCTAGAAGCCATTGATACTCAATTAAGCTTTAAGCTATCTATGTTCTTTCTAACAAATAACTAATCAATCTATCAATCTATCAATCTATCTATCTATCTATCTATCTATCTATCTATCTGTCTGTCTGTCTGTCTGTCTTTCTAACTAATCTATCTATCTTTCTAACTAACTTATCTATCTTTCTTTCTTTCTTACTAATCTATCTTTCTAACTAATCTCTTTCTAACTAACCTATCTTTCTTTCTTTCTTTCTTTCTTTCTTACTAATCTTTCTATCTTTCTAACTAACTTATCTATCTTTCTTTCTTTCTAACTAATCTATCTATCTTTCTAACTAACTTATCTTTCTTTCTACCTAATCTATCTTTCTAACTAACTTATCTATCTTTTTTCTTTCTTACTTACTAATCTATCTATCTTTCTAACTAACATATCTATCTTTCTTACTAATCTATCTATCTTTCTAACTAACTTATCTTTCTTTCTTTCTTTCTTTCTTTCTTACTAATCTATCTTTCTTTCTTTCTTACTAATCTCTATCTTTCTTACTAATCTCTATCTTTCTAACTAATCTATCTATCTCTCTAACTAACTTATCTTTCTTTCTTTTTAACTAATCTATCTATCTTTCTAACTAACTTATCTATCTTTCTTTCTAACTAATCTATCTATCTTTCTAACTAAGTAATCTTTCTTTCTTTCTTTCTTTCTTTCTTTCTTTTTAACTAATCTAGCTATCTTTCTAACTAACTTATCTATCTTTCTTTCTTTCTAACTAACTTATCTATCTTTTTTTCTTTCTAACTAATCTATCTTTCTAACTAACTTATCTATCTTTCTTTCTTTCTAACTAATCTATCTATCTTTCTAACTAACTAACTAATCTATCTGTCTTTATTTCTAACTAATCTATCTATCTTTTTAACTAATCTATCTCTCTTTCTTTCTAACTAATCAATCTTTTTCTTTCTTTCTTTCTTTCTTTCTTTCTTTCTTTCTTTCTTTCTTTCTTTCTTTCTAACTATTCTTTCTTTCTAACTAATCTTTCTTTCTTTCTAACTATTCTTTCTTTCTTTCTTTCTTTCTTTCTTTCTTTCTTTCTTTCTTTCTTTCTAACTAATTTTTCTTTCTTCCTTTCTAATGAATCGTACTTTCTTTCTAACTAATCTTTTTTTCTTTCTTTCTTTCTAGCTAATCAATCTTTCTTTCTTTCTTTCTTTCTTTCTTTCTTTCTTACTAATCAAAGTCGAATGTCTTTTCTTACTAATCTATCTATCTATCTATCTATCTATCTATCTATCTATAAACTGTTTTTATCTATCTATCTATCTATCTTCAAACTGTTTTAATCTATCTATCTATCTATCTATCTATCTATCTATCTATCTATCTATCTATCTATCTATCTATCTATCTATCTTCAAACTGTTTTTATCTATCTATCTATCTATCTATCTATCTATCTATCTATCTATCTATCTATCTATCTATCTATCTTCAAACTATTTTATCTATCTAGCTATCTCTCTATCTATCTATCTATCTATCTATCTATCTATCTATCTATCTATCTATCTATCTATCTATCTATCTATCTATCTATCTATCTATCTTCAAACTATTTCTATCTATCTATCTATCTATCTATCTATCTTCAAACTGTTTTATCTATCTATCTATCTATCTATCTATCTATCTATCTATCTATCTATCTTCAAACTATTTCTATCTATCTATCTATCTATCTATCTATCTATCTATCTACCTATCTATCTATCTATCTATCTATCTTCAAACTGTTTTTATCTATCTATCTTCAAACTGTTTTATCTATCTATCTATCTATCTATCTATCTATCTTCAAACTATTTCTATCTATCTATCTATCTATCTATCTATCTATCTATCTATCTATCTATCTATCTATCTATCTATCTATCTATCTATCGATCTATCTACCTACCTATCTATCTATCTATCTATCTATCTATCTATCTATCTATCTTCAAACTGTTTTTATCTATCTATCTATCTATCTATCTATCTATCTATCTATCTTCAAACCTTTTCTATCTATCTATCTATCTATCTTCAAACTGTTTTTATCTATCTATCTATCTATCTATCTATCTATCTATCTATCTATCTATCTTCAAACCTTTTCTATCTATCTATCTATCTATCTATCTATCTTCAAACCGTTTCTATCTATCTATCTATATATCTATCTATCTATCTATCTATCTATCTATCTATCTTCAAACTGTTTCTATCTATCTATCTATCTATCTATCTATCTATCTATCTTCAAACGTTTTCTATCTATCTATCTATCTATCTTTTAAACTAATCTGTTTCTTTTTTTCTAACTATTTTTTATTTCTTTCGAACTATCTATCTATCAAACTTTACAGTTTTTCTCAGTCGCTTTGGTGCATTTCTCACATCACTATTTACATTTGCACAACAGTTAATGCAGTTCTCAAAACAATTAGTACAAACTGCAAAACCTAGTTGATAACCTGCAAAAGCGTGTCACTTGCTCAAAATGGATAGTTCATTCCTCAAAAGCAAGTATTCATGTCAATGAAAGTGTCAGTGTCATCAAGATGAAAAGTCCTGACACCATTGTTTATGAACAAGATAGTCAAATGGCTTTGTCATGTTTTCATTATGACAGTTTACTCTGTAAATGTTTTCCAATGCAAAAAAGTCAGATCTTGGTGACACTACCTGAAAATGCTCAAGACAGCACTATATACTATTTGCACAGCCATTTGAAAAATACAGTAAAGTTACACACTACTGTATTTGGTGAGGTAACTGAGTACAAGACACTGAATATGTATGTTTCACATTTTTACTGCATATGCTCTTTGCAATTCTAATTTGTTCACAGCATTGTGCAAAAGAACAAATACACCCTTATTTACAACAAACATAAACTCCCTTTGGGTAGAGCTGTGCACAACTGTAAACAATATTGCAGTACATATTGGAACTGAACATACAACATACATAGTACTGTAATCATTCATGCACATCCAGACGTTCCTCTCTGTCTGGCCACATAATTTCATTACATCACAGCGAATATCATCTCTTGCAATCAAAAAAAAGAAAAAGGGTCTTGCTTTTTTCAGGAAAAAAAAAAATTTAAAAAAAATGTGTAAAATTTGCTTGACAGATTTTGACTACTAGTTCAACATTTTTGTATGTAATGACTCAATCAATGAAATGAGGACTATTAGTTTTATATGGAATGACTATTCAGCATTCACAAGTATAGTTAATTTTGACTGACATGGCATAAGCAAATGATAATGTTATAAAACAGCAGAGAGTTGTATGAAAGCAATTGATGCATGTCCAAAAGCATTTGCAATTTGTTGGAAGGAATGAGAAACTGCTACTATGATGTGCACACATGACTAAATGTTGTGGAGGTTGAACTAACTGTTGTGCAAATGTAAATAGTGATGTGAGAAATGCACCAAAGCGACTGAGAAAAACTGTAACCTACTTTAAACATCAAACTACTTTAAACTTATTCTAACTCTCTGGTCCGGCTTTCTCAAGCCAACTTAAAGTTTGTCTCATCAAACTTTTTTTTCTAGTTCCAATTCAAATTCAATTCAACGTCCTGTGGGGCGGAGTAAATTCATGAATTGAATGGAGGCCAATTCTGAAATTCTGAATTTTGCACAAGCCTGAGTCTGACTCACTTTAAACTCATCTATTTTCTTTTTCTCTCTCAGAGTTTTACTAGCAAAGCCTGACCATCGCACACAGTGTTTGACTAAATCAGATGAACTTTTCACATGGTGGTTGAAGAGAAAAGGTAATTTATTATTATTTTAATTGGTTCAATTATCTTTTGCACATTTATAAAGACGAAATTATGGATATATTGTCTTGTTTTCTGTGTTTCTATATCCAGGCCAGGTGTCAGTTCCTCATTACGGAGAAAAGAGAGAGAGTTTTATCTGAAATGATGCAGGAGACTCAGAGATCTTCATCTCCAGATCCAAGCTGTGTGTGTCTGAAGAGCAATCAATCCTTACCTCATCCTGCTGACCTCAGTGATAAACCAGTGACCTCTGACCTCAGTGATGAACCAGTGACCTCTGACTTCAGTGATGAACCAGTGACCTCTGACCTCAGTGTTAAACCAGTGACCTCTGACCTCAGTGATGAACCAGTGACCTCTGACCCAATGTGAGTGTGAACCACTGATCTATGTAGAATGACTGGATGGCTCATGACGTCATAAACAGTGATGCCACCACGCCGCCATATTGGTATTCCCTAGTGAGCTCATGCGTTCTGTTAAATCAATAGGAAATTTTATGATTTGAATGAGAAAACATTGCCTAAGGAGACACCGTTTTTAAATCTAAAGTCTCCCTGTACATTCTTACAACGCAAACATCCTAAGCATTTAAATGAGTATTTGTTTAAAGTCTGAAATTTTTCCTGCTTATTAAAACATTAAAAAAAAACAGCAATTTCTTCACTGAAGAGCTATCTTCACAGGTAGGAAAAACAGTTTGATACTATTGATTAAGTAGTGAATGCTAAAGACCTATATATTTTTGTGAATTGGTGAATATTCAGGTGAATATTGTTTCGTGGCCACGAATTAATAATACCTCAGCACGTTTTACTAATTTGTTCCCTCGTTTTACTATATTGTGGCCACATTTAATTCGTTAAATCAAAGTGAGGGAGGGAATTAGTTAAACGTGTCCACGATTTATTAAAACGAGGGGACAAATAAGTCGTCGTAACGCCAAATTATTTAGATCAGTGGACGAGCAGAGATAGAGAAAGAGAGAGAGAGAGAGAGAGAGAGAGAGAGAGAGAGGGGGACACTCTCTCGCGCACTCTCACCATCTTCAAACAACACGAGCACTGTATGCTCTCCCTCCCTCACGCATATCAACATCAATTGACACGATAGTTAAAGGTCGGAAGACCGATTGTGTTTTATAGATTGGTAGTTTGTTTAAATAAAGTGTTTGATTAGTTAGTAAGTACATGTTCAGGAAATGCATAATACTAATTATATGGGGTAACGGTAAACGCACTCTGCACAAAGCTCTTTTGAAGCTGTCAAAATGGTGTCTCTATTAGACACTTAATTGTGATTATTGCTGCTCTGAGGTTTCTCGGAGAAAACAACACGGCAATAGCGACAATTGTGCATATAAATTACTACTTACAGGGCTTGAATTACAACCTGTGGGCAGTTTTTCTACATCCTTTTGTGAATGTCGTTTTACACTTGTATGCTGCACAGCGGGTCATCTTAAAAGTGCCATCGGAGCTACCAATCTCTGTATAGCGGCCGTTGGAGCCTCTGCTGGTAAGGAATTGTAAGATGGCCGCTTGAACACTTCCGGTGGCTTCACTGCCTGCTGGCAGTTTAGAACGTCATGAGCTATCCAGTCATTATATAGATCAGTGGTGTGAACATGTTGCTAGTTGGTGATTTAACTATAACTAGTGAGTGAAACTAGGAGATGACAGTTCACGTAAGAGCAAAAACACAGTGGATGCATGCTGTGAGATGAGTTTTTATTTTTAACAACTTTAAATCAATGGACAAAATTTCAGTGATGAAAAACTTTGATACTCGTGTCAAAAAATAACACATCAAATACAGTCATGGTCAAAATTGATGGCACCCCTGATAAATATGATAAAAAATGGCTGTAAAAAATAAATCTGCATTGTTTATCCTTTTGATCTTTCCTTCAAAAAATTCACAAACATCTAACCTTTAATTGAAGTAAAAGAACTGAAAGTGGGGGTAAATCACATTATGAAATAAATGTTTTTCTCCAAAACACGCTGGCCGTAATTGTTGGCACCCTGTTATTAAACACTTTCTGCAACCTCCTTATGCCAAGATAACAGATCTGAGTCTTTTTCTATAATGCCTGATGAGTTTGGAGAACACCTGACAAGAGTTCAGAGACCATTCCTCCATACAGAATCTCTCCAGATCCTTCAGATTCACAAGTTCATGTTGGTGCTTCTCTTCAGTTCAGCCCACTCATTTTCTATATGGTTCAGTTTAGGGGACTGGGACGGTCATGGCAGAAGCTTCATTTTGTGCTCAGTTACCCATTTTTGTGTTGATTTTGATGTTTGTTTTGGACCGTTGTCCTGATGGAAGATCCAACCACGGCCCATTATAAGACTTCTAGCAGAGGCTGTCAGGTTTTGATTTTTTACCTGTTTGTATTTGCTAGAATCCATAATACCATGTATCTGAACAAGAAGTCCAGGACCTCCAGCAAATAAATAGGCCCACAACATATAAGATCCAGCAGTGTATTTAACCGTAGGCATAGGGTACTTTTTATCCCTGTTTGCACCAAACACATCTGCTGGGTTTGCTGCCAAAAAGCCCTTATTTTGTTTGATCTGACCACAGAATCCGGTCCCTTTTGAAGATCCAGTCGTGTCTGACCACTGAATATGCTGGAGTTTGTTTCTGGAGGAGCGAGGAGGATTTTTCTTGAAACCCTCCCAAACAACATATGGGGATGAAGGGGTTGTTTGATAATTTTTTTTTTAGGCTTTCTGACCCCCAAGACTCAACTAATCTCTGCAATTCTCCATCTGTGATCCTTGGAGAGTCTTTGACCACTCAAACTTTCCTCCTCACCGTGCATTAAGATAATATAGACACACGTCCTCTTCCTGGCAGATTCGTAACATCTTTAGTTGATTATAACTTCTTAATTA
Organism: Rutilus rutilus; assembly: GCF_951802725.1. Classification (NCBI taxonomy): domain Eukaryota; kingdom Metazoa; phylum Chordata; class Actinopteri; order Cypriniformes; family Leuciscidae; genus Rutilus; species Rutilus rutilus. The sequence goes on from NC_140210.1 coordinate 59,766,464, forward strand.
TTGTCCTGATGGTCAAAATGGGGATTTTCAATTCTTTAGATATTTTCTTACAGCCACTTTCTCTTTTGTGACGCTCAACAATCTTTTGCTGCACATCAGAACTGTATTCTTTGGTTTTACTCATTGTGATGGATGATTAAGGGAATTTGGCCTTTGTGTTTCCTCATATTTAAACTCCTGTGAAACAAGAAGTCATAGCTGGACAATTTCATGTTCCTAGTCGCCCTGGTGTGCTTAAAAATGTAAATATTAATGGGAATATACTTCAGAGATATTTTTCTCATAAAAAATTCTAGGGGTGCCAATAATTGTGGCCAACGTGTTTTGGAGAAAAACATTTATTTCATAATGTGATTTACCCCCCAATTTCAATTATTTTACTTCAATGAAATGTTAGATTTTTGCGAATTTTTTGAAGGAAAGATCAAAAGGATAAACAATGCAGATTTATTTTTTACAGTCATTTTTGATCATATTTATCAGGGGTGCCATCAATTTTGACCATGACTGTATATGAAAAATACAAGACAGACATCTGGACTGATTTCCTTTATTTTATCATATTTTTTCATCTGTTTTTTTTTTTCTCAGCAGTGTGAATAGAGATGATCAGACTGGAGACCAGGATTCTCCTCAACCAGTGAATTATGAACTACAGAGAGTCAAACACAGACACAAAGCCAGCATGAAGAACAAGTATGAGAGATTATTTGAGGGACTGAAACTCCAAGGGAATGAAACCCTCCTGAACAGGATCTACACACAGCTCTACATCATAGAGGGAGAGAGAGAAGGAGTGAATAAACAACATGAGGTTTTACAGATGGAGAAAACAGCCAGAACACAACACTCACAAGACACTCCAATCTACTGCAATGACATCTTTAAAGCCTCTCCTGAACCAGGACGCCAGAAGAAAGAGCAGATCAAGACTGTTCTCACTAAAGGCATCGCTGGAATCGGGAAAACCGTCTCTGTGCAGAAGTTCATTCTGGACTGGGCCGAGGGAAAAGACAATCAGGATGTAGATTTCATGTTTGTGCTTCCATTTCGAGAGCTGAACTTGATCCAAGATCATCAGTACAGTCTTCACAGACTTCTGCTGGACTTTCATCCTGAACTTCAAGATCTGGACTCAAAGATTTATGAGGAGTGTAAAGTTGTGTTCATCTTTGATGGTCTGGATGAAAGCAGAATCACACTGATGTTTTCAGACGCTCAGGAAGTTTCTGATGTGACTGAGACTTCATCAGTGGGTGTGTTGATATCAAAGCTCATGAAAGGAGATCTGCTTCCCTCGGCTCTCATCTGGATCACCTCCAGACCAGCAGCAGCCAATCAGATCAAATACATCCATCGTCTGACAGAGATTCAGGGATTCAATGAGCCTCAGAAGGAGGAATATTTCAGGAAGAGAATCAGTGACGAGCATCAAGCCAGCAGAATCATCTCACACATCAGAAGAGCAAGAAGCCTCCACATCATGTGCCACATACCCGTCTTCTGCTGGATCTCCTCCACTGTGCTTCAGAAGCTCCTGGAAGAAGATCTGAGTGCAGAAATCCCTCAAACTCTGACTGAAATGTACATCCACTTCCTGCTGATTCAGATCAACATGAGGAATCAGAAGTATGAAGAGAGAGATCCAGAGAAACTCCTGCAGTCCAACAGAGAAGTGATTGTGAAACTTGCTGAAGTGGCTTTCCATCAGCTGATGAAGGGCAATGTGATGTTCTATGAGGAGGACCTGATTGAGAGCGGCATAGACGTCACTGACGCCTCAGTGTATTCTGGGATTTGCACTGAGATCTTTAAGGAGGAATCTGTGATTCATCAGAGAAAAGTCTACAGCTTCATTCATCTGAGCGTTCAGGAGTTTCTCGCTGCTTTCTATGTGTTTTACTGCTATTTAATGAAGAACAAGAAACCACTGCAGCTTCTGGGTGTATTCAGGTCTGATGAAGACTCTCTGTATGATCTACTAACATCAGCAGTAGATGAAGCCCTCAGGAGTGAGAATGGACGGCTGGATCTGTTCCTGCGGTTCCTGCTGGGCGTCTCACTGGAGTCCAATCAGAGACTCTTACAGGATCTACTGACACACACAGAGAACAGCTCAGAGAGCATCAGGAGAACCACACAGTACATTAAAGACAAGATCAAAGATGATGATGATGACATTAAAGACAAGATCAAAGATGATGATGATGATGATGACGATGATGATGGTGATGATGATGATGATGATGATTTTGGGGTGTATCTCTCAGCTGATCAATCCATCAATCTGTTCCTCTGTCTGCTGGAAGTGAAAGATCAGACTCTGTCCAGAGAGATTCAGGAGTTTGTGAAATCAGACAAACACTCAGAGGAGGAACTCTCTCCGTCTCACTGCTCTACAATCTCCTACATGCTTCAGATCTCAGAGGAGGCGCTGGATGAGCTGAACACCATGAAATACAACACATCAGCTGAGGGGAGAAGAAGACTGGTACCAGCTGTGGTCAACTGCAGAAAAGCTCTGTGAGTGTTCAATCATTAATAGCTAAAGAATCATTTTAATAATGCATCTTACATCTTTACAGGGGTCATGACATGGAGTTTTTACATTATTTATTATATTCCCTGAGGTTCACTTATACTAGGGGAGCCAAACTCAGTTCCCTAGAGCAGTGGTTCCCAATTCCAGTCCTCGTGACCCACTGCTCTGCACATTTTGTATGTCTCTCTTATCTGACACACTCAGTTCAGTTCATGGAGTCTCTCCTAATGAGCTGATGATCTGGTTCAGGTGTGTTAAATAAGGGAGACATACAAAATGTGCAGAGCAGTGGGTCACGAGGACTGGAATTGGGAACCACTGCCCTAGAGCACAGGTTTCCAAACCCTGGGTCGCCAGGATGATTTAAGGAAAATGGAGTTACATTTAAAATAAAATAAAAATAATAATTTGTTTTCATAAAATAATAGTCTATAGGGCTGTATAAAAGGAATAAATATGCTAAATATTTGACTTAAATAATTAACAGATTAACAAAAGAAAAGAAAAAGCTGTGTGACAGTATTCTACTGAGTTTGGTTTATTTTTGTGAAGCGCTCCACAAACAAGTCGACGGGAAGGAAACGACAGAAAACACATCCTGTTTGTTTTATTTATCCCTTAATCGCTGTTAAAAAAGGACAACACTTAAGATGTTTGGGGTCAAAATGACCCCAAACTTTTAAAGAGCGATTGCATAAGGATATATACATTTTTTTATATGGAAAACTATATATCATTTTTTTTATTTACTTCTCAACTAAACATTTATGCTGTGTTTTTGTGGAAATTTTGAAGTTTTGTAACTATTTACTGCACAATTGCATAACTAGGCCATAAATTGGCTCATGAAAAAAGATTTTTTAAAGAAAAAATCACTTAAATGATGATCTTAATTAAATCTAAATAGTTTTTGGACATTGCTCTAGGTGTTAGGGATAGAATACTGACATCTGCTGGTTTGTGGAAAAACTTTTGAAATGATACTTTAAGAAAGAAATTGCAATGACCACATATATCCAATAGAGGGCCATAGAGACTCATTCATTTTCACTTCATTTTTCTTGATGCTTAAGCTTCTCCTCACAACTTTATGATATATATTTTGTGAATATTTATTTAAACATTTTGAAATACATAAAAAATATGTAGTTTTGTCAGAATTAGAATTTGTTGTTGTTTTCTGATATATTTTGAATTATCTTGCATTTACAAATTATTATACATACATTTGCAGTAACATTACAAGTCACCACTATGACGTGACTGTAATGTGTGTGTGTTTGTGTGTGTGGGTGTGTGTGTGGGTGGGGGGGCAAGCTTGTTTCATGTTGCACATGTGACATTTTTCAGATTTATGCCTAGTTTAGTTGATTTTATTTGCCAATTTCTATAAAAATGCTCTCTGTTGCAGTGACATACGTGTGTGTTTGTGTGTGTGTGTATGAGATAGAAAGTTCGTTCCACTTTGGGTTTATGCTCTAGGACCAGACCTTGATTTAAATGTAAATTTTTTTTAGATTTATGCCAGTTTTGTTTATTTTATTTGCCAATTTCTGTAAAAATGCTCTCTGTTGCAGTCACATACATGTGTGTGTTTGTGTGTGTGTGTGTGAGTGTATGAGATAGAAAGTTCGTTCTACTTTTTATTTATGCTCTAGGACCAGACCTTGGTTTATTTGTAGAAATTTTCAGATTTATAATGGATTTACTTTTATTTTTTTGACAAACAAAGTTAAAAAAAAGTCATTTTTTTCATTTTCCCATTCATTTTCAATGTGGGGTCATTTTGACCCCAAACAGCTTAAATGGTAAAAAACCTTTAGAACAACCCTTTAGAACAACCAAATCAAGCCCAGTTTATTTGTGCATGTTTAGATAGATTATTTAGGAAAAGTCACAGAGTTTCATGCCCCTGAGATGAAGGTAACACTTTTAAAAAATGAAGGAAAAGTCCAATGGGGTCATTTTGACCCCAAACAGCGATTAAAGGTTATTTTACAAAGCCACAATGTTCTGTTTTATTGTGAGTGTACACAAATAAAATTAAATACTTATCAGTTTCGATTAGAGATGTGCCGATCCGATACTCAGTATCGGTATTCAAATCCGATATTGTGCGTAAACTATTCTGTGTTATTGTAAAGCCTCACAAAAGACACAAAAAACATTGTAAAGAACCGTCAACTTTTCATGTACTATATTATAAGTGTTCTAAAGCCACTCCATAGTTTAATGTGATAAAGTTATTAATGATTAATATTGAAGTCAGTAAATTAAAGTAAGTGCTTCCCTCCGCTGCGGCTGTCACTCATTCTCCATTCAGCACTCAAACAGCGCGTTGCGTTCGGTTACGGCAGTCAACATGATGAAACTCTCTCCAAGATGATTCAATGTTACTATTGTTATACTTGATCTGTAGAGAAAGGTCTATGGTTTGGCTTAAAATGACTTTATCTTTCTGGAGTTTATTGCTGTTCATGTAACTTTCTCCCAGGTGTCTTTTAGATCACCACACTGGAGTAGAGAGCGCTATACTTGTTCTTCACGTACACAGTAAACCATTAGCCATTGTCACTCAGTCACACCTGACACCCAGTGCTCCCACTACAATCCTCCCTCCTTTATACTGGGACCAGCCACTGGGGGGGCGATCGAGACTCTGGGTTTATGACCTATACTGGGACCAGCCACCGGGGGGCGATCGAGTCTCTGGGTTTATGACCTATACTGGGACCAGCCACCGGGGGGCGATCAAGACTCTGGGTTTATGACCTATACTGGGACCAGCCACCGGGGGGCGATCGAAGCTGTGTCCCAAAATGAAGGCTGCGTCCTTCGAAGGCCGTATTTGAAGGCCGGATGGCCGTATTTGAAGGCCGATTGCGTCACCGCGGCGCGACGAAGGACGTCCCAATTCAAAGGCTGCATCCTTGAAAGGTCGCATTTGGAGGCCGATTGCGTCACCGCGGCTCGATGAAGGCTGTCCCAATTCAATTCTCCATCCTTCGAAGGCCGTATTCGAAGGCCGGTTGGCGTCATCGCGCCGCGACGAAGGCTTCCCTGATTCAAAAGCGACGCCAAATGCACCCTTCGTTTCCCCGTGAAAAGAAGGATACATAAATGGATACTTAGCGGCCTATTCTACCCCATAAGTCATTGCGCGCCGTTGACGACAGCATTTATTTATTTATTTTTAAAGGCGGCCGAGACTAGAGATCGGTGGTGGACAGCAAATTCACATTTAAATGTAAGTATTATGTTTTCATTTACTCAAATAGCTAGCGAAACCAGAGTTACATTTTCTTATAAACTTCTTCTTAACTCCTTCGTCACCATTGCGTGGCTTCATTTATCAGGTAGTTTTAGGCAAAACTTGTGGTAATAACGTTATTAGTTTAACGACCTATTTGTAATATTTGCACTTGTGTATTATAATAAATATCACTCACCCAATAAAGCCCAAAACAATAAGAAAAGCAGTAGATAAGGCAATGGGGTTTCACTTTTATGTGTTTTTGTTGTGCTGTCATGCAAGCTATGTGGTTTTAACCAAATTTTAGTATACAGAAATATGATTTCTTAAGTTTGTGTTAAAATAATATATGTGTGTGTACTGTGTATAATTAAATTTGTATATATAAATACACACACATGCGTGTATATATTTAAGAAAAATGTGTTATTTATATATATAAAAAAATATATATATATATGATATAAATTATATATAAATATATACAATATATGTATGCAAATATTTCTTAAATATATACGTGTGTGTATTTATATATACAAAATAATTATACACAGTACACACACATATATTTTGTAAACACAAACTTTTAATTAATCTTTTCACAGCCCTAATATATACATATATATATATATATATATATATATATATATATATATATATATATATATATATATATATATATAAAGAAAAGTAATACACACATCTTTGCTGAAATGTATTGTCCTGTTGTTGTTAACAATATGGTTCATTTGCTCTGCCTTTAGGATTGCAAGTGTCCTGGGACAGGAGAGGGTGTGAGTGGGAAACCCACTGCTGCAACTTGGCCCTGGTTTGTCCTCATGGATGAGATGTTGGGACAGAGGCATTGCACCAACCCCCCTGTCCTCATCGCCTCAATCCCTGAGGACACACCAGGGCCGAGTTCAGCAGTGGGTGCCCATGGTGAGGAGGAGCCAGGGGCAGCAGCACCAGCACAAAGGCGGTGAGACAGGACGAGTTTTTGGACTTGATCAGAGAAGAAATGCAACTACAGAGGGAGGCAGAGGCGAGGAGTGCACAGGAAAGAAGGGAGAGGATGGACAGGCTGTTTTCTCTTCTTGAGAGAATGATTGAAAAATATATATATTTTCTACATATTCTTGTTTAACTTTTTTCACTTTTATTTTTTAAAAGAAAAATTATGTACATTTATTTTTATGCAACTTTAATTGTGTAAATAAAAGAGAATGAATTGTTCTGGACATTGTTTATTTTTGTAATGACAGTAATACTTTCTGCATGAAACAAATTCTATACCTTTTTATTTTTTCAAATAAAATTAGTAAATGAAAATCATTTGTTCTTTAGGCTACATTAAAGTACTTTTTCCAACTATTTACAAAATACGTTAAACATATCAAAATCAACATAAACATTTAATTTTACAATACATAAAATAAGAAAAAAATGATGTAGACTCTATAGAAATGAGCTGCTGGACCGGGATGGGCTGCCCCTGGTAAGGCCTCCTGCTGGTGGGACATCATCTGGGATGGTCTCCAGAGTGTTAAAGTGCATATTTCCACTATCCACTAAGTTGTCTACCAACAGGTTTGCAGGGCTGATTCAATCGACGGCTTTCTGAAAAAAGTACTTTTAATAACTACTGCATTTATATTAGGCTATTACTGCGTAGGCTATGTTGCATTTTACTTCTGTATATTTTCAATATACAGTAATATCTGGTTGTTACATTATATACTTTTGTGTAGTGTAATGTAATCACATTGTGATGTGAGGGAAAAAAGTACTTCAGGTTACTTCACATTTGTAAGTGAATACTTAACGAAATATGCAGTTCCGAAAATTAAAGTAACAAAATGTAGGCTTATTGTCACAATATTAACAAATTGTTGCTAACTACAGCAGCGTCCCATATCAAAGGGCGCATCTGAAGCGCTCGGACCGGTCTAGCCTACGAAGGATTGTTCTTGTCGCCTGGCAACCGTGACAGCTGCAGATGACGAGCGCGAGAAATTCTGGACTTTTTATATTAAATTTGGTTTTTGTATTCAAACAGGGCTAAACCGAAAATACATGATCCGGCAGCGCCGGGGCACACCATGACCTCCAGTAAAATATAAAACATAAAAATGACAATAGCCAATTCTGGCTCCATAGCTGTTTACTCAGTTATCAAAATGAATGATCAGGATAGCAGCTGTCCTCTCGCACCGTTGCTTGGCGCCAGGAGCGGTGATCGGGAACACCTGGTTGCACAATTAGGAAATCCTAGGAAGGCTACATGGTGCGTCCTTCAGAGGACGCATAGGCTGCATCCTTGAAGTCTGCGTCCTTCGAAGGATGCAGCCTTCAACATTGGGACACAGCTCAAGACTCTGGGTTTATGACCTATACTGGGACCAGCCACCGGGGGGCGATCGAGACTCTGGGTTTATGACCTATACTGGGACCAGCCACCGGGGGGCAATCGAGACTCTGGGTTTATGACCTATACTGGGACCAGCCACCGGGGGGCAATCGAGACTCTGGGTTTATGACCTATACTGGGACCAGCCACCGGGGGGCGATCGAGACTCTGGGTTTATGACCTATACTGGGACCAGCCACCGGGGGGCGATCGAGACTCTGGGTTTATGACCTATACTGGGACCAGCCACCGGGGGGCGATCGAGACTCTGGGTTTATGACCTATACTGGGACCAGCCACCGGGGGGAGGCGCGATCAAGACACTTTGGCTTAACTTTGATGATGTTTTGCTGGAAAGTGCTAGTTTCATTTCGTGCACGCGCATATGAACGCATGTTAACACACAACACGGTTATCTTTTCCGAGCTGCAGTTTATAAACAAACACTGTTGCCCTTTGCCGTTTATCAAACGTAATAAATAGTTGTATTTCACTCTCACTTTTTTTGTGAGGCACAAAGTCACAGAACACAGCCCTGGAAGTGGCCGGTGTTGTAAGCAAGACAGAAAAACAGAAAGACCAAAAGATGCACTGCCCAGCTGGGTTTTTCTCATCGATGTTGTAAACTTTAGTTGATGCGCTTTGACACATATAGGGCTGATCGGCTCTGTTCACGCGGACAGTAACTGAACATTTTAAACTGTTAAAAATAAAAGGCTCAATAAACTATTGCATTCATATAATACCGGAACTACGCATTAAATCTCTTCCCTTTTTGCTTTGAGGTTTTCAATGCAAGGCAAGGCAAGGCAAGTTTATTTATATAGCACATTTCATACACAATGGCAATTCAAAGTGCTTTACATAAAAGAAATTTAAATAATAAAATAAATAAGAATAATTAAAACAGTTTAGAAAAATAAAATAAAATACAGTACAGTACAAACAGTCGGACGAGCATTGGCACAGTGCTCATTCAGTAAATGCATAGCTAAACAGATGTGTTTTGAGTCTGGATTTGAATGTGACTACTGTAGGAGCACATCTGATCTCTTCTGGAAGCTGGTTCCAGCTGCGGCTGGCATAATAGCTAAAAGCAGATTCGCCATGCTTGGAGTGAACCCTTGGTATTTCTAGCTGATATGATCCTAATGATCTGAGTGATCTGTTGGGTTTATATTCAGTGAGCATATCTGCAATGTATGGAGGTCCTAGGCCATTGAATGATTTATATACCAGTAATAATACTTTAAAATCAATCCTAAATTTAACTGGGAGCCAGTGTAAAGACCTGAGGGCTGGTGTGATATGTTCATATTTTCTGGTTCTGCTCAGAATCCTGGCGGCAGTGTTCTGTATGAGCTGCAACTGTCTTATGGTCTTTTTGGGAAGGCCAGTGAGGAGTCCATTACAGTAATCCACCCTGCTGGTGATGAAAGCATGCACAAGTTTCTCTAAGTCTTGTCTGGAAACAAAGCATCTTATTCTTGCAATATTTTTCAGATGATAGTATGCTGATTTAGTTATTGCTTTGACATGACTACTGAAACTAAGGTCTGACTCTAGTGTCACACCAAGATTCCTGACTTGATTTTTAGTTGTTTGACCCCTAGAGTGAAGGTATGCGTTCACCTTGAGAACTTCATCTTTGTTTCCAAACGCAATGACTTCAGTTTTGTCTTTGTTTAATTGAAGAAAGTTTTGACACATCCAACTGTTTACTTCATCAATGCATTGGCACAGGGAGTCAATGGGGCTATAATCGTTAGGCGATAGGGCTAAGTAGAGCTGTGTGTCGTCTGCATAGCTGTGGTAAGCAATTTGGTTCTTTCTCATTGTTTGGCTCATTGGGAGCATATACAGGTTGAACAGGAGTGGTGCAAGAATTGAGCCTTGAGGGACTCCGCATGTCATGGATGTCCACTCAGACTTATGGTCTGCTATACTCACATAATAACCTCTCCCATCTAAGTATGACCTGAACCATTTTAGGATTATTAGAAAGCCCCACCCAGTTTTCCAGCCTGTCAAGAAGTATGTTATGATCGACAGTGTCAAATGCAGCACTGAGGTGGAGTAGCACCAGCACTGATAATTTGCCTGAATCAGTATTTAAGCGAATATCGTTTATTATCTTTATGAGCGCTGTCTCTGTGCTATGGTGCGGTCGGAAACCAGATTGAAAATGGTCAAAGGATCCATTCAAGCTCAAGAATTTGTTCAGCTGATTGAAGACAACTTTTTCAATGATCTTGCCTATGAAAGGAAGATTTGAGATTGGTCTATAGTTGCTTAATATGGTCTTATCCAGATTGCTCTTTTTCAGGAGGGGCTTGACAACTGCAGTTTTCAGGGAGTTTGGAAAACTCCCAGAGAGAAGTGAAGCATTTACCACTTCTAGAAGATCTGCTTCTAAACTGTTTAACACACTTTTGAAAAAAGATGTGGGAAGTGTGTCAAGAGCGCAGGTTGATGTTTTAAGGTGCTGTACGGTTTCTTCCAAAATGTTGACATTAATTTCTTTGAAGTCAGACATAGTAACTACTTTCTCAGGTGGTCTGATCTGTCTGACCCCAGTGCAACTCAAGGATGTGCTGATCACCTTTCTGATATTATTGATTTTCTCAGAAAAGAAAGAAGCAAACTCACTGCACTTGTTGTCTGAGAGCATTTCACTGGGAATCTGGCTTGGGGGGTTTGTCAGTCTCTCTACAGTAGCAAAAAGAGTGCGTGTGTTGTTTAAATTGCTGTTTATAATATTTGAGAAGAAAGTCTGTCTAGCTTTGCCTAGTTCCATATTGAAAGCATGAAGGCTGTCTTTGTAGATGTTATGATGGACTACAAGTTTTGTCTTCCGCCACATGCGCTCTGCTTTTCTGCATTGTCTTTTCATATTTTGCACTGCTGTTGAGTTTCTCCAAGGTGCTTTTTGTCTGCCACTCTTCTTCCTGACTTTCACAGGAGCAATATCATCAATTACAACTTTAACTTTTGAGTTAAAAGAATCAAGGAGAAAGATCAGACAGTGCTACATCCTTAATAACAATCAATGAAATGTTTAGACCCTTACTGATAAGTAAATCTAGAGTGTGTCCACGATTGTGTGTGGGTCCATGTACATGCTGAGTCAGATCAAAAGTTTTTAAAACAGTTTTGATTTCTTTTGCCATATTGTTTTCTGCATTATCTATGTGAATGTTAAAATCTCCAGCAATGGCAAAACAGTCAAACTCTGAGGTAATTGTTGATAACAGTTCTGTAAAGTCCTCAGCAAAGGCTGGAGAGTATTTTGGAGGCCTGTAAATAATGATGAGTAAAATGTGTGGAGCACCTTTTAACACAATACCCAGATATTCGAAAGACAAGTAATTCCCAAATGATATTTGCTTACATTGATAGATATCTTTAAAAAGAGCAGCTAGACCCCCATCTCTCTTTACAGCTCTGCAGACACTCATAAAAGTAAAGTTAGGAGGGGCTGCTTCATTGAGGATTGTTGCACTGCAGCTGTCTTCTAGCCAGGTTTTATTTAGAAGCATAAAATCTAGGTTGTTTGTGGTTATTAAGTCGTTAACTAGAAGTGATTTATTTTTAAGTGAACGAATGTTTAAAAGTGCTAACTTAACAGTCGTACTTTTTGTCCCCACATCAATCTTACTTTCACATGTAATAGGCACCAGATTAGATGGGTTTGCTGTACGGCTATTGAAGGCCTTAGACTTTCTATCTTGTAATAGAACAGCAATGGAGAAAGATACAGGCACACTGGGTTCCCGCTTGTTCTGTAAACATTTGAGAAAGTTACTGTTATCGTAGCGGGGACCCGACACATATCACTGAGAGCTGGTATCAGTTGTTTTTGGTTCACCTCGAGCAGACGGAGGAGGGTGTGGGCCCTGGCGTTGTGGCAGAGGCCGAAGAGCTCTCACAGGAGGAGGGGAGGGCGAGCTGGGCCCGCAGGCTTTGGTGGTAGTGGTGCCTGTCGTTTTTTGGTTGTTATCTGGGGGCTTGCAGCAAAAGAGTGGGATAGTTTGGTTCCAGCATACACCAGTTCTTCCATTTTCTGTGAGAAGCACAGAAGTGGCGATGCTGGGGAGAGGGAAAAGGTGTCTGGTGAAAGGGGCTGTTCCTCTGGTGTTAACGGAGGCTGTGATATGCTGTCCTGGCTTCCCTGGCTGTTTTCCAGGGAGTCGTCCTTGGGTGCTGAATCTTGGAGCAGCTCTAATATGTCTGTCTGTGGTGAGCTCTGTGGGCAGGGCTCAGCTGAGATTGAGTCCGTGAGCAGAGGTTGTTGTGGCGGAGTGGTGTTATCATTGTCCTTGTGTGATATGTCAACCGCATGTCCATTTTGCTGCTGAAGTGAAGTCCTGTGGTCATTTATACTGTGTCCAGGTGTGTGTGTGTGCCATTCAGATTGAGTGGATTGGCACACATTGCAGAAGGATGATTGAGGGAGAAGTAGAAATTGTCCTTTAACACTCTTGAACCAAGTTTGTTTGGGTGATGGCCATCCCGATGAAAAAGTTGTCTCTGACTCCAGAAAAGATTGAAATTGTCAATGAAGTTTACTCCTTTTATATTGCAGGTTTTTTGCAGCCATGTATTTAGCCCAAGCAACCGTGAAAACCTGTTTGTTCCTCTTACTGGGAGTGGTCCACTGATGAATGTTTGAACTTTCAGTCTTTTAAGTGTTTCAAAAAGTTCATTGAAATCCTTCTTAAGGAGTTCTGACTGCTCTTTATGAATATCATTCTTCCCCACATGAATGATGAGTCGATTTGCAGTCTTATGTTTCATCAGAATGTTCTGAAGTTCCCTGTTTATATCAGAAGTTGTTGCTTGTGGAAGGCAGCACGTAGTTGTATCCCTGCTGCTAATGTTTCTGATTATGGAGTCCCCCACTATCAGAGTCCTGGGCCCGGCTGCGCTTTGAGCTGAGTGCCGCTGTCTGCTCGACCTTGAGCGCCAGTTAGCATCAGTGTTAGCTACTGGCCCATTCAGTCTGTTTTCGATCACATTCATCACATTTGGGGATTCCTCATTTACATTCATTAGTACTTCAAACTACTGCGCATTGCACTTCTACTATCGGCCTATACTCAGAATTTTTCGGATCGGATCGGTTCTGGAAAAATGGTATCGGTGCTTCCTTAGTTTCGAACAATCCTGCTCTTATCTGTATGACCAAAATGACGGAGTATGTATTTCCTCTGTTCGATCGCGTCGGTGCCTCACGCGTGACCAGTCTTCATTTAGCTTTGCGTTGTGTGGGTAGATGAACGAGACTGGGCAACAGAAATTACTCAGGCCAGATTTGATTCTGCATGAAAAAAAGACAAATGAATCAAATCAAGCTCGAATCTGTGGCCATCTCTTGCCATTGTAACATCAGCCTCTCTTCAGTCGCGCTTACCGCAAGTGCAACACATTTTACAGCTTTCATGTTTCTCATATAAATTAAAATCAAGAGTGTTCAACATATTTAACAAAAAAACAAAAACATTTTACATAAAAAATAAAAAATAAAAAAATTAACAGAAGCATGATGGGAACATATACCTGCATGAATAAAAAGACAAATGAATCAAAACAAGCTGGAATCTGTGGTGATCTCTTGCCATTGTAACATCAGCCTGTCGGTGATTATTTTTAGTAAGGCATTATTTTAGCCAGAGCTTGCACACTCATGCTTAATGAACTCTCTTTAAAAATACATGCTTCACATCCTTCACACAAACTTCATACAAGTTTGAATAAGATTAAAGTGTATTAAAGAACAAAATTACGTGTTTTAGTACAATAAACAAAATTCATATCAACTTTTTAGACGGAGCTTCAGCACAACTCGCCTCTCTTCAGTCTCTTCAGAGAGTTAGGCTACATGAGCCCAACACCAGTTACTTTCAGTTTCACTTTAAATGATTTGTTTTGGCTAGTTTGTTATTTACTGATATTTTTTCATTCTTGTTCTGTTTTGAATACCATCAAATTCAAAGGATTTGTTGTGGAGTGAGGGGAACTAAAATAGCATATAGCTATGTATTTTTGTAGTAGGCCACCATTATAACATTTCGCTTTAATTACGGTATTATTTCTGAATGCAATAAAATGCCACTTATACGTGACTTACCTGTTTTTTTTTCTTCTCAAAAACAAACAAAAAATATTTGTATGTTTTAAGCATGCAGCAAACAATACTTTTAAACATTAAATTTAACAAAATTCTTACTGTCAGTTAACCGGTTAATTAGCAACCCTATATAGCTAGATCATAATAGTGCAGAATCAACTTTGCGTTGCGATTGCATCAAGGATCAAAAGTGATTGTTAAGAAAAGTGCTGAGTTGTATTTGTGTGCTATCTAGTGGTTTAAAGTACAATAAAGTCAAATGTGCATTTAGCCCCATTTTAGAACATGCAAGTATTCTTATGAAAACAAAAAAATTCCTCTCTCTCTCTAAATACCCCCAACACGATTGATACTGATACAATGGTGAGGCAAAGTTAGATGTTGTGGGAAGAAGGAGGCGGGGACCGGAGAACATTCAAAAGATGATACAAGCAACAAAACTGATACAACAAGCTTGTTGTATAATCCAGGGTTTTTCCTACATTGAAAATTTTTTGCCGGCCGCCAAAACGATTTTTTGTCCCGCCAAAGCCTTATTTGATCTGTAATTGGGTTTTGTGAGTGAAGCAGGCTATACTGACGGAGTGACGGAGAGAACGATCACAGCGCCCCACCCCCGCGCGGGCACTCTCCGTCTTCAGTTCTGTCTTTGCTCTCTCCCTCGCATCAAAATCAACTGATCCTAAAGGTCGGAAGACCGAATCCATGTTTCACGTGGTGCATTCGGAGAATATTTTTTTCTGAATTAGCGCTGGGTGTGAATTGCAGTCAAAAAAAAGTTGCCTTATCTTCTCTTACAACTTGTGACAAGCATTCCGCACATGCAGCTGACATAACTTTAAATAAACGCAAAAAAATAAATAAAAAAAAAATCCAGTTTTTTTGTGTGTGTGTTGACAAATCTTTTGTGATGTCCTAACAGCCAGGATTCCCACACAACACGTCCGCTAAAGTCTGATTCGCGGCCTAATGACTCCTTTGAGCCGATTCATTATAATGAATTATACATTATTTTTTTCTATACATTGACTCGTTGGGTCTTCTAACCTGCAATATGCCCTTTAAAGCAATTGTTCTGCCCGTCAGTGTCTGAATCGGTGTATAACAAATCATTACTGAGAAGAACACATCTGAAATAGGGGTGGGAGAAAAAATAGATTCTTAGATGCATCGCGATGCGGACGTGGACGATTCTGAATCGATTCACAAATGACAAAAAATCGATTCTCTAAAAAATATATATATATTTTTTTATAATAACGTAATATTGACGGAACGCAAAAGGCGGAACTCTAAGCGGACGTGCAGTGCGCGTGCAGTCTGTGGCGTGCACATAACAGACTTGCGCACTTAACAGACGCATGATGGCTGAGCGCCAAATTCGAACAGCATCCTCTTCGTTAAAAGCTAGCGTATGGAAAATTGGCAATTTCATTGTTACCTATTTAGTATTTTTTGTATGAAAGCTGCTTTCAGTAGCCTATTTAGTTTTCTCATCAGTATACTGTAAACCGATCTGTTATACGTACGTTGTACTGCCCTGCAATATGTGCAATGCCAGTCACAAAAAGTTACATTTTGACTGTGCTCTCTGCAGATGTTCATTCACTTTTTTTGTATAAGCTGTTTTTGATTGTGGTATACAGCAAACATTTCAAGTCATAACTCTTTATTATTTAGTTGTGAATAAGAGCGGCTTTGTATGTTACTAATTATTCAGAATATGCGTAAGTCCACAAGCATTATATGAGAGCTGCTGGTACATCATTCTATATTTTTGAACAAAAACTGTTTGTGATTTTGCTACAGCAAAATGTTTTTTTTTTTTTGTCTGAAGGATTATATTTCTCATTGGAAATAACAAGAGGATGTTGGTTAGAAGTCTATTATTAAATGCTAGAGATTCAGAATATGCTGAAGTTTGTATTAATTTACTACAAGTACGCTGCTAGTACAGGCACACATTTATTTTTCTGTTGGTTCTTTGCAATGTTCAAATCACTTCCATTTGTTTTATTAATAAAATTAATATCGGAAGATATAAGTAAGTTCGTTATGGGTCATCATAAATACTTTAAAAGTACCAAGTAAGTAATAATCGATAATCGTTACCCTCTGAATCGTAATCGAATCGAATCGTGAGGTACCTAGAGATTCCCACCCCTAATCTGAAATGAGAAAGTAAGTGTGCTTACCTCATTTAGCAAGAGTGTTTAGTAAAATTTAGCCTTAATAATCCACAGTATGTATAGGCCTATGACAATGTGTAGTAAATTACCTAAAAAAAAAATCACAAACTGTTTCTTTGTATTTATTTTAAATTTAACAGTTATTGTCAATATTGGGCTTGCGGATCATGTGGGTACTAGGGTACTCTTTGCTGTGTGTGGATGACCATGTCGGTCAGCCACCACCGAAGACCAATTTTGACCCAGGAAAAACCCTGTAATCACAGAACTATTGCTAAAACTAGTGTAGTTTGGCAGGGGAAGCTTACACCCTACAGCAATAGCTCCGACTAGCAGCAACAAAACTGATGCAACAAGCATGTTGTATAACTATAGGACTTGGATATTAAAACTAGTGTAGTCCTTTTGGAGAAGCATACACCCTGTAGCTCTGAGTCAGATGCAATGCGCAGCCAAGCAATGAAATACAGTGTGCTTCCTCATTCATGAACATGTATTCTTCCCCCCGTCATACTGATTCCATTGACTGTGGGGGTGAAGATGGCAATTCCCATGATTCCACACTCCTACACAGGACCATCAAGCTGCAATGTTGTTAGTTTTGAATATCAGACCTCTGCGGTGAACGTACCTACTTTGTATTTTGCACAAGTATGTTACCGAAATCTAGATAGCTTTAGCTACAAGCATGTGGTTACTTCAACAAAGCATGTTGCAATAATCAGATAATAATAGAATGATACCTGGATAAGCTTAGCAAAGCATGTTTTCAATAGCGCTAACAGCTTTTAGAGCAAGCAGTTTTCAATAGCAACCAGATAGCCTTAAGAACAAACATGTTTACAATAACAAGATAGCATTAGAGCAAGCATATTTCCAACACACTTTAAGAATGGCATGTTTCCAAGAACTAGAACGACCAAGCGTGTCCAATACCCGCCAGAATAATTTATAATCAATTATTTTTTTTAAGCCTAAGCAACACAGATAGCATTAGCAACAAGCATGTTGCCAATACCCTGATAGCTTTTAACAAAGAGCTTAAAAAAGGAACTTAGCTTAGCTTCGTGAAGACTTTCAAAAATGAATGGAGAGTGAATTACGGCCAGCTGCGATGTGGATGCTCTTGATATCCTTCATGTGGTGAGTGCAGATCTAATCTAAACTTGTTCTTGAGAAAAATATTGTTGAAAAATATCTTGTAGGGCAGGAAATATGGTAATAATTAGTATTTTGATCTGGCACCATATTATTGAGTTTTTATGTCGTTTTATGCTGGTGCTGTAAAAGGTTTAAGCATTTTTAGATGATTTAGTGTAGACAGACAATTTTTGGAAACCGCTAATGTGGACTGAGAGCATTTTGAAATGTAAATGCTATTTTTAAATTGTGGCTTTTTCTATTTAACCACTGTAGGAGGTACAGTGTATTTTGACTAAAATAGGATTACTTTATGAATGTTATAATTCAGTATCTCATATAATGTTACTCTGAGTTGACCCCATCTGGTTGAAGTTGGAGACTCAAGGCCTCTGGGGATGATGGACCTGTGACTTCACCTGGGAATGTGGCCAGAGCCGAAAGTGACAGTCTTTGACCTCACGGCCCAACTCCATGTGAAACAGATTCAATCTACATTATATCTTGGCAATCCTTTATCTACTTGAAATTTAGTTGTTGTTTTTTTAAAATTTGTGTATATTTACTTTTTTGTTATAAATACTACTTCAGTTTGGAATATCTAGGCTATGCTATGGACAAGGGAACCCTATGGTCAGTGAGTGTTTCTCCACAACGACCATATATTTCACAATATTTGACTTTATTTTGTCTTTTTATTGCCAATTATTTATCTATTTATTTTTTAAGGTGCTACTGCTGCCCCTTTAAAGAAAAAAACCCTAAACCCCAACTTATTGTGCTGTATTTACTCTCTTCTAGTCTTGTTGGCTGTAATCTCACTGGTCAGGATTGTGATATTGTGTCATCAGCTCTACAATCCTCAAACTGTGTCCTGAGAGAGCTGGATCAATGAGTAACAATGATGTTGATATTAACATAATGTTGATGTGTGTCTGAAGTTGGTCTGACTGTGTGTGTGTGTAGGTTGTCTGGCTGTATTGTGACAGAGGAAGGCTGTGGTTATGTGTCTTCAGCTCTGAGTTCAAACCCCTCACACCTGAGAGAGCTGGACCTGACGAACAATGACCTGCAGGATTCAGGAGTGAAGATTATTTCTGAAGGACTGAAGAGCCCACACTGTCAGCTGCAGATTCTGAGGTATTTGAGAACATATGAGAGATTATTTACAGTCTGCCGGTCATAATGTTGATGTGTGTTTGTAGATGGTCTGACTGTGTGTGTCTGTAGGTTGTCTCTCTGTATGGTGACAGAGGAAGGCTGTGGTTATGTGTCTTCAGCTCTGAGTTCAAACCCCTCACACCTGAGAGAGCTGGACCTGACAAACAATGACCTGCAGGATTCAGGAGTGAAGATTATTTCTGAAGAACTGAAGAGGCCAAACTGTAAGCTGCAGATTCTGAGGTATTTACGATTTATCACACCAACACAGAAAATATACAAAGGGACAGGTGCTAGCTGTTGGAGATTATGTGGGAAAAGGAAATCTAACCATTATCATATTTTGGGGAGTGTCAGAAATTAACGCAGTTTTGGCAAGGGATTGAAGGAAATTTGGAAGCTGTTTTTGAGGTGATGATTCATTTCAAGTGTGAATGTTTATATCTGGCTAATAGTTCTTTTGATGGGTGGAATAACATCGATAAGAAACTGATGTTAATTCTTGTGGCAGCCAGTAAAAAAGTAATTACAAAGAAATGACTAAAACCAGAGCCACTTACAGTTGATGATTGGATTGACTTATTACACTATATATATATATATATATATATATATATATATATATATATTAGTGCTGTCAATCGATTAAAAACTTTAAATAGATTAATCACACATTTTTTCTGTAATTAATCGCAATAAAAAAAGAAATGTTTTTGTACGTTTTTAATATATTTTATAATGTAATAATTTCACAGTTAATCAAATTAATGTTGAAACAACATAAAGACAGTATATTTTAAATACTTGTTTAATGGCATCTTTTTATGAATGAAGGCCAGTATTACTGATATTAATACAGCTACTGATTTTTTTTTTCACATTTATTAGGCTTCAAAAATATAACAGTTTTTTATTTAAGTGAACTTAAAACAATGCTAACATAAACCCATAATAAATGTCATATTTACTCGTAGGGATGGGCAATATGGCAAAAATATCACGATTTTTTTCAATTAAATTGTAATTGTAATCACGATTCATGATTTTATCACGATTCTTTTTTCTTTATGTTGGTTTTACTATTTTGTGATTGAGCATTACAGCCAAACTAATGTCTATATATTAAAAACAAAGCCTTAGGTAACAAAATATAAAATAAAAAAGAATGGCAGACTGGGGCGAAGATAAAAATATTTGTCATTATTTTCTTTGTTATTAAATAATAAAAATAAAAATTCAAATTGTCATAATTTACTCTCTCAAGTTGTTTTAAACTCGAATAAGTTTCTTTCTTCTGTTGAAAATAAAAGTTATTTGGAAGAATGTGGGTAACCAAACAGTTGATGGACCCCAGTGACTTCCATAGTATATTTTTCTCCTATGGAAGTCAATGGGGACCAGCTACTGTTTGGATAGCCATATTCTTCAAAGTATTAATATTAGAAAAATATTAGAAAACATTAGAAGGAAAGTAATACAGGTTTGGAACAACATTAGTGTGCGTAAATAATGAGATCATTTTATTTTTGGGTGAACTATCCCTTTAAGGACAAGCGGCAGCGTGTTTACTATTACTACTATCTCTTTAAGAGTTGCACGCGACGCGTCTATTATACACGCATTTGACAAGCAGATTTTCTCTCAATTTTCTCAAGTTTGCTTTCACTTTAGACATAACCGACTTTATGTAAACCTTGTGTGTATTTGACAGTATTAGCACAATAAGACTCGAAAGATAACTTAGTCCAGTATCCAGGACAGGCTTTTAGTGCATGTGAGCTTCACATGTAAGTTACGCGCTGAGAAACGCACACGTTAGAACAGCGCATCAGCACGCGAATTAAATGTTTAACCGACAAGGCATTAAAGCACATGCAAATTATGAACTTTTGTGAACTGCAGTGTCCCGTTCCGCTGCGTTAACATTTTATGTGAATATACGTCGCGTTGTTCAGTATGTTGGGAGTGGGACAGGGGCGCCAGAACTGCAACTGATAGAATGCGCGATACTACGATATATCTTCAAAAGCAGATCGTGGAGACATTTTAATCGTCCACTATCAAAAATCGTCATATCGCACACCCCTATTTACTCGTGCCCTTCAGTTTAACGTCTTAACAGTTAGGAAATATACAGAAATTTAATAAAGTTATCAAAGTTATATGCAGTCTGCACTGCATAAACTATAAATTAAATAGTTCATCCTTATTAAAGCTACAAAAGTTATTTAGTCAAGAGCTGTGAGTCATTTTCTCTGTTCCCTTTGTTCTTTAACTTTACTGACAGGAAGCTTTATTGGCTGCTGTCCCTTTAAGAGCAGACAGACACGCGGATCTCACCGTTTATATACTGTCTATGGATCTCACACGCGCCTTATTCTCTCACAAGCGTGAAATATTTTAACACGTTAAACCAGACAAAAATTAATCGCATGCGTTAATTAAAAAATTTATCGCATGCACTAATATATATATGTATATGTGTGTGTGTGTGTGTGTGTGTGTGTGTGATGGAAAAGCTAACCCAGATAGAATACATTTGTTCAATATGGAAAACTGTGTGTCTGTAGGTTGTCTGGCTGTATGGTGACAGAGGAAGGCTGTGGTTATGTGTCTTCAGCTCTGAGTTTAAACCCATCACACCTGAGAGAGCTGGATCTGAGCTTCAATCACCCAAGAGAATCAGGAGTCAAGCTACTCTCTGACAAACAGATGGATCCAAACTGCTCACTGCAGATACTCAAGTATGTGGGACAATAAGAGGCCCGGTTTACACCTGGTATTAAGATTTGCCTCAGGTGATCTGACCACAAGTCGGTTACTCTCATTCGGATGTAGAGCAATAAACTCTCATAGAATGTATTTATTACCAATATATTGAATAGGGCTGTTAAGCAGTTAAAAATTTTAATCAAATGAATTACATGGTGTGGCGATTAATTAATTTATTAATTACACGCACATCAAATTTGGCTGAGAAATTACCCCCAAAAGATAATTTAAAGTCATTGTGTAAAGCATCAAATAGATATTGCAAAAAGTAGCTTCAGAAAGAAATATTTGATTCAGCATAGAATTTATTACATGTAATGGCAATTTTGAGAAGTTAATATCAAACAGCATCAGAGGTGTAAGAAAACTTTCACGAGACAAAACTGTAATAAAGAGAAAAGGTTTATTTCAATGAGGTTTCCATTCACAAAAGCCGCAGCCACCCAGCTTTGAAACAGAATACCTAATAGACATAATAAAACATACAGATCTTATACAGTTTCTTGGCAAAAGAACTCCTCCTTCCAGGTTTCTTGTAAATTTCCAGAAAGATACCCCCTATCTCCAGCTAGTTCGGACTGGTTTCTACCCCCCTGGTGCAGGTCACACTGTTCTTTGTCCCTGAGACACCCAAAGGCCTTCATCTACGACCTAAATTGCCTCTCGCTTCCCTGTCCCTCCTCAGCTGCTAGAAAACCTCACAGAAACATATGATTAAACAGTTTGGAAACGAATGATAATAAGAAATGCTGAATTTTCCAAAACAATTCCTCCTCTTTATCATTCTCTGATAAACGTATTAAAAGGAAAATTTACCCTTGTCTTCTAATTTTCTTAAAATCATTACATCATTACATTTCAAGAACAGAATTGATTCAAGTCTTTACATCACAGTTATACTCTTCATGTCTGACTTTTATATACCTGATACTTTACTTGAACCTTCATTAAAATTTAGAATGAAAAAGCTTAGGCTGTTTTTTTCAGGATAGGCCCTCTATGTTATAGCAAGCAAGTAAAGGTTTATTCTGAAACCGGGCTAGATGAATAAGCACTGTTATTGCATCCCCGACACTTAGATCGGACCCTCAGTCACCCCAGTATAAACAAGAAATAGTATAGATCACATTAGTATGGAAAAAACATATCAATTCATAAAAAAAGATGCAAAGAAATAGTATACATAAAAATCCCTCATTTCAAACCCTTCCACTTGTACGTCACCTCGTAACTTGTTATGAAAATCCTCTAGACAGGAACGTAAACAGAGCCACTGATAAGCAGTTCTCTGTATTCACGGATGACCGCTGTTTTTAACCTTCTGAACATATCATCATTCTTACAATGGAAAAAGAAATAAAAATAATGAAAACAATAATAATAATAAAAACAGTGAATAGAACAGTCAATCATTGACATCAAACCCTAAACAATCAAAGTTTAGAAAATCCCTTTCCTGGTCCCAGGAAGGCAACAAAAAGAAAGAAAACACATTTAACTCATGTCTGTATACACGTCATCGCTGTCATAATCATCACATTGCTCTCCATCAGTTATTGGGTACAGAGTCAGTTTCACTGCTTGGACTGACGTGCTAACCGTCCCTGCCCTGATCATTCTCTGCACTAAGCTGGAAAGGCACTTCATAATGCATGGGAAACAAAACAGAATCAGTAATCCCATACCCACAATTGGCAAGACAGTTTGAATTATTCTATAAAACCACCCTGACCATGCAGACATCAGCCACACCACCCACTCACTATCAGTAGTTTTAGGCGGCTCTTTCACAGCTTTCCTCATGTGCTCAATGATATTGGTTATGTTTGTCACTGTAATCAGGAATATTAAAACATGATACCCCCAACATTTTACAAGCTCCACATTTCTTTGAAGTCAAAGCTTCAGAGCACAGCTGCTTACAGCGTTTGCTCTCCTCTTTTCACTGTTTGTTTCAGGACTCTTCACAAAAGTATAAGAATTTGTACTACATGTCATCAATTTCATTAAAACTGTGTTGAAACAGTATTCCTCTATCAAGTGGTTAGTCTACAGATTCAACTTAATGTTATCTATATTATTTCAGTCCCACTTATCTCTGCTGTTTCACAAAAAAACTAAACATCATATTACTCATCTCTCAATCCCTAAATCGCACAGGCTCAGTTAACAGCTTTTAGCGGACATTGAATGAGAGAGACTCTCAGGCATTTAGGACTGGCACACTGTACTCTCATAAACTTCTAAAATCAAACTTTATCTACCACTTAAACTTTTAACTCTAGCCCAGCAGTAAGGCATCTTTGCCAGAATTTACATCTATTTTTTTTAAACAACCATAATTTACATTTGTCTTTTGCCCACATCAGGGAATTTAGACATTACAAATTTCCTCTCAGATCGTGTCTCTGTCGCACTGGACGTCTCAGCCACAGCACACACCAGATTCAGATAAGCAAACTGTTTCAGCCAATCACAAGCTTATCTTTTGAAAGCAAAACATCAGCTCTTAGTTTTTTCATGGTCAACTATTCCTCCACGTTCAAAACACTAACATCAGGGAATTTAGACATTACAAATTTCCTCTCAGATCGTGTCTCTGTCGCACTGGACGTCTCAGCCACAGCACACACCAGATTCAGATAAGCAAACTGTTTCAGCCAATCACAAGCTTATCTTTTGAAAGCAAAACATCAGCTTTTTATTTCTTTCATTTCTCCCTTATTTACTTGCACGTTCTTTTCACATACTTTAGCACTGCGTTCACATTCTTAGTTCTTTCTCAGACGAAAACTTTGATATCGTCATTTAAACACTGATCTACTTTCAAACCCACATTAATACACGTCCCTTTCACGTTATCACTTTCTTTTCTGAGTGTCCATTTACAATTACAGGCTAAATGGCCCCGCTGACCATAATTAAAACTCTCTTTGCCTATAGTTTGATCATTGAGCTTTCAAACAGCTCCAACTTACTGCACACCCTTGAAGCAGTGTGTCCCAATCAGGAATGTAAACAGAGCCACTGATAAGCAGTTCTCTGTATTCTTTTACACCAGTGTGGATTCAATCACAACAGCCAAATCATAATCTTCATCATTATCATTGGCAGCACATACATTTTCATAAACTGCACAGAAAATCATTCAACATATTCTAAGGGGTTTTCACTAAACATTTTCTTTTTTTTAACTTCAACCACCTTGTTTGGCAGATACACAGAAGTTCCCACATTCATTAAAGCTGGATAACAGCCCCCTGACCAGTCCTTTTTCCAAACGGTGATATGATATTACCACAAACCCAAACTGCCGCCGGTGAACTTTGATACGGTTTATCGAATGGACACTTAAAGTTGATTTCTTCGTGGTTGGTTTTACTTCTGCAGTCTGACCACCCAGTTTTCAATTGTCTCGGTCTGACCTTTGCTTGTCCCCTCGTCTCTCATCCAGGCCAGCTCCTCTCCAGAGGCCCGTTCGATCTCGGGTGGCCCTGGCAGCACGATAGGTTTCGCCGTTGTTGTTGTTGTTTGTCGTCGGGGTTCCTCCTCCTGTTGCTCTCCTGATATGGGTGGAACTCTCCTGCAGTGATTGGCATTCACCCACGTAATCACCCGGTCTGGTTTTGTGCAGGAACGTCTCTGCTACTTTGCCCCTGGTATTTCTTTCACCTGCACAGAACTGTTAGATCACAAACACGACATCTCTTTGCAGTAATTCAACATTTCATTCTCACACACATCTGTTGATGGAAGCCTCCTTCTTTCCCCCGTTATACCCATGAATGGTGGTCTACCAAAGAGGATTTCAAATGGGCTCAAATTTGTTTTTGACTCTCTTTTTCATTCGTTCACCCACGAGAGTCCTGTTTCTTCACAGCATTTTGCCAATTTGTTCTTTACCGTCTGGTTTTCACGCTCAACAGCGCCCCCGCTGGCAGCGTCTTAGGCACAATGTGTTCCATCGTGACCACATATCCACGACTATATACCAAACAATATTTCTGTTTTCCGCACGGGGTTAGTTCAATGAAATCAATCATTAAATATTCAAATGGCCCGTCTGGGGCTGGCTGACTTGCCAGTGGTGTTTTAATGCCCCGTGCAATGTTATATGCGGTGCAAATCACAAATCTTTATCTTTTGCAAAAATTCTCAGCATATATTGTGAAACCTTTGGTAAACCACAATTCTCTCATTTGCATAATCATCCCCTCTTTTAATGCATGGTCCCACCAATGCATTAATTTAGCCTAATGTAAGAAAAAATGGCTGGGCAGACATGGCTGTCCACCAACAGATCTCCATACACCATCAACAAGGCTGCAGCCTGCCGTCTTCCATTTGTTTTTCTCAGCTCCTGTGGAAAAAGACTGCATGCTCTGTAAACAAGGAGAAATGTCATTGTTAAGGTTATTGTCAAGTTGTACGCAAGTGGCGCCAATGTTATCAGCTCCAGTTTGGGTTTGTTGCCGCTGCCTTCGCAGCCATATCAGCTCTGGCGTTGCCTGTTGATACGAAACTTTTATCATTAATATGCGCTGCGCATTTACAAATCACAATCTTGTCTGGCAGCATAATGGCCTCCAAAAGGTCAGATACTAACGTAGCGTTCAGTATTGGTCGTCCGTCTGACTTAAAAATTTTCTGTGCTTCCACAGAGCACCAAAGTCATGCGTGACCCCAAAAGCATAACGCGAGTCTGTGTAAATTGTTACACACTTGTCAGTCATCAGTTTACATGCTTCAGTCAAAGCGACTAGTTCAGCTGCCTGTGCAGAGTAATGACATGGTAATTTGCCAGATCTTACAGTTTCAAATTCAGTCGTCACCGCATAACCTACGTTATTCTGTCCTGTTTGTGGATTCTTCGACGCAGATCCATCCACAAAAAGGACATTGTCACAATTATCAAGCGGAACGTCCAAAAAATCTGGACGCGGTGTGCACACCTTTTAACAGTGACATTTGGCATGTCAAACTAAATTTTATGATACCTCAATCGAGCTGTAGACAAATGTGACGTTCTCTGCTCCTGCAAAATCAAAGACACCAAATGTGAGACCCCTAAAGTCAGATCAGCATAGCCTACAAACTCTCTTGAGGCCATTGAGGGCCAGTTCAGCTACCACCACCGCCCGGAGACAGTGTGGCAATCCCGCTGCCACGGGGTCGAGTTTTGTTGAAAATAGGCTACGTGTCTCATCGGTCACCATGCGTCTACAGGAGAACAGAAGTCATAAGGTCATGCTTTTCATCAACCATCTAAACAATGGATGGTCTACAACCAGAAGGCCTAACAATCGAGATATCTCATTGTGCTTTCATGTTATCAAATGCTGTCTCAGCTTCACTTGTCCAAACAAGTCTGTCACATGACTTCAACCCTTTCCCTGTTGTCAGGGCTCGTAAAGGCTGTTCTAAAATGGCATAATTGGGAATGAATGTACGACAGTAAGCACACATCCCCAAAAATGACAGCAACTGTTTTTTGTTACAGGCTTTGGGGCCTCTTTTATGCCCTGCACCCTTTTCTGTGACAGTGCTTTGCTGTTTGGTTTGATAACATGCCCCAGGAATGCCACTTCCTGTTTCACAAACTGCAGCTTTGAAAGGCTGACCTGGTGCCCCTCCCTTTCAAGATGCTTCAGGAGAGTCACAGTGTCAGCCCTGCAAATAGACTCACTTTCTGAACAGATCAAAAGGTCATCAACATAAGAAACGAGTTCGGTTAATTTCGGTTCTAACTTGTGAACCATCACAAGGCCTAATTACACCCTCTTTCAACAGAGCGTCAAACACTGGTTTTATGCCCTCTATTGCTTCACGTTTCAGGGAATACTGTGCCTTACATGGTCTGAAATCAGATTTTGGTGTGATTACAACTGGCTCACAACCTTTTATCAGCCCCACATCATATTTGTTTTTTTTCACACAAGTTTGGTGATATTTGTGCCAAAGAAATATCAATTTCTGAGGCAGAAATATCCCCCTCTCCCTGTCCTGTCACATTTTCCCAATAGCAGTCACATTTCTCTGAACCCCCAACCTCAAAGTCACATTTTGATTTAAATGCCCCCATACTCTGACTCTCTGCTGTGTGTGTGTCAACTCTCACCCAGTCTGTGGCCGATAGACACTCTCTCACAAAAAGGCCTGCATCTCTCCACTGCTGGCTTATGGCCTTGGAGACAGATATGTGGCAGGCAGTGTTCTCTGTCATTTAGATAACAAACTTTCTGACTGTCACACTGCAGCCAATGCGCACACACACTTTCTGTCCAGAAAATCTGGTCAAATTTCACACTTTCATTCTTCACAGAATTAAACCACATCTTTTCAAAGTCTGAATCTCGCTCTGTTACGACATGTGATGTACAATGCATTTTGTCATTTGTCATAAACTCTGTATTGACTGGGTCTGTACGATCTTTTGCCAATTTCAAAATCTTTTCTGCCCAATCAATATCTGTTACCTGCCAGACACAAGCCCACTTCGGCTCAAATTTAGAACAAGTAATTTGTGGTGCCTCCTCAATGCTAATTCCATAAGAATCAGCACAGAGGGACAAATTTAATTTACACTTTCCCGTAGAAAACATGGTAAATCACATGGTCGTAACGTGGACAGACTGATACCAGAATCGACCAAAAATTCAATAATTACCCCCTTGACTAATAACGGGTAAATTGGCATTTCAGGAAACCCTGTACCTTTGTACAATCTCATACATTCGTCATTCACAACACTGCTCAAAGTATCAGAAACTTTGCTCAAAGTTTCATCAGACACACAAAAAGATTTGCAAGCAGTTTTTTCATTGCAGGTAGCAGAAAGAAGATCAGTGTATGTGTTTGTGTGTGCGTCGTGTGTGTGTGTGTTAGTAAAAATATTTTCACTTCCCTTTGCTGTAGCCAGAGATTGGCCAGAACCGGACTCTTTCCGTCCCGCTCTCCAGCCCCCTCGGTTCAATCCGACTTCATGGTGGGACACGCGCTGCTCCAGTGTCCATCTTCTTGCACACTCTATATTTTGTACAGTCTCGGAGCGAGTGGGCATTTGTGGCACAAACATAACAGCTCCATTTTCCTCCAGCAGCTCTTCTCTGTCCTCTTCGGTTAGCAGGGTTTGAACGGGAAGATGCAGGTTTGTTGGGTTGTTTAGGTTGTCGTTGTTGCATAACCACCATTGTGAGGGGTTTTTTCTTCTCCTTTCTGTCCTCTTCAGCGTGAGTAGCGTGCCACAGCGTTGCACTCAAACGCCCGTGTAACTGTGCATGAAACTGCGCTGTTAGTCTGTGTGCCACTCGCTCTGCGGCCTCTGCCCCCTCTCGCGCTTCTCTTGCATCTGTCTCTGCCTGCGCTGCTCTTTGGGCTGCCTCTGCCAGTTCAATTTGTGCTCGTGCTTCTGCAAGTCGTGCTTCTTGGGCTGTTCTCGGGGCTGGTGGAAAGCGGTCCAGATCGAGCCTGAGGGCCGGTATCTCTGCTACTGGGTAGTGAGCTGTATTGTAGGCAGACGGCGGAGCCGTTGCCACCTCAGTCACATGTGGAAAAGCACATACATTCGGTTCATTAGTAGCATTCTGTTCCAGTGGAACTGTTTTTACACACACAACATTACATGCCAATTCTTTTTGTATTTGCTCTCGTTCTCGCCTTTCAGCCTCTTCTACCCAACACATTATAGTCGGTTCACAGTTCTTACACACATGTTTGACACACACACAGCAGCTACTCTGTTTTCCCTCGTTCTTTTCTACTGACTCTTTTACTACATTTAGTCTTATTTTACTCAAGGTCCCCGCTTCGGGAAAATCGTGATATTTGATCAGTTTCTGTATGTCAACCATACATTTACCACCATAATTATTTCTCATTTGACAGAAAATTGGTGTATAAAAATGATCTAATTTACTGTTAGATGACCCCATTTTTGGCTGAATTTCCCTTCTGGATTTCACTTTCGACACGTGTCTTGCAGTATCTGTCAAACGTCTTCAACAGACCCGATCTTATTTCACCCAAAATCGGTCGGGTTTCAGCAAATATGCTGTGCTTTTGTAATTATGTTTTACTCAAAATCTTCTGTTCACCTAATCAATCCGGCGTGGCTCTTCCGTCCACTCTTGCAAGACTTCTTCGGGTTACAGAGACTTCGAGCAAAACTAATTAACCAGCACCTGTGATTATCTGAATCACCAGTGGTACCCCTGTCCACTAACGAGCTAAGTGTGGCAGAAACCGGTCTGAATCTGTCAGATCAGTTTCTCCCTCAAAAATTGTGATTCCCTAAATCACCTCTCGCCCGTACCAAAAGGAAAAACTCAGCCAACATGGTTCACGTTCACACACAATTATCAAATCACACTTAACATCAATAAAACAGTTCTGCCGTTTCTTACCCAGAGATGCTTTCTCTTTTCTGTAATTGCCGCGGATTCTTTCTGATCCTGGTGGGAGTTCCTCCCCTGGTTCTGAACGCCGGAATTGGCTCTCTCTCCCTTAACCTGTTGAGTCACTATCTCAAACAGTCGGGGTATGAGACGGCTGCCTGATGCCGCCGGGATTGTACACTTCCGTCAAAATCCGTTCTTCAGGACCAGGAGAAGAAGATCCGCACAGGATCCCACTTCTGACACCAAGTTGTAATGGCAATTTTGAGAAGTTAATATCAAACAGCATCAGAGGTGTAAGAAAACTTTCACGAGACAAAACTGTAATAAAGAGAAAAGGTTTATTTCAATGAGGTTTCCATTCACAAAAGCCGCAGCCACCCAGCTTTGAAACAGAATACCTAATAGACATAATAAAACATACAGATCTTATACAGTTTCTTGGCAAAAGAACTCCTCCTTCCAGGTTTCTTGTAAATTTCCAGAAAGATACCCCCTATCTCCAGCTAGTTCGGACTGGTTTCTACCCCCCTGGTGCAGGTCACACTGTTCTTTGTCCCTGAGACACCCAAAGGCCTTCATCTACGACCTAAATTGCCTCTCGCTTCCCTGTCCCTCCTCAGCTGCTAGAAAACCTCACAGAAACATATGATTAAACAGTTTGGAAACGAATGATAATAAGAAATGCTGAATTTTCCAAAACATTACACATATATTTTTTGATCATGAGGTTGAGTAAATAATTACTGAATTTTAATTTTTGGATGAACTATACCTTTAATGTTCTAATACTGTACACCCAAAGCGCTTTACAATTATATCAGGGAATATCTCCTCAACCACCACCAGTGTGCAGCATCCACTGAGATGATGCTGTAAGCCCGTCTATTGGTCCAATGAGGGTTTCCAATAATACGGGGAAGGTTTCTCTGCGTATTACTTGTGTTTCCTTTTTCGCAACACAACAAGATTAAATGCAATATATTTTCTCACATTTATTGACTCGTTATTTTATCTGACTCCATAAATGAAAAAGATTTTAATGATGTCTGTGCCTCATTAAACGTGAACGAATATTTGATTATTATTTTAAACTCTGATTATATTTCACCCGCTTAGATCAGGAAACTATATCACTCTGAGGTACCTTATTCTCGCAAGGCCTCACGGCACAATTTCGCCAGTCCCGATCATCAGAACAGAGGTAATTGGCTAAATATCTGGGATTTGCCATATTCACAAGTGCACAATCAAAGATATGTAATATAGCCCCCTCTGGAACTTAATTCAATCGTTTTACTTTAGTAGAGGTCTTGACCACCATTAAAATACATTAGTCGATCAACTTTACTTTTCTTAAAATGGCTTTTGCTTAGCCAAGCTTGTAGCATTCCACGTACACTGATCTAAAGTAACATTAAATTAGAACAGAGGTAATTAGACGCACCCAAATATATCTTGATCAAACAGCATTTGCTAATTCTAGACGAAAATAACTCGTCTCTGCATCCAAGTACATGATGCCAGATATTAGCCGTCGCTAATCTGACGCAAAACTTGTGGAAATATACGAATCCGATAATCTACTTGGGAAAAACAATCTCAAGAGTCAGTCAGAATAAAATCAAACATTTACTATTTATTGACCAGGTAATGAAGCAATAATTCAAAATCCAAAAAACTAAAATAAAGAGTATTTTTACTTTTATTTCCTTATTTATTTAGTTTTGTGGACATGCCTGTACAGGTCATGCAGGGAATGAATGATTTAGAGATGGGCAATATGGCCAAATTCTTATATCACGGTTTATGTCCTTTAATATCACCCTAACTGTATATATAGGTTTACCATACATAGGCCTACTACTGTCATGACACACACATGAGAAAGACAGATCCAAGTGGAGTAATATTTATTGGGTAATCCACAATCGTATCCAGTCCAGGCAAGGGTCAAAACCATAAAAGCAATCCAAGAAACAAGAAACAAAACAAGAACAGGGAACAAACAGACCTCCGGAAGTGTGTTGACATAAACAAGGACTCCGTGACAAACACTGAAACAAACAGGAATATATACATACAGATACTGACAAGGTGACGGGAGACAGCTGTGTGCAATGAATCAATAAGTGACAGAACAGGATGATGGGAAATGTAGTCATGAAGTAATGGTGACAGTATGGGGAAGAGACCTCTAGTGGACACCCGGGATACACAAACCAGACACTGTGACATCTACTCTTTATTCTGGACATGGCCGTAAAACATCAGCCGGTCGGGATTTCTAAAATGGCTTGGCACACATGAACAGAAGCCGCTGATAGCAGACACTTTGACACGGAAGCACGTGAAATTAAGTACATTTAATCACATTTAATGTAAATGTGCTGGATGAGGCTGATAAGAGCTTGTGTTTATTGTCTATGAGACTCACACACCAGCTCAGAACGAGGAGAGAAACCAACGTACATTTTTACTTAAGTCTACGCAAGCATATTGATCAATGCGTTCGAAACGCGATTGCGAATTCAATGTGACAATTTAAATGCTTAAAAATATAACGCATATTCCAAAGATGCAGCTCTTAGATACTGATTAATCACACGATTTAGGTTAAATCATCAAGTGGAATTAACCAGGAATAAATCAAACAAAAGTTGCATCATGTACAAGCAGCAAGTGAGACACACATATCATGCCATGCATTGTAGATACGTACACAGAAGCTAACTGCATTTTTAATGTATCTTCCGAAAATAATGTTGACAGCAACAATAGGAACAAACTTTTCCATAAAGAGGTGATATTTCCGCTATAAATTGATTTCCAGGAGCTTTAAAAAAAAAAAAAACTTGTGGCACACCCACTCAAAACGGTGTGACGAGACTCTTATCTCACGAGAATGGACGAGACATGAGATTGGGTTCACAAGAATAAGACGAAACGAGATTTTTGCACAATATTTTATAGAAATCCTCAATGACAAAGTTCATGACTGGAAAAATAGTCTGCAGGTGCATTTTGAAATGTTTTAACTAATAATCTTCTAATGAATGTCATTTCAGTTCTACTTTGAGTATGAATTACCATATGCATTAAAAGACAACAATATACAAGCACTGTATGAGGTTTTGCCACAAACTCAACTGACTAGCTTTTCTCCTGTATGATTTCACATGAGTCTCTTCAGACCTTACTGTACATGAATTATGAGCTTCCAGAACTTCTGGTTGAGGCTGTGTGTGACGACCTGATTGAACTCCTTACCACAAATTGAACATATAAATAAAAACAGTATAAATAATACAAATAATACGTTTTCTCTTAGTCTTATTAAGTGCAAACAATAAGTGCAAGTGCATCCATAATAAAAGTACTGTAGCGCACAGAGTCTTTATAATTGTTGTGAAATTGCTGTTTTGAGGCGGTGAGTTCGGAAAAAGGCCGGGTAGAGAGAAACGAGCGAGTGAGTTAAGCTGGGGTGATTGTGTACAGTTGTTGCGTTCCAGACCAGTTAAAAGTTCAGAAACGGAGCCTCCCTTGTCTTACGTTCTTCAGACGTTACAGTACTCTCTCAATATTCAAAGAGAAAACAGAGGCCAGAGCCACAACTACACAGTCCAGAGACAGGTTTGATATTTTGAGACAGGCTGTTGTATGTATGCAGCCTAATTTGCGCGCATCAGGGAGCTTGTGTTTTACTTTCACTTTGGGATTCGCGATTGCACGTACTCCGTAGCGGCAGTGCTGAGCGCGCATTCTATAAGATAAGACATTTATCAGACGTTTTAGGCTCTGTTGCGCAACAAATCCTCCGCCATCATCACGCGATCAGTGAACTGTGGTTCGTGCTGCACTGTGCGACTGCAACTCGTGCTGGATGAGTAGAGCAGACGTTTACAATGGTGTTTATTTAGATAAAACAGTGGAGGCACGTATCTATGTGTGAATGTACTATTCTGTGCTCATTTCACCCTCACGCTCCGTCATGGCGAGACCACGAGACTGCTTTTCACTCGACGAGAAATCTCGTCACATTTTAGTCTCGCGAGTTCTCGTAGCTCGAGATGCAGAGGAGCCATGGATGCATTTACACTGCAATTACAATTGCATAAATAATGTTATGAGATTAATGTTTTAAATATAACATTTTTAATTTTGAAATATGTATAAAACAATTAACATGTACTGCGTTAGATTAAACTGAGAAGGGTCACAGCACTTGCATATTGTTGTCCTACTGTTAGTTTCACGGCTTCTGCTCTCATTTGTAAGTCGTTTTGGATAAAGCGTCTGTTAAATGAATAAATGTAAATGAAATGATGGAAACAATGAAATGATACGTTTAAATATTAAGATACCAGCAGACAAGCTAATCCAGCACAAATTACAGCATAAAAAGTATTTTCACCTCATAATTAAATACAAAATGAGGGTGAAAACTGCAAAAGGGTCAACCTTTTTAAAAAGTTCTTTAGAAATAGGCCTAAATAAAACAATTAAATGTAAAATAATATAAAATGTGTTCTGTTTTTCATTCGATTGCTTCCTGTATAGGCACCATTGCGCACAATATGTTTTTTCTTCAAAATGATGTGAAAATCACCCTGCCTAATCATTCACATAACACAATACATTGATTTGAATTTTGCAAAGCACTTTCTGTTTGGACAGGCAATATTCAAGTGGGTGTCAACGATCATGCATATTTAGGTTGGTTCACACCTGAGGAGACAATGGGGCCTGCATACTTAATTACCCATTCATTCAGGTGAGTCACTGAGCCACAAGAATGCAAGAGCAACAGTTGGAAGCATCTCAATTCTTTTTTATTTTTCCACATATTGTGCTTGCAAATTGGCCTATAATATCCAAGGAAAACATGTCTAGTAATTGTGCAGTTAATTCTCATACTGTATTTTCAGTTTTGGAATATTACACTGTAAAAAATTTGTAACACTCCCAAATCAAAAATTTCAATTGACCGATAACATCTACATTTTTCAATTGGCCCAAGTGAAATTCTGTAAATTCTAAAATTAAATGTACAGATTTTCACTTGGGCCAATTGAAAAATGTAGATGTTATCGGTCAATTGAAATTTTTGATTTGGGAGTGTTACAAATTTTTTACAGTGTAATCCTCTCCCCAAATTTGTCACTAATAAAACACAATAAAAATTATTCAAAGAAAAGGCTTATATTTACCTTTTAATAGTTTGTTTACATCTACCTTGTAAATATTTTTTTTTATTAAAAAGGTTACAATTACAACAACAATTCAAGTGTAATCTTTCTTTGTAAAAACTAAAGTATACATTTTCATACATATTTCAAAGTTAAGGATTTGATTGATTATTTGATTACTTTATTTTTGACAAAACATACTATATTTAACATGAGCAAAAATTGGCAAACAAAAGCTTATTTGAGGTGGCAGATATTTTACAGTAAAAATGTATAATCTATCCAAAACTAATCAACGAAATGTTGTCTTTCATATGTCAGTAACATAGGTCTTTCATTTTTATTATAAGAAATATAAATGTTAATTTGCAGTTTAATACGTTGCTTATACAAATACATTTTATTTCAACATATTTCAGTCGATTTTTAATCCGTATAGCAATACAGTTTGCTAAAACTGAAACATTCATTCACAAACAGAAACGCCTGACTGTAACGTTGTTTTTATGAAATATTAGGGCATATAAATGTTAATTTTCAGTTTAATACGTTGCTTATACAAATAGCCTACATTTTATTTCAACATATTTCTGTCGATTTTTACTCAACTCAGTATAGCAATACAGTTTGCTAAAACATCATCATTCATTCACACAGAGACGCAATTTAAATTTAAACTGTCTTTTTGCGAGCTGTGGTAAACAGCGCGCATCTCTGCGGCTGCCGTTCATTCATTCACAGAAACGCGATTAACTTGAGAAGGAAAAAAAACTTACTACAGTATTCGGATCCTCACTCCTCGCAATACCCGCACTATGAGGTAGATTTTCCATTATTATTATTTCTCACAGCGCTGCCAGATGGTGTAAACACGTAGGCTACAATGATATGATTAAACTTGTGTTTTCTCGAGCTGATATGGGGCGTTCACAGGTTTGCTTGGATTGCCTCAGTAATTTGCGTTTGAATAGCACGCGCTCTCTGTGGGCGGGTTCACATTACATTTGAATGAGCTCTAATTAGCTCGACTGGAATCGCTCTCTTTTAATACAGATTTCACAAGATGAGAATATTTGTTTTTTTATATAAATTACCTCATTTAAAAGAAGAGAATTCAAGCTTCATACCTGTGTGTCTGTATGCCTGTTTGACTCAGTATTCGCTGAGTTATTGTTCATTTTCGGACGCGTTTCAGAATGGTCTTCACTGACAGAGAGAAGGCAGAACTCGCATCACGTTTATTTTTCTTTATTTGGCAAAAAGCACAACACTTTGTTTTTATTGTGAGTATACACAAAAATAATACACATTTAACAGAATCGATTGATGTATGAAACTTGCTTGTAATATCAAAGTCCACAGAGCAAAATTAATTTCTTTTGAACTGAACTGAAAAAAAGCGAGCCTATCGCGCCGGCGCGATTGTCGACCTCAGGGGGTTAACCCTCTGGGGTCTGGGGTTTTTTTGGGGTCCTTGAGATGTTCTGACATGCCCTGACATTTGTACTTTTTTCAGTTGCTTATAAACATATTAATGGCAAAGGTGTAAATTCACTCTATATAGCACAAACAGGACTTCCATAATATGTGAGCCATATGTATGTACATGTTTTCATTTTTGAGAGAATAATGTTTATGCATGGTTATCGAAAAAACAAAAAAATTAAAGTTTCTGAAATAAGGCCACAAAACACATACTAAATATGTGGCAATAAGACTTTTGACTAATGGATGTCATCGCCTAGAGTTTTTTCTTCAAAATGATGTGAAAATCATCCTGCCTAATCATTCACATAAAAAGATACATTGATTTTAGTTTTGTGAAACACTTTTAGTTTGGAAAGCCAATATGCGGATGGGGTCGTAAACGCTCCAACAGCATCATGCATATTTAGTAGTTCACACCTGATGTCCCTGCATACTTAATGAGCCATTCATTCAGGTGTGTCACCTATAGCTAACTTAAATATACAAGCTTCATAAAAATGATCATTCTAGGAGAAAATTTCAGATGGCATTCTTGAACTCTTCATATATACACACACATATATATATATGCATGCACATACATACTTTCTAATCTTTTCAAAACTAGTCAACGTCTTTCAAAACTAAAGTATACATTTTATCATACGTATTTCAAAGTAAAGGATTCATTAGTTAGTTGATGACTTTATTTTTGACAAAACACATACAGTATATATTCCTCATCTCAGTATAGCAATAGTTTGCTAAAAGCTGTTCATTCAATACAGCAGTATTTGAAAATCGATCATATTTTGTAAAATTACATTTATATTTGCATTTATGTCAAAACCTAGACACTTTTAAACATCAAAAGCACATTTATTAATATGTATTCGTGTCAAAATGACAAATAAACAGATTTTCCTATTCAATTTTGCATGGAAATGCTTCCAAGACGCTTGCGTGTCGCGTGAAAAATAGGCGTCGGTTCTATTTCTAGCATGCACATCTTTCTCTTTACATACATATTATATAAACTGTGAATATTTGTTTTTTATAAATTTAAAAGAAGAGAATTCAAGCTTCATGCCTGTGTGTCTGTATGCCTGATTGACTGAGTATTCGAGTATTCGAACTGAGTTACAGTTCATTTTCGGACGCGTTTCAGAATTGACTTCACTGACGGAGAGTAGGCAGAACTCGCATCATGTTTATTTTTCTTTATTTAGCGAAAAGCACAACACTTTGTTTTTATTATGAGCATACACAAATGCTCCGGCGCGATAGCCGACCCCAGGGGGTTAACAAGCACACTTTTTGTTCCACCGAAAATATTTACTACAATGTTGTCCAATTGCTTACCAAGATCATGTACCTTTTTCAGCCCAAACACACACTGTGTGGAGTGCATTTCATTATCTGAAATACACTTAGTTTTATTTGGCATGGATAACCAAAACTTTCCCAGAAAAAGTTCACCACAAATTCACATGACAAACCTATTAAGCTATAACAAAAAAAAAAAAAAAAAAAAGATTTTTTTTAAAAGTGTTTTTGTTTCATGTTGTGAAACTTGGAAGTTTTGAAGAAGTTACTCAATTTAAATTAACATTTGTAGGATCACTAACTTCTAAATTGTCAGCAAACTAAGCTTGTTTTAAAGGGTAATGGTGCGCGCGCACACACACACACACACACAAGCTAGGTTGGGTAGAGTGAACAATTACCTAAGAGTCACAAAAGAAGTGATAGAGCTAAGCTCAAGTTAGAATTGTATGTTCTGAGAATAAAGAGGCTACACGCCAGTTCAAACAATTTATTTGTTCAGAGTGTTTGATCAATAAACACTACATGGTACCAGGAGTGAACTGTCCTGTGATACAACAGAGATGGATGCTGTCAAACCACCGCAATCGCTGAACCTTACCGGGAGTGTTGATAGCAGCTGGCGGACATTCAAGCAGCAATTCACGCTATTTATGCAGGCTGTTGGTCTGGATGGTAAGGCGGATTCACGGAAAATAGCGTTGCTCTTGACTGTTGCTGGACCTCAGGCGATTGAAGTATACAATACTTTTACGTTCGCGGACGCTGCGGATGGAGAAAAATATGATGAGGTCATAAAGAAATTTGACGAGCACTGCTCACCCAAGAAAAACGAAACATACGAAAGGTATGTGTTAGGGCTGTAGTCAAGACCACCTTTGTCGAGTCCAAGACAAGTCCAAGACCAGGACTAGTCGAGTCCAAGTCAAGACCGAGTCCAAAGAGGTTCGAGTCCG
This sequence comes from Rutilus rutilus, assembly GCF_951802725.1. Classification (NCBI taxonomy): domain Eukaryota; kingdom Metazoa; phylum Chordata; class Actinopteri; order Cypriniformes; family Leuciscidae; genus Rutilus; species Rutilus rutilus. The sequence continues at coordinate 59,805,395 of NC_140210.1, forward strand.
AGTCAAGACCGAGTCCAAAAAGGTTCGAGTCCGAGTCAAGACCGAGTCCAGGACAGGAAAAAAAAAAGTCTGCTAAAAAAATATAGGCTATAGCCTATAGAAATTAAATCACTATGTAATAATGAAATAATGAATAATTTTAATTTTATTTAAAATAATTGACAAATTCAAAGAACAAAAAAAAAAAAAAAAAAAAAATTATATAGGCCTAAAGGAGCACACACATTCGTTTCGACTGTCTGATCAGCCTCACATTCTGTTCCTGTCAATCATACACGCGATGTCAACCAATTAAACTGCATGAGGGAAGGCCAAGCCAACTCACAGACACACACACACACACACACACACAAGAGATGCGGATAAACCGCGGATCGGGCGGATGACGTGACGAAAAATAATATTTTAATTAAATTCAGGCTGGTGGCGGCTGAAGCAATCAAATTAAAAAAGTTTGCCACTAAGCAAACCTGCAAGTTATGAGCTGGGTTATTTTGTTTCGATATTTGCTATATTTTAAAACAGCCAGTCATTGGAGCCTAACGTTACCACTCGTGGAATAGGCAAAGAAAGAAAGATAAGAAAAAAAGTCGGAAACCTTTGCCCATTAATTAGATGTGCAAGGCAAGCAGGCTAGTTTTCGGGGTGTTATGGACAATCAAAAATGTGAATATTCACGTTGCACTAGCGGTGGACTTTCAGCGAGTTTATTTAAACATTTATTTTTTAAAGAGCCGTTTGTGAGTCAAAAGAGCCGGCTCTTTTCAGTGAGCTGATCAAACGAGCCCGTTCACGAAAAAGAGCCGGCTCTTTTCAGTGAGCTGAGTGAAACGAGCCGGCTCACGAAAAAGACCCGAAATGCCCATAGTTATTAAGTGGCCAGTGTTTCACTTTCCCTCCAATAATATTTTGTTTTAATATCGCGGCGACGTATGTGTGATTACTGGGAACATAATAAAGACTCCTGGACTCGGTCGAGACCAAAAGCCATATTTGGCAAGACCAGTGGCCGAGACCGAGACAAGTCCGAGTCCGAATACCAGCGAGTCCGAGACAAGTCCGAGACCATAGAAAAACGGTCTCGAGTCCGGACTCGAGTCCAAGACCGGACTCGAGTACTACAGCCCTAGTATGTGTTTCGTTCACGCATTCAAACTCAGGGAGAAAGTTTTGACTCATTCTTGACGGATTGAAGCTAAAGGCAAAAACATGCAACTTTGGAGTCTTAGCTGAATCAATGATCAGAGATCAAATTGTTTTTGGAATTGATGACAAGAAAATAAGAGAAAGACTGCTCAGAGAAACGGAGCTGACATTAGAAAGTGCTATTAAGATTTGTCATGCGAGTGAGCTCGCTCTGTTGCATTCTAGGACTTTCACCGGTAAAGAAGGCACTACAGGTGCTGACTGTCCAGTGGTTGGCGCTGTTACCCACAAAATGAAAAGGCAGAGTCAAAAAGCAGTACCAAAGACTGGCACAGATTCATTCTGCTGTAAAAGATGTGGCTCAAAGCATCAGCCTAAACAATGCCCACCGTATGGAAAGCAATGCACAAAATGCAAAGGCATGAACCACTTCGCTAAGCAGTGTTTTTCTAAGAATAAAACAAAGCAATCATCATTTGTTCATGTTGTGGATGAGACAGAGTTGTCTGACACTTTCTTTGTGGGCATGATCAATGGAGACACAGAAAATATTCAGCAAAAACATGAAGAAAATAAAAAAACTGACTCTGATGTGAACTGTGTATCTGATGACAAATGAATTGTGTCACTACAAGTCAATGGAACCATTGTGCCTCTTAAACTTGATACAGGAGCAAAGGCCAATCTCATAAGCATAAGTGACATAAAGGAAATGAAAATCAAGCCCCAGATAAAAAGAAACACTGTGTCGCTCAAAACCTACAATGGACAGGAAATAAAGACTCAAGGTGTGTGCAGACTCCGAGTATGTGTCAAGAACAAAATTCATCACCTGCTCTTTGTTGTAGTTCCAGACAATCTTCAGTCTCTCCTCGGTGACAAAGCCTGTGAGGAATTAGGACTGGTAAAAAGAGTTTACTGTATCAATAGTTGTTACGGCCCTTGGCCTTCTTCTGGTCATTCTCCTGCCCCTCCTCTCTTTCAGGCCTAATTGCTGTCACCTGGGAAGTTGTTGTTTAAATAGGAGCTTCTCTGCTGCATTGCTCTCTCTCTTCCTGCTCTGGTCCAGTCGCTAAAGGCTCGAGCGCTGCTCTGTTGTGGCCTGTCCAGGTTCACAACTCGCTCGGGACGCCAGGATTTTACACTGATGCACATTTAAGTTTAGTTAAGTTTGTCTTTTATTTTTACACTCAACACTTGCACTCGCACACACAATACATCCATGCACCTGCCTAACACTACTGATTCTGACGTTCACACTCCATATTTGATTCTGTTGTTTAAATTTGGGTTATATGCACAATAAACATATGTTTTGCACCGTTTGTTTGTGGCATGGTCTCCTATCTATTGTTATGGCCCTGAGTCAGTCATAACAATAGTCATGGTGTAACAGCAACACAGCAGGAAACTACAGATAACATTGTTCGCAGATTTGATGATGTTTTCAAGGGACTGAGAGCTCTACCATTCATTTACAAAATTCAGCTCAAAGAAGATGCTCACCCTGTAGTTCACGCTCCGAGAAGGGTTTCTGCGCCACTGAAAGAGAAACTAAAAAAGGAGCTTGATAAGATGACAGCTCTAGGAGTAATCAAGAAAGTGGAGGAACCCACAGACTGGGTGAACTCGATGGTCTGTGTGAAAAAGAAAAATGGTGATCTGAGAGTATGCATGGATCCTCAAGACTTGAATGCGAGCATAAAAAGGGAGCACTACCAGATTCCCAAACGTGAGGAGATCACGAGTGAAATGACTGGTGCACAGTATTTCAGCAAGTTGGACGCTTCACAGGGATTCTGGCAATTGAAGCTTCATGAAGACAGTACCAAGTACTGCACGTTCAATACTCCATTTGGACGTTATTCATTTCTTCGTCTACCCTTTGGCATAATTTCAGCCTCAGAAATCTTTCATCGTGCCATGGAGCATATCATAGAAGGACTGGAGGGAGTTTGTGCATATGTCGATGACATTGTTGTTTGGGGATCCTCATTGCAGGAACATAATCAGAGACTTTTCCAGCTACTTCAGAGAGTTCGGAAATATGGCCTCAAGTTAAACAGAGCTAAATGTCTGTTCGGTGTCACTGAAATTACTTTTCTAGGTGACAAGTTGTCTGGATGTGGTGTTGAACCTGACAAAAGCAAAATTCAGGCAATTCTGGACATGCCGAGTCCTGTGGACAAAAAAAGGGGTGCTGAGGATAATGGGAATGGTAAATTTCATTGGCAAATTCATACCAAACCTCTCCGCAAAAACTGCAAACCTCAGGGAACTGTTGAATCATAAAACTGAGTTCAAGTGGACAAGTAAGCATGAGCAAGAATGGAAAATGTTCAAGTCATCCTTGACAAAAGCACCAGTTCTCACCTACTTTGATTCCTGTAAGAGTATCAAAATCTCCACGGACGCATCAAAGGATGGTCTAGGTGCAGTCTTGCTCCAAGCAGATGTTGATGGCTGAAAACCGATAGCCTATGCCTCTAGGACAATGACACAATCTGAGTGCAGATATGCTCAGATCGAGAAAGAATGTCTCGGACTCGTCTTTGGATTTGAGAAATTTCATGACTATGTCTATGGCTTATCGTCATTCACAGCAGAGACGGACCACAAGCCTTTAATTGCAATCATCAGAAAAAATCTGAATCGGATGTCTCCACGTATTCAGCATCTATTGATGAGACTGCAACGTTATGACTTTGAATTAGTCTACACACCAGGGAAATATATAGTCCTAGCTGATGCGCTGTCCCGTGCACCATTAACATGCACATCTTCAGATGCGAGTTTCACAGAAGATGATGTGAACACACATGTGAATCTTGTTGTTGAATCTCTTCCCGTGTCTGATCAGAAGCTCAAGCAAATAGCTGAGGAGACAGCAAAAGATCCAGTTCTCCAGGCTGTAATTGAAAATCTGAACAATGTCTGGGTCAAAAGTTCCTGCTCACAATTGTACAATGTTAGAGATGAGCTCAGTGTGGCAGATGGCATTCTTCTGAGATGGGACAGAATAGTTGTTCCACAAGCACTGAGAAAAGAGATGCTTTCCAGGATACACGAGGGACATCTTGGAATGGAAAAATGCAAAAGGAGATCCAGGGATTCAGTCTATTGGCCTGGAATAAATTCTGACATTGAAAAAATGGTCAGTACTTGTGAAGTTTGTCTGAAGCATCAAAACAAGCAAGCAAGAGAACCAATGATCACAACAGACTTACCTCAGCATCCTTGGCAGAAAGTAGACCTACTGATCTGTTTCATTTCCATGGTAAAGAGTATTTGCTGGTAGTGGATTATTTTTCTAATTTTCCAGAAATAGCCCTGCTGTCTAACTCCTCAAGTGCATGTGTGATACAGCAGATGAAGTCGATTTTTGCCAGGCATGGCATTCCTCTGGTTGTAGTGAGTGACAACGGCCCATGTTACAATTCAAAGGAATTTCAGGACTTTGCTGCTCACTATGATTTCAGACACGTGACCTCAAGTCCCCATCATGCTCAGTCTAATGGGAAGGCAGAAAAAGGAGTGCATATTGTGAAGCAATTGTTGAAGAAAACATCTGAAGGAAGGTCAGATCCATATCTAGCTCTTCTGAGCTATCGAGCAACCCCTTTGGAACATGGTGCATCTCCTGTAGAACTTGAATGAATCGCAAGATAAGAACGACACTTCCCTGCCTGATTGACACAAAACGAGACATGATGAACGGTGCAGCAATAAAGCAGAAACAGAAGGCTCTTCAAAAGAGACAAAAAGCAAACTATGACAAGCAAACAAAAATGCTGAAAGTGTTATCAAAGAATGACATTGTGAGAGTGGAAGATACCAACTGCTGGGACAAGAAAGCTGTTGTTTTGGAAGAGGTGAATCCGAGATCATATGTTGTCAGAACAGAGAATGGGCAAGTGCTTCGGAGAAATCGCAGAAGTCTTCTTAAGACGCAAGAAATGAGCCAAACACTGACTGACATTAAAGGAGAAGAAGTTCTGGTCTCACCTGAAGATGTAACACCACCCAGCATGCAGTCTTCTTCATCTTCTTCCATTCCCCTGAACAATGGTCATTCCGCAGAAACAAATGACTCTCCTATAATAAGAAGATCACCACGCATAATAAAGAAACCTGATCGACTTAATTTGTAAATAACCCTGCTCAGTTACATTTGAAATGTGCTAAACAAATGTGTTGTTTTGAAATTTTTGTTTAGTGTCAAATGGATAATTGTGTTATATTATTTCCATTGTTTTATGCATTTCAGTTTATATTTTTCTTCTAAAGGAAAGGGGATGTGGTGATTAGGTGTTTCCTATGATGGTCCTCTAGATGGCAGTAATACCTAGAAGAGTGAACAATTACCTAAGGGTCACAAAAGAAGTGATAGAGCTAAGCTCAAGTTAGAATTGTATGTTCTGAGAATAAAGAGGCTACACGCCAGTTCAAACAATTTATTTGTTCAGAGTGTTTGATCAATAAACACTACACGCATTTCAAGACGCTTGAAGGCATGACATGATGACAGAGACTGACAACCTAACGGCGCCTCTAGTGGACAAAAATAAGTCTGTAACCCTGACACATTTCTATTCTAAAACAGCTGTCAAATATGAAATGTTTAGTTTAGCTACTTACATTACCAGTGAAAAGTTTTATCCTGAAATAAAAATTTAAATATCTGTTTCAACACTGATAATAATCATAAATGTTTCTTGATCATCAAATCATCATATTAGAATGATTTCTGAAGGATCATGTGACACTGAACACTGGAGTAATGATGCTGAAAATTCAGCTTTGATCACAGGAATAAATTACACTTCACTATATATTCACATAGAAAACAGCTGATTTACATTGGAATAATATTTTACATTTTACATATAACATTTTTTTTTGTGGTATTTTTAATAAAATAAATGAAGAGTTGGTGAGCAGAAGATACTTATTTTATAAACATAAAAAAATCATACCGATCCAAATCTTTTGACTGGTAGTTTAGATCTTAACTCGCACTTTATGACCATTAACTGGAATTGGCGCTCAGCAGCTTCTGTGAACATAAAGCCCGCCTACTGTGATTTGATTGACGAGAGGTGACAGACCAATCAGAGCTCAGATGAACGAACAAACACACACACACACACACACACACACACACACACACACTCTCACACACACACACACACACACACACACACACACACACACACACACTCCACTCTGGCCGGAGTTTTTAGAAAGAATCGTTTTCAGACACGAATTCTCCGTTTGTGTGTAAACGAAGGGAAATGTCTCAGTATTTCTAAATAACCATGTTCGTGTAAACGGGGCCTAAAACTGGCGCTCAGCAGCTTCTGTGAACATAAAGCCCGCCTACTGTGATTTGATTGGTCATCTCAAATATTCTGACATTGACGAGCGGTGACAGACCAATCACAGCTCAGATGAGAAGATCTTGGTGGTGTGCAATATCTGTGCTGCACTAAAGTAGTGTTAATACTATATTATGCAATTATTTCACCACATTTATTATATACAGCTGTACAAATAGCGAGGTCTGGACCTCAGTGACCTCATATCTGGCTTTAAGCAGTCATTCTGAACCAGTAATCACTTTTCTGCCGCTGTCACCTGATGGGTAATCTATAAACTATATTATTATGCAATTATTTGTCCCATTTTTATCTAAATATATTTTTACATTAAATTATAAATTCACAATAACATTAAATAGCTATAATCTATTAGTTAATCTAACTAATGTCTAAAAGTGTATTAATTATCTGTGTGACAAATCTGGAGGATGATGCACACACACACACACACACACAAACACGCACTCACACACACACACACACACACACACACACACACACACACAAACACTTGCATTCAATGGGAGGATGATGCACACACACTCAGACACACACACTATTGTGTTCAAAGGGAGGAGGATGCACGCACACACACACACACACACTCTTGCGTTCAAAGGGAAGATGATGCGCGCACACACACACACACACACACACACACACACACACACACTTGCGTTCAAAAGGAAGAATGATGCACACACACACACACACACTCTTGCGTCCAAAGGGAGGATGATGCACACACACTTGTGTTTAAAGGGAGGATGATACACACACACACACACACACACACACACACACACACACACACACTCGCGTTCAAAGGGAGGATGATGCACACACACACACTCACATACATACACACACACGCACTCACACTTTCTTGTGTTTCCTCTAGTAATGAATGTGAATCATGTGTGTGTTTTATAGTGTGGATCATTGTGGAGAGTTCAGAATGACAGCAGGATTACACAAATGTAGGTCTACACACACACACACACACACACACACACACAATCATTTAGTGATTTATTGTTGATTTGTGTCATTTAGTGAAATGTTTCTCTTCTTGTGTTCAGATGCCTGTGATCTCACACTGGATCCAAACACAGCAAACACTCGACTCATTCTGTCTGATGAGAACAGGACAGTGACGTGTGTGTATGAGCGTCAGCCGTATCCTGATCATCCAGAGAGATTTGATGATGATGAACAGGTTCTGTGTGGAGAGAGTCTGACTGGACGCTGTTACTGGGAGGCTGAATGGAGCGGAGATAAAGCTGATATATCAGTGACATATAAAGGAATCAGCAGGAAAAGAGGGAGTGACAGTGAGTTTGGATACAACGACAAATCCTGGAGTCTGATCTGCTCTGATGACAAATTCACTGTCTGGCACAATATTAACTGCACTGATATTCCTGTCGCCTCTTCATCCTCTAAGAGAGTAGGAGTGTATGTGGACGTGTCGGCCGGCACTCTGTCCTTCTACAGCGTCTCTGACACACACACACTCACACACTTACACACATACAACACAACATTCACTGAACCCCTCTGTGCTGGATTTGGGGTGGATTCTAACTCCTCAGTGTCTCTGTGTGACATTAAACAGCGTCCTGAGAGAAACAACAGTGATACACACACAACCGGGTGAGTGAAATATACTGTGTCTTAGTGAAGGATTTCTCCAGACTGAATAATAGTTCAATCCTCTGTTCTTCATACATCACTAAACACTAGAGATGCACCATATTGGGTTTGTGCTGATACTCCATATGCTGATATTTCACAACATGTTTTGGCCAGTACCAAAAAATACATATTTTCCTTTGTTTTGAAGCAACACAGAGTCTCTCCTGTGCAGAGACTATAAACACATTATTCTTCATTTTAGTTAGTTTAGAGCTAAATCTATTTCTCCTTCAGTTTCAGAGTTGTGAGGTCTCTGTGAATAGGGCTTAAGACTGATTTACTGGCAGGGTTCTCAAGTCTCACGCATTGGCCGTGAGACACACGCAATTCAACCAGTTCACACGCTCACACGCCACACCGTGTATTTCTCACGCTGAAAAGGCAATGCCAACCAAGTTGTCCTGCAAGCTTTATATATAACGTTGTATACGAGCGCAGGCACACAAAGTGAAGTTTCCTGCCGCCAGCACGTATCTCGGCCAGATTGCGTTCGTTACATAGATGCACGAACCATAGGCGCGAACACATGGAAGTTGACGGAAAATTCTCGGCCGCCGTACGTTCGTTACTAAGTAACCAACAACATCACGCGAACACACGTCTTGATGGAGAAGGTAAGTTGGAATTAAGAAAGCTCGTCTAACATTTTTAGGCCAGAACATTAAATATATCAATGTTATCAAGGCGTCAAAATGTGCAACAAACACTTACAACACAAAACACATTTCATAAGCTGCAGTGTGTACTCTTGTGTACACACACACACACACACACACACACATGTAGTGTTTTAATTTTTTATGGGGACTTTCCATAGACATAATGATTTTTATACTGTACAAACTGTATATTCTATTCCCTTACACTAACCCTACCCCTAAACCTACCCATCACAGAAAACTTACTGCAATTTCACATTTTCAAAAAAACATAACTTTTTTGATTTATAAGCCGTTTTCCTCATGGGGACCAAAAAAATTCCCCACACGAACAAGGATTTTGGATATTGCCATCCTTGTGGGGACATTTTGTCCCCATAATGTAAGGTTTACCAGGCCATACTTACACACACACCTTAATACTATGTCATTTGTTCACAATGTCCCACCACACAATAAATCATTATACCATTACGACTAGACACATTCAAAATGCAAAAAGATTTGTTTTTCCAAACTGTTTGGAGCAATTTGTTATATTTTTGTATATTTGTAATTTTGAAATATAACATTAAAGAGTATATTTGATGTGATTAATTGCTCTGTCATTTATCAGATTTACCAATTGTTATAATTTCAATTTGTGCTGGTTAATTATGAACAATGGGTAAAATTGGGGGGCGGGGACGGACGGGCGGGGGCGGGGCTCCATTAGGGCTCCTCCCCTAACCGCATGTGATCTCACTCCAAGCTTTTGATAAAACTTGAGAACCCTGGTATTTCTCAAAAGCTCCTGATCACACACGATCTCTAAACTGTAATTTGCTATTAATTGTCTGTAATTTTCTAGCTGTAGTGTGATCTTCTTTTCTATTAATATTCCTGCAGACGAGGAATAAGACAGAAATAGTCAAATTCACTCAGTATTACTTGATCTATTCCAGCACTCCCTCAGTTACAATCAAGCACAATTAACTGTAGACAGTTGTGTTGTGCGCAGTAAAACAGTCCAGTTCTTTATAGTCAAACTCATTTATTATGTTTGATAATGAACATTTCTGTCCACCCCAGACTGCTGATGGTCTTTATCTGTCCACCTCTGTGAAAATATCCACAGTTAAAAACACTGATTTATAGAAGACTGGACACATTATTCAGCTTGAGCTTATTGATGGAGAATATAGAGTTCATGTTGGCTAGTTAAACATAAACATAACTGGACAATTATGTGTGAATTAAACTCTCATTATAGTATATATGTGTTTGTTATATTAGATTGTGTGTTATTAGTGAGTGACATCACAGGTGTCAGTCGCAGCATTATATACTAGCTTTATATTTTCTCTCTGTCAAACTGCCTGTCAAATAGTTTTTATAGTAAACTGTTTGTATGTTGTTGGTTTTGAATTGTTGGTAATACTTTACAATAAGGTCCCATTAGTTAACATTCGTTAATGCATTAACTGTATTTGTTAACGTTAGTTAGTCAACTGTTCATTGTTAGTTCATGTTAGTTCAGGTCCATTAAATAATATTGATAGATACAACTTTTGTTTTTAATAATGTATTAATAAACATTGAAAATAACATTAACTGAGATGAATAAAAGCAGCTGACTCTTTGCTTCTGCCTTCTTCTGGTTCTTCACAGGTTCTCTCAGCCCAAACCTTCTGGGCTGGATATTCACCCGCTGCTGAACTGTCAGTCTTGTGTCCATATAGCTGATTCTGATCAGTGGCTTCAGATTGAGCCGTCGGCCTGTACAGATGAAGGAGGGTCAAAGTTCAGGGTCAGCACTGACCCAGGCCGTTACGAGTGTGTCAGGACCAGAATGCGATGGGTCTGTGACTGTGTCGTCACCCTTCAGTACCGTACCGTAGACGGACTCTTCCTCAACGCAGAGCTGGAGAGGCTGCAGTGCAACCGGATCGGTCCAGTGATTGACGTGACGGTGATCTCAGGGAAACTGGAGGAAGTTCATCTGCCCCATTACGCCTGTTTAGGAGAGTCTGACCCCTCTCTCAAAGATGCTGTGAAAGTCCTCACCGTAAAAGACGAGGGAATAACCACAGAACCTGTGCAGTTGACCCAATTCCATGCTAAGATTGTCCAACCATCCTTCTCTATTATAACTTTAATTATAAGTTGGATAAAGCGAGTGGAAGAACACTGTGATCTTCTTCTCTACATGTGTTCTAAAGATCCTCTCATTCTACATCTCTACTTGTTTCCAGTTGATCCCTGTGAAAAAAAAAAAGTTGAGGAAACTGAACAATCATTTTCATCATGCATCATCAGGTATCCCAGACCTGGCAGGCCATTTCGGATGAAGACGCCACACATTCTTGATGTTCCTGGTGCCTCTATCCATCCCAAAGAAGGGATCACACTCACAAGAGAAACTCCCCCAAACTTCTTCAGGGTCAAGACTCGTCTGGAGAATGATCTTCAAATTACTCTTATCAGAGAAGAGGATCAGGAGAAGGTCTGGGATGCAACAATTGAGAAAGATGATCTGATTCGTCCTAAGAGAGACGAGCCGCATCAGAATAGTGATCAGATTCGTCCTAAGAGAGATGAGCCGCGTCTGAATAGTGAGGCAGATAAAGCAAGATATTTTGATGACCATTGGCCAGATCTCATTCAGGGGGTTACTAATGTCCAGATCATTGCAGATAAACTGCGTCAGCAAGAACTAATTCATGAGGAGCAATATTCAGAAATCACACAGAGTTTAACCAGTCAGGAGAAAATGAGGAAGATCTGTGATATTATACGCAAACACAGTGATGCTGTGAAAGCTGAATTCATCTCAGTTCTTCAGGAAGAGAAGCTTTACCACTTTTGAACATTGGTCTGATTCTTGATATGATATGGGTTTATCTGAACTTATCAAAATATATTCCTTTCAAAATATTCATTCATAGTAACATTACAAATAAATTAAAGTTTTTGCTCTTTACATTGTAAACGTTCTACAGGGAAATAAATGTAAGTTTTTGCACATCTAAGTAAATGTTCTACAGGGAAGGTAAAATGAGTTCAATGTTAAAGTAAATGTATACCAGCATTTATATTTATGTTTGTCTAACTGTATTTCATACTTGTTGGTGAATTGCTGATTTTATAAACTATCAAATGTTGTAGTTTATTAAAAAAGGATAGAATTCAGCTCTTTTTTTCCATATGATTATATTCTTCTGCAAACACACACAGCTTGGTGAACTGCAATGAGGAACATTTAATATTTTCTTTATCTAATAAAAGCTATTTTTTCTCACTCTATTTTGTTGTGTCATAATTTAACATTTGGATATTTTGGATATTTCACTGCATGGAAATATTCTTAATGAATAGACATTCTGAATAATGTGCTGTAAAGTAAGACTGTCATGGGATAATGCACAACAGTGACATCATACTATACCCCTAATGGTGGGTAATTTGAGCCACTTCTGTGTCACTAGCTCTATTTCTGTGTCCTTATGATCCTTTCCTTTATTTGTCCTGATAGAAGACAGCTGAAATATGATTTGTTGTATAATAATGCTGAAGCACAGATATTTGGCAGTGAAGAATATGTTCTCTGAGCTTCATGTCCTCTACAACAGTCTCAGCCTTCCTCCAACGTCAGGACACCTGAACGAAGCTCCACAAAATCTGTCCGATTAAACATTATTCAGCTGGAGTGTCTAAATCACTTCAACAAAGAGCAGAAAAGAAGTGTCCAGTGATGCTCTTCCCATGAAAGCAGCTGAGCGTTCTGATGCTGTAGAAGCAGAATGTGAGATTCGTCACGTAGAGCTGGAATATTTCTTCTCATGTTGCTCCATCAAGTCATGGTTTAGTCTGTAGTTGCAGCACAGTTTGTGTCTCCAGGAGCTTTTGTTCTGCTTTTGCACACGTTTCTCCTCCAGCGGCTCCTGGAAAACATCCACAGCACTGCAAGTGTTTGTCAGCGCAGGTTTTTATCTATTTATTAAAATCTGTAAAGATGCCTAACTTTAAAGTCTGGACTACAACAAAGCTTGTGCTCTTATTGCTTTGGAGAAAAGATGCTGTTCATTTCACACATTTGACCGCTGTGTTGTGATGAACACAATGATCTGTCATGAACTTCAGCATCAACTCTAGAGAAATGTGTCCAGTAGAGGAACATCTGTGACTGTTGTAGTTGAGAGAGTGTGTGGCATCATTGAGCTGATAGGAAAGAAACACACAGGACACATGAACTCTAGAGAGAGCGTAAGTCAGACGGGCCGCAGATGAAAGATCGATCAGACCTTTGAATCTCCAGACGGGCTCTTTTAAAATCAGTATTTGACATTGACAGCACATTCACAACGCCACACTGAGAGCTCAAGCCCGTCGCAGTGAGAATAGTGTGTGTGTTTATTCTGATCATTACACTGATCTGAAGACAGAGCAGAAAGACGGCTTTCTGAATGTTAATAAATGCATTGATCTCCTTCATTTGTGTAACTATGGCAACTGACAGTATTGCTTATATAATTACTCACTGTGTAGAGCTCTTATTATAGCATTGATCTTTACATTAGTTTCTGTTTTTACATTATTTTCAACTGAATTTCAGTGTTTGGAGATTAACTCTAGACAACTAGAGTTATTGAGGAAATGTTCAGCACTTTATAGCAGGTTTTTGCAGGTCTTTTATGTGTCCTCTATTGAAGCGTAATAAACCAACAGTTGGAGAGTCTTTGTCCTATTCGACGTGTGCGGATCCTTTTCCTACTTTAGGACTTTTTTGGGCTGGATTTACGCACCCAGTGAAGGTTTGTGACGTTGGACTGTAAATACATTTGGCTCTACACCAGTTTCTTCATCATTGTATTTAAGTGAACATTTATTTGGAGTAAGGAGAATGATTGATGTGAACTGATTGTGACTGTGTGTGTTTGTGTGTGGATGGAATCACACGGAGAGCAGGTGGATGGTTACTCAAGATCTTTACTGGGCCTGGAACAGACAGACTGGGACAAACAGGACCAAAAGCTGGTTAAAGGACAGTGCATCACGCATCAATGTTGCTCATAGATCAGCAGCGAGAGATGTGAAACTCTGCTGAATACATTTTTACAAAGTGATCGTATAGTGGAATTAAACTCAAAATAAAACATACATTAAAGAAATAAAATATACATCACTTTCTCTGTTGTCATTTCTCATCAATTCACATAAATGCAGAGAACTAAATTTAAGCAACCATCATTTTGTATATTTTTGTATAAAATGGAATACAGAAAGAAAAGAACGGCCACCTAAAATGGCGCAGTTACACAGTTCAGCACGTGCGAGCACGTGAGAGCACATAGCACATGTGATAATGCTAACACTCAGTTCGACTAATATATTCTTACACAGAACATGACAAATCCGAATATAAAACATACCTGGGACAAACAGGACCAAAAGCTGGTTAAAGGACAGTGCATCACGCATCAATGTTGCTCATAGATCTTAAATGAAATCAGAGATTCGGAGTTCACAAGCAGGTTAACACACACACTCTCATCACATTTCATCATCGCAAATAACACATTTGACTCGACTGATAGAACTAGGGGCTGGCAGGCACATGAAGTAAACTTGTGTGTAGTTTAAAAGTCCAACCTTACACTCGAAAACAATCTAAACTCAGTTTTTATGACGCAGCGCTTATTGATGCGACTTACCAGCAGCGAGAGATGTGAAACTCTGCTGCTGGTGACGTAGCTCCGCCCTTAATATCACGCAAGCAAATGCAAGGGACGCAACAGCCAATGTCGAGTTTTCCCAATTAATGCATGAATTTAACAGCATTATTTAAACTCCGTTACATACACCCCCCTTAAATTCTGCTAAATTGGGCTAGAACCGGAATATGTAACAAACTAAATATACAGTAAAGATTGCAGAGAAAAAAAAAAAAGTAATGAAAATAGAAATAGGTGTGAGTAAAAGAGCTTTACAATACAGTATGTCAGAATTTATCTCTTCCCCAGGAAGTATGAAAGAATGGAATGGTACCAGGTTCCACACTTAACACAGACTATAGGAGGTGCAGTCTACACACTCCTAGTGGTTACAAATGTATCTCTGCTCTTCAAATATCTTTTGATACAAACAACAAACTTCTGATTCTTTCTCAGAGAAGAAACTCACTTCAAAGTCATTCTCTTAACATCACAGTCGACTCTTAGATATGACTCATTTAGACTCAGTCATTTTAAACAAAAATGTTCCTTAACAACTCCACTACAAAGTTAGTTCCTTGAAAAATAACTTGTGTATCACTGTGCGAATCACTTTCCACAATTTTCTGACTATCAATTTCACAAATAAGTCTGTTAGGGGGCTTAACTGATCTCCCTAATCGTGTAGTGATGTGGCCTGTATATGTACTTGTGGGCTGTTTGCAAATGACAGGGGCAAGTCTGTTATCAGGTTCTTGCAAACAACTGGGGTACTCATTTGGCTTGGTTGCAGGTAAACTCTTTATACTCTCAGCAGGTTCAGGAACATTTTCAGGTTCTGCACTGTACTGATCATTGCCAGAGCACTCAGGAGTCATCTCATCAGGAATGTCTGAAACTTCACCACAGGTGGCATCTTGCATTTCGTCACCGTCATGTGTTCCATCCGTCTGCATTAACCATTCTGATGTTTTTGAAACAGGATCAGGATCATCCATCAGAGCGGAATCGAGAGCACTGCCATGGGTAGCACCAGTGGAATCTGATCGAACTGATTCTTCCTCACCATCATCCCAGAATAAAAAATTAACTGGAAGCAACAGATTTCTGTGCACCACTTTTTCTTTGCCAGTCTGAACATCCGTAATCCTGTACACATTAATCTCTGGTCTCACTGATTGAACCTCATACAGAACAGAGTCCCACTTGTCCGCAACTTTCCTCTTGCCTTTCTCTCCACGGTTAGCCAGCAAAACTCTATCTCCCACGGCTAAGGGTGAACCTCTGACCTTCCGATTGTAAAGAATGGCATGGCGGTTCTGCTCTTTGAGACTGTGTTTCCGGGCAATTTCTGCAGCTGCGCTCAGATCTCTTCTCAGTGCAGTGACAAACTCATGGTGGCTGACCACCCTCTCGTCGCAAAGGACATGCTGAAACATGATGTCGATCGGCAGCCTCGGGATACGCCCAAACATAAGATAAAAAGGAGCGAACCCGGTTGTTTCATGCACAGTACAATTGTAACTGAAGGTTAACGTTCTTAGAAGCTGTGGCCACCTCGCCTTGGATTTCACTGGGAGAGCTCTTATCATATTACCCAAGGTCCTATTGAAACGTTCTGCCAGACCATTACCCATAGGGTGATATGGTGTGGTGTGTGATTTTTGAACACCAGCCATCTCAAGCAAGTTCTTAATGATTTTGCTTTCAAAATTTGCACCCTGGTCCGAATGTATTCTCTTTGGAAATCCATAAATGCAGAAGAGGTCATTCCAAAGGCGATGGGCAACTTGCTTAGCCGACTGGTTGTGACAGGGAAAGGCGTGTGCCATCTTAGAAAAGTGATCCGTCACTACTAGGACATCGACGACCTTCCCTGAAGTCTGTTCAGCACTCCAAAAGTCTATGCATACTAGTTCCATAGGCTCAGAGGTACGGATATGCTCAAGGGGTGCACGAGCATTTGGCTCTGGTGTTTTTCCGACAACACACCTCTGGCAGTTTTTCACATAAAGCTTGATGTCTCTACTCATTCCTGGCCAAAAGAACCTTTCAGTTGCAAGAGAGAGAGTTCTTGCACCACCTTGATGTCCAGCTGAGTCATGAACACCACGGAGAACATCATGCTTTAGGGAATCCGGTA
Source organism: Rutilus rutilus (assembly GCF_951802725.1). NCBI lineage: Eukaryota > Metazoa > Chordata > Actinopteri > Cypriniformes > Leuciscidae > Rutilus > Rutilus rutilus. The sequence goes on from NC_140210.1 coordinate 59,822,115, forward strand.
CAACGTATTGAAAGAGTTTCTTATTCATCAGTCGATCTTTCTTCACTCTGTACAGCACACGATTACGAATCTTTAGCTTTTTCCAGTGCTTCAAAAGGTTTGTCACAGAGCTAGGCTCCTTTGCTTTCTCACTCTTTGAAGGACGTTTATGTCTCAGAACATAGTTGATGACTCTACCGACTATGTTGTCCTGCTCTTGGAGATTTGCAAGTCTGGAAAACGAGATTGCAACAGACGGATCTTCATCAGGGAGCTGGAGTGACGTTGGACTTGTCACGGGCAATGGACTAACTCCACCATCGCAGTGAGCACCCAGAAAAGCAGAAACTTCAGCAGCATCAATAGATCCAGGACATGAGTCATTCACGTCATCCTGCAACTCGTTCTCTGTTTCGTCGTCACTGGTAGCCTGCACATTCTGACAGTTGTTAGTGACACGGAAGGCATCTTGCACGGTTCCAGTAACAACACCATTTACCTCATCCAAGAGAGAAATGTATGGTTCTTTCAACAGACGATGGCTGACACAAGACTTAACAAAGGGCTCTCTGCTCAAGGCATCTGCAACAACGTTCTTCGTGCCTGGCACATACTTCAGGTCAAAGTCGTAAGCAGCGAGCTTCGCCACCCATCGCTGTTCACACGCATCCAATCTGGGTTTGGTTAGAATATAGGTCAAGGGGTTATTATCAGACCATGCAGTGAAATGTCTCCCTTTTAGCCAGTGGCTAAACTTTGTGCTGGGTAGTTCATCTAAAACTTGGAGAGCGTTTTGCTGGCAAAAGCGACTGGACGTGCAATTTTCTCCCCAGGGGGCACCTGAGATAACACAGCTCCTATGCCATCAAATGAAGCATCAACAGAGAGAATAAAGGGATGACTGAAATCTGGGTGTGCTAGAGTAACACTGTGCAGTAAGTCTTGCTTTAAAGTTTCGAAAGCAGTACGACATTCACTAGTCCAATCCTCGGGTGAAAGCTTCACGACACTGAGTGGCTTCCTCATCCGACCACACTTCCTCTGAGCTCTTTTCTGTGACTGACCTGATAAGAGACTAAAAAGAGGTTTCGCCTTAGCAGAACAGTCTATAATGAAATGCTGATAATATAAAATCATACCCAGGAAAGATCTGATCTTCTTTTGAGAAGGGGTTATGCCATCCGCTTCCATGAGGTCAGTAGTCTGGATGTCACTGATCACCTTCACCTTTTCTGGGTCGGTCTGGACACCATTCCCAGTGACAATGTGTCCCAAGAACCTGACAGATCTCCTGAGGAACATACACTTCTTTGGCGCTAGCTTTAAGTTGTGCTTAGACAGGCGTGAGAAAACAAGTTCCAGTCGGTCAAGAGCTATTTGCTCACTTGGAGCAAAGACCATCAGATCGTCCAAGTAGCAGAGAAGGCTTGTGAAATTTTCATCCCCGAAAATGGACATCATCATCCTCATAAAGGTTGCTGGACTGTTGGTCAAACCCTGAGGTAGACGATTGTACTCGTGGAGGCCGAAAGGAGAGGAAAAGGCAGTGTACTTCTTATGCTCTTCAAACAAGGGGACATTATAAAAGCCAGAAGTCAAGTCCATGGTTGAAAAGAAAACGTTACCTCCCAAAGCTGCGAGTGCATCCGCTTGATGTGGAAGTGGGTGAGCGTCCTTCACTGTCTTCGCATTCAGCCATCTAAAATCTGTACAAATACGAAGGTCACCATTCTTTTTCCACACTAAAACTAGCGGCGATGCATATTCACTCTGAGACTTCCTTATGATGCCTTTTACTTCCATCTCATTCAAGGAAGTGCGCAGCTTATCATAGTGGCTGGGGGCTACACGTCGGTAAGGGAGTCGAAATGGCTTCTCGTCCACCAAGTGGATTTTGTGAACAAAGTCGGTGGCTTCTCCACAATCCATTTTTCCACGTGAAAAGGTTGACTCGTACTTTTCAATGAGGTTCAGAAGTCTATCCTTCCACTCCTCTGACACCTCACAATGATCCAGATCCAGATCCCGCAGTTCTAATTTATCCAGCACGTTTCTCCTTTCATCACTGGTCCGTACATGATTTACAGGACTTGCAGCACACTGAACGTTACTCTTCAGGGACTCAGGTGTAGACAACTCTTCCACAGCAATACAAGTAAAAACATCCACAATCTTTGTGTTTTTCTTAAGAATGATTACTTTGTCTGTAGGGTTCATTATTTTGAACGGCACCCATCTACTGCCCCACATAGGTGTGATGACTCTCCCTATGATCACGTTCCTTGGACGGCACTTACAGAGGGTTGGCTCAACAATGACTGTGCTCCCCACAGAAACAGCTGTTGACTCAGGAAGCTGAGCCCAAGCGAGATGTTCATGGTGCGGTTCTAGAGTTATTTTCTCCTTCAACTTAGCAGTGCCCACTCTATCAGGTATGTCTTCACCCTTCCATCGTTCCACATTTGAAAGCAGAGACAGGAATTGGTGACATTCAACATCTTCAGAGTTAACCGGGCTGGACACGAGTCTCCAGTATCCGTCGGTCTCTTTCATTTTTTGAATCAGCCACTTGATAGCATTGCTGCCCAGGATCAAATCGTCGGTTTGCCCTGGGACCACTAAAACTGGAACAACCATCTTGCAGGCATAAACTGCGAGCTCAAGCTCATACATCACTTTCGGTGTAACACGCTGTCCACCACAACCAATTATGACAACATCACTGGCAGGGAAATTTCGTAAATCAGGCCTGTACTGTAACAAGAGACGTTCAGCAGCTTCACTCATTGTGCATGCCATGGAGCCACTGTCAACCATAGCTTTCAGCTGAAGGTCGCCCCATACTGTTGCCGGTGTGTAAAACAGACTATCAATTCGCTGTACTCTGTGCGTGTTCTGAAAAATTAAAGTTTTCCCTGCAGGCTCAACAGAACTAGAAAGTCTATAAACTGAGGTTGGGTCATTCATACAACACTGGTTTGGAGGAATAAAATCACGATCCACACCGTCCTCCCTTGAGTGCAGATCTTCTAGTTTCCCAGCCCTTGAGAAGACGGAGATTTCACTCTCTCAGGACAGACAAAGCGGGAATGGTCAGGAGAGTGACACTGGAAGCACAACTTTTTCTCAAGACAATGCGTGAGGCCAGAATGATCAGGGCTCGAACAGACAGTGCATGGCAGGTCATTGAGGCCTTTTACTCGAGGTAGACTCACTTTGGGCTTCACGCGTGAACTTGGCTCTTTGCTGGCAGATTCTTTTAACAGGACTTTTTCCAATAAGCTCATGACTCGCTCTAAAGCAGATGCTTCCAGAGACCTGGAATGCTGGACATCAGAAGGAGCTGGAAGTACTGCAGATGACAGTTCCACTTCAGTTCTGTTCACAGGAATTTTAGTGGGTGCTGCATTTCTTACTGCTGGTGCAAGACTGGAATCAGAGTGATATTCGTTCAAAATATCTTGGACCTCTCGCACAGACCATGCGGCAATTGTTTTAGAACGAAAGGTGATGGCAAGCTCTTTACACGGGCAGTGTCTGATGAACATGCGTGTTACCTCTGTTCCTGGACAATCCAGTACTTTACCCTGTTCTTTCAAGCGCTCAGCAGCGACGTCAACTGCACGGTTTAGCCTGATCCAGTACTCATAGGCATCCTCATCTGGTCTGGGTAAGGTGGTATAAAAGTCAGCCAGTGGGAGAGGAGAACAAGGAGCAGCTTCGAAGTGTTTCCTGAGAATACTAAAGATTGCATCAGGGTTATGCACAATGTCAATGTCACAGTTTCTTATGCCAAACTTGACCACATCCCTTGCTTTGCCTCTCAGATGGGCCATAATCTCCTCCGCTTGATTCTCTTTCCTCAAATTATTGCGTTTTATATAGTCTCTCATGATATCTATCCACTCATTTAAGTCAACAGCATCAGAAACTTCTCCCCTGAAGTTAGGAGGTTCTCTAACATTTCTGGAAAAGGACAACTGGCTTTGTATCAGGTCCAGCATTTGTGAAGCTGATCCATCTGCAGTCACATTTTTGGAAGAATTGTCAACTGAATGTGCATCAACTTTACGTGTTGGGCTTAGTCTGGTGACAATGCTATCAGCAATTTGCTGACCAACTTGGCTGATTATGTCAGTCATTGCAGTGATTACATTTGGTGGCTGTGAATTAGGGTATGGAGTAGACGAAAACACACCCTGCTGTCCTCTTGAAGCATCTGATTCATAACTTGTGGATAGGCCCTCACAAACTAATGGATCTGAACTTGAAGTGTTACTGTCTATGGCTACATGAGCTTCATTCTGTACACCAGGCCCACTGAACTGTAATGTCTTTGGCACTTTCAATAAACCCCACCCTCTACCTTTACTACTACAGACTGGGGTGTGATAATTATCAAAACCACTCATAATGAATATCAGTACTTGTAAAAAAAAATTAATACAATATATCAAAAACCTAAAATGTGCTGTTGTCTCTATAGCAAATTGTCCTTAGCAAATGTTGCAAATTGCTTGAGTGCAGTCTCTATATAAAAAAAATAGTCTCTTTTCTTTCAAAAAAAAAAAAACACTGTTCCTGAACAAAATTGTGTCCACCTGACTCCAGCGGAAACTTTAAGATGAACCCTCGGCCGCTTCAGGAAACATCTTGATTGAAGAAACAACGGGTCACGGCACCAATGTGACTGTGTGTGTTTGTGTGTGGATGGAATCACACGGAGAGCAGGTGGATGGTTACTCAAGATCTTTACTGGGCCTGGAACAGACAGACTGGGACAAACAGGACCAAAAGCTGGTTAAAGGACAGTGCATCACGCATCAATGTTGCTCATAGATCAGCAGCGAGAGATGTGAAACTCTGCTGAATACATTTTTACAAAGTGATCGTATAGTGGAATTAAACTCAAAATAAAACATACATTAAAGAAATAAAATATACATCACTTTCTCTGTTGTCATTTCTCATCAATTCACATAAATGCAGAGAACTAAATTTAAGCAACCATCATTTTGTATATTTTTGTATAAAATGGAATACAGAAAGAAAAGAACGGCCACCTAAAATGGCGCAGTTACACAGTTCAGCACGTGCGAGCACGTGAGAGCACATAGCACATGTGATAATGCTAACACTCAGTTCGACTAATATATTCTTACACAGAACATGACAAATCCGAATATAAAACATACCTGGGACAAACAGGACCAAAAGCTGGTTAAAGGACAGTGCATCACGCATCAATGTTGCTCATAGATCTTAAATGAAATCAGAGATTCGGAGTTCACAAGCAGGTTAACACACACACTCTCATCACATTTCATCATCGCAAATAACACATTTGACTCGACTGATAGAACTAGGGGCTGGCAGGCACATGAAGTAAACTTGTGTGTAGTTTAAAAGTCCAACCTTACACTCGAAAACAATCTAAACTCAGTTTTTATGACGCAGCGCTTATTGATGCGACTTACCAGCAGCGAGAGATGTGAAACTCTGCTGCTGGTGACGTAGCTCCGCCCTTAATATCACGCAAGCAAATGCAAGGGACGCAACAGCCAATGTCGAGTTTTCCCAATTAATGCATGAATTTAACAGCATTATTTAAACTCCGTTACATGATGACAGTATGAATGATCATGAATGTGATGAGAGATCAGCAGAATGAAACACACAGACGATCTCCTGATAGTGTGCTTTATTTCTCCACACACTGTCTGACACTAAATGAATTGTGCAGATCAGCGACGGTACACACACTCACAGTATCGCTGTTAAACACAGATGATCACGGTGTAATTCCAGTCTTTCAGGAGCTTCAGAGCTCAATCTGCTGCCTTCATCACCACAACATCTTCTTCTGAAATGATGGTGTTTTATCCTTTATTAGATCTCCACGAGCACAACAGCTTTATATGACAGGAGCGACACACACACACACACACACACACACACACACACACACACACCAGCCAGCCTCTGTGCCTATATCTCTATCATGAACATGACAAAGATCATATTTGTGTGTGTTTATAATCAAAGACACACAGAAGGTGTTCAGGGTCAATATGACAGACTGAAGTGTGTGAAATATTTCTGATGGTAACGAATCCTCCTCAGATTAGACAGAATCATCTGGAAGGAAGACATCAGATATCAGCGAGTGTTTGTTTCAATCTCAACAAGCTTTGATTCTCAGTAGAGACTGTAGTTTCAGACTCGGCCTTATTTAGTCTTTCTTGGGTTATGAGGCATTAGTGTTTTTCATTCTCTCAGTTATTAATGGTGTCTGTGCTGCTCTTTATTTCAGTGAATGGAGACAAAACCGTTAAACGTTGATCACTCAGCGCTCGCAAAGGGAGTCTGACAGGAGCTTTTCTGAGGGAAACTTCATCACTACCTCTGTGCTTTTACTTCACCACAACTGACTTTCATGACGTTATGAACATATGTGAGAGTAATGCCATCATTTTTAGGTGTAGAAGCGGATAATAATAAGAGTAAAGCTCTGGTAATGTGTCGATTACTGAGATTTAGGGCGCTTTCACACTAGCACTTTTGGTGCTAGAGTTTGGTTTGATGTGAACGCTGTCGAACCAAACCGCGGAAGTGAACCGCTATTGATGACGTATAATGTGGTCGTCGGGACAGTCGTCTGTCGCACACGCGTCACCTTCAGAATGAGCGGAAAGGGTTTACTTCGGTCTTCTGATGAAACTGAAACCTTGTTAGCTGTATAGGCTGACGAAAACATACAATCACAACTGGAAAACACACATAAAAATGCTAACATTTTCTAAATGTTCAGCGAGCACCTGAAAACGAGGGGAATCACAAGAACGCCGGATCAATGTCGCGTGAAGGTAAAAAACTCCGACAGCAATATCTGAAAATACGCGACTCCCTCAGAAAGACTGGAAGCTCAACAGAAGAGAAGGAGAAGTTTCCGTGGTTTGATGCGATCGACAACATTATTGGTTCTAGGCCCACAAGTGACCCTCAAAACATAAGCGAATCGCATCCACCGACACCATCCTTCCATGCTGACGACCAACAAGAAGATCTGCCAGCTCCAGAACCTTCATCCCAAACTACAGATGAGCTAACGAGCAGTGAGTAACGCTATATTGCTCTAACCTGTGGCTTATGCTATTACTAAATGTACAATTGATAAAATGGACATTAATCATGAATGCATAATCCTATTCTTAATTTTGTTAGTAACTGAAAGCATGGTGTAAAAACAAGCAGCTTATTGCGTTTCTTTTTAAAAAATGGTGATTAATTTTTAATCTTATTGTACTTTCAATAAAAGTTCTTGACATGTTTCTTGTCTCCCTTCTTTTGACAGATTAACTTATAATGTGAACAAGTTGTTGTCATACAAAACAGCAACATGAGTTGTGAAATACACAAACACTTACACTGATATGTTAAAGCAATAGCACATTTCTCTAGTCTAGCTCACATATAGAGTATCCAGTAGTGATTGTACAGATCTTCCAGCTCTGTTTAAAACATATTTCACACAATAACCTTAATTACATCAATGGAATATACAATTCAATTAATAGAATGAATGACATAGTAATGAATAGAAAACGAAACATGTTTAAATTATGAACTAAATGATGACAGTTAAAGGAAAGTTCATGCTTAATTCACTAAATCATGTTTTTTTGTTTTAATCATTTTGAGTTGTTTCTTGTTTCAGTGTTCAGTTATCTTATCAAAAGATGGAGAGCACAATTGAACACTTGAGAAATAAGAGCATAGGACATCTCTAATGGAGTTGGCAGTGTTGTTTGACTGAAGGTCATTGAATCATTGGACTCATTTACTCCATCATTGTCTTCATCATAGTCTTCATCATTGTCTTCATCATAGTCTTCATCATAGTCCTCATTGTGAATGTCACAGAAAGTGTGAAGCACACGACACACAGTGATGGTAGTGTTGATATGTTTGATGTCACAGTCGTCCCTCTTCATCTCCCCTTGAGACGGCCCAAAGCTCTCTCGATGGTCATGCGTGCCTTGCTTAGCCTGTGGCTGAAGACAGCCTGTGCCGGTGTTGTTCCTCTGTGTTCTGCGTATGGTTTCATTACCCATCTGAGAAGAGGATACGAGAGCAGCATCCCCTAATAACACTATAGGCACATCAACATCATTAACTCTTTCTCGAACTCGGGTTCAGAACAGGCAATCGAGCCAAGTGTGAAAGCGCCCTTATATATTCTACATGAGCGCACACTGGACTGTCCTGTTTAACACACGAGGGCCGTTTAATCGACTATGAACAAAACGATTTAATGTAAAACACTTTTCAGATGATCATTTTTCTCCATTCCTGGAGAGACTTGATGTGACTGATGTCTGGAGGACCAGATTCACTGATACTAAAGCTTTAACCTGGAGAAACAAGAGCGCTTCTCATTCCTCTCATATAGACTTTTAGCTGATCTCTGAATCTAGTGATATTCACAATATTTTAGCTGATATTCTTCAGTTCTCCTGACTGACTGTACGGCTATCTATATAAAGACTAAGCTCTCTGTAAGCACTCATTAAACCATCATACTGATGTTAAATATCTGTCTTATATAATACCACAAGCTTAAAGTTACATATTTTCTTAACCATTATTGTAAAAAAGCTGTAATGAACGCTGTTTTAGTAATAATTGGGAGTTAGTTAAATGTGATATTGGTAAATGAATGAGAAACTAAGTGAGTAAAACTGAGGAAAAGGCAGTAATTAATGAAACTTCTGCTCTTATAATCACAGACCCCTGGAAATCTCTCAGATGATCAAACTGTTTGCTTCATAAATGACAAAACCAGCTTGATGATATTTACAGATGTAAAGAGAAGTCTAACGCCATTATTACAGCATTTCTGAGCTTAGAGATTGAGGAAGTCATGATGTCACACACTCCAGTATACAGTAGGAGGCGCTAAACATCCTTCACGACAGAACTAAACCCGCCAGAACACTGAATGAAGAAGAAGAGAGATGGGCGGGGTTTATCGTTGATATCTGAGCCCTCTGCGCATGCGCATTCAGAAACCGAAAGTAAAGAAGATCCTGAGGAAATGTAAATTCACCTTCAGAAGTCTTGAAACATATATAGTTATCACATCACGGTAAGTTCATTTATCTGTTTCAGATATCATGCCATATTATTGTAAAATGTTTTCTCGTCGCTATCATATTAAACTCGATCATCAAATTTTAACGGTCATTTTTTGGACTTGTGACGCATGTAAAAGTGAACAAGTTCATCTTCAGGATTATAATAATATCGAGCTCTAGGGATTCTGGAATTTTTTACAATATGAAATATTCAGAGGTGGAAAGTAAACATGTAAACCTGAACACTTCCGGTCTCCTGAAGGCCAGGCGTCGACTCACAGACGATCAGCTTTAGTGAGGAGATTGATTATGACACACTGATGTATTTCTGATCGCTACAGAAAATCTATACTCTCCAATTAAAGTGTCTGGATTGTGATATTTAAAGGAAGAAGCCAAGTAAATAATATGATACATTATTTATGCTAATGCTTTATTTCACCTATGTGAAAATACTAAATATTAACAATAATAATAAAGAAGCAACAATGTGCAATTTTGAAAAAGTTAAATGGATTTAATTTGACCCTAATAGACCTTTTCAACTCATTTCACAATTTGTGAAACATTATGACTGAAATCTGAGTTGTTGTGATTCATAGTGATTGTATTTCTTGCATCTGATTATTTAACTGCATGAAAACTCATTATTATGGAGGGAGAGCAACTATTAATCATTATAAAAGTGTAACCGGCTGGATGTGGAAGCGTTCAGAGAGTTCTTCATCAAATGTGCTGATCAGTTAGTGTGATATGAGCTCTGACACAGAGAAGCTGTCAGTGAGTCTCTCTACAGCAGCAGAAACACATGAAGCTTCTGAACAGAGAGAGATTCAGGCTTTTCCTCCTGCTGTTGAAGTTCAGTGTTCAGTGAGACTCAAGAGCATCAGTGAGACACTGACGGTGGGTAATGGAGACTGAAGCACTGATCCACTTCATCTCAGAGGTTCACATCTGGCCTTTGTGCAGTCAGACCAGTTCTTCCACAGTAAACCAGTACTTTATGGACTTCAGAAGAAAAGGATCCTCCACAATCTGCTGCAACTACAGTCTGAACACACACACATCTCTAGAGAGTCATTGTGTGTGTAGTATTGGGATTTGATTTTACTGTACTTACTGGAATAGTCTTAATCTCTAATGTAGTCTTACTAAAGAGTCTTTTTTTTTCTCAGTGTTTCCATATGCAGATCTGAAGTCAGTTTCTCATTATGGAGAACAGAGAGAGCTGTGAGAGATCTTCATCTCCAGATCCCAGCTGTGTGTCTGTGAAGAGTGACGGGTCCATGGATAAGCCTCCTAAACTCAGTGATGAACCAGTGACCTCTGACCCCAGTGATAAAGCAGTGACCTCTGACCTCAGTGATGAACCGGTGACCTCTGACCTCAGGTGAGTGTAAACCTGTAGTGGTGAATTAACTGTTTTATGGGAGTCACAAACAGAGAGATCAGATATTTTAATAGGGCTGCAACTAATGTTCATTTTTATAATGGATTAATCTGTTGATTTATTGATTTATTTAATTATTATTCTTTCAATGAATCAGATGAAAAATCCCAAAAATAAAATTAATTTGAATTCTTGAGGATGTATATATATATTTTTTTTAATATCCACTATTTTAAAAAATGTTGTTCCACCTCATCCATTATTATCCATTTTATCAATTAGTTATTGCAGCCCTAATTAAATAAATGAATCGGCAGACAGGAAGAATTATTTCTTTGTGTTTCTCAGGATCTGGAGTCGGAGAGCTATGCAATGCAAATAGTGTTGAACTAAAACTGAAATGAAACACATTAATTGTACAGAAAATACAAGATTGACAAGATTGTGTAGATTTAGATTTTAATTTATGTTATTTTTCTTGATCTTAAATCTGTGCACTTTTGTTTTTCTCAGCAGAGTTTCTAGAGATGATCAGACTGGAGACCAGGATTCTCCTCAACCAGTGAATGATGAACTACAGAGAGTCAAACACAGACACAAAGCCAGCATGAAGAACAAGTATGAGAGATTATTTGAGGGACTGAAACTCCAAGAGAATGAAACCCTCCTGAACAGGATCTACACACAGCTCTACATCATAGAGGGAGAGAGAGAAGGAGTGAATGAAGAACATGAGGTTTTACAGATGGAGAAAACAGCCAGAACACAACACTCACAAGACACTCCAATCTACTGCAATGACATCTTTAAAGCCTCTCCTGAACCAGGACGCCAGGAGAAAGAGCAGATCAAGACTGTTCTCACTAAAGGCATCGCTGGAATCGGGAAAACCGTCTCTGTGCAGAAGTTCATTCTGGACTGGGCCGAGGGAAAAGACAATCAGGATGTAGATTTCATGTTTGTGCTTCCATTTCGAGAGCTGAACTTGATCCGAGATCATCAGTACAGTCTTCACAGACTTCTGCTGGACTTTCATCCTGAACTTCAAGATCTGGACTCAGAGATTTATGAGGAGTGTAAAGTTGTGTTCATCTTTGATGGTCTGGATGAAAGCAGAATCACACTGATGTTTTCAGGCAAAAAGAAAGTTTCTGATGTGACTGAGACTTCATCAGTGGGTGTGTTGATGTCAAAGCTCATGAAAGGAGATCTGCTTCCCTCGGCTCTCATCTGGATCACCTCCAGACCAGCAGCAGCCAATCAGATCCCCTCCAAATACATCCACCGTCTGACAGAGATTCAGGGATTCAATGAGCCTCAGAAGGAGGAATATTTCAGGAAGAGAATCAGTGACGAGCATCAAGCCAGCAGAATCATCTCACACATCAGAAGAGCAAGAAGCCTCCACATCATGTGCCACATACCCGTCTTCTGCTGGATCTCCTCCACTGTGCTTCAGAAGCTCCTGGAAGAAGATCTGAGTGCAGAAATCCCTCAAACTCTGACTGAAATGTACATCCACTTCCTGCTGATTCAGATCAACATGAGGAATCAGAAGTATGAAGAGAGAGATCCAGAGAAACTCCTGCAGTCCAACAGAGAAGTGATTGTGAAACTTGCTGAAGTGGCTTTCCATCAGCTGATGAAGGGCAATGTGATGTTCTATGAGGAGGACCTGATTGAGAGCGGCATAGACGTCACTGACGCCTCAGTGCATTCTGGGATTTGCACTGAGATCTTTAAGGAGGAATCAGTGATTCATCAGAGGAAAGTCTACAGCTTCATTCATCTGAGCGTTCAGGAGTTTCTCGCTGCTTTCTATGTGTTTTACTGCTATTTAATGAAGAACAAGAAACCACTGCAGCTTCTGGATGTATTCAGATCTAAAGTCTCTCTGTATGATCTACTAACATCAGCAGTAGATAAAGCCCTCAGGAGAAAGAATGGACGGCTGGATCTGTTCCTGCGGTTCCTGCTGGGCGTCTCACTGGAGTCCAATCAGAGACTCTTACAGGATCTACTGACACACACAGAGAACAGCTCAGAGACCATTAGGAGAACCACACAGTACATTAAAGACAAGATCAAAGATAAGTGGAATATTAATGATCTCTCAGCTGATCAGTCCATCAATCTGTTCCTCTGTCTGCTGGAAGTGAAAGATCAGACTCTGTCCAGAGAGATTCAGGAGTTTGTGAAATCAGACAAACACTCAGAGGAGAAACTCTCTTCTGCTCACTGCTCTACAATCTCCTACATGCTTCAGATCTCAGAGGAGGCGCTGGATGAGCTGAACCTCATGAAATACAACACATCAGCTGAGGGGAGAAGAAGACTGGTACCAGCTGTGGTCAACTGCAGAAAAGCTCTGTGAGTGTTTAATCATTAATAGCTAAAGAATCCTTTTAATAATGCATCTTACATCTTTACAGGGGTCATGACATGGAGTTTTTACTAGTGGTGGGCCGTTATCGGCGTTAACATGTAAGGAATAATTGACGACAGGCCGTTGAATTATTAGAAAAATAATGCACACCCGAGGTGGTAATGCGGTCACGAGGCGAAGCGGAGTACTACAGCTCAGGGCTCGCAAAATCGCCTGCCCGACGTCCCGGGGCTATTGTGTTTTCCAGTCGGGCTACCAAAATGCATAACCGGCCTGCCCGACGGGCTATCTGAAATAGTGTTCGCTTCAGTCTCGTTATAATCAGATCCAGCGCGCTCTTCAACTTCAATCCGCAGCGGCGCCGAGCAGAGCGCACGTCAGAAACAGAGGACGGTGTGTGTGTGTGTGTGTGTGTGTGTGTTCATCTGAGTCTCATTGGTCTGTCACTCATTGGTCTGTGGTGCTCGTCTGATATAATTGTATTAATATACAATTTGTAGGTTGATGGATAAGACACATGCCTTTGGTGTGAGAGACCCGGGTTCGAATCCACTGTGAGACACCAATGTGTCCCTGAGCACGACACTTAACCCCTAGTTGCTCCAGAGGCGTGCGACCTCTGACATATATAGCAATTGTAAGTCGCTTTGGATAAAAGCGTCAGCTAAATGAATAAATGTAAATGTAAATGTAGGACCTCTTTGATTATAAAGCCCTGTCTATGGCCCTGTATTAGGAATAAGATCAATAATGAATGTGTACATATTGTAAATTAATTTAATAAACTTAGTTAGGCTACCTAGGGTTAGCTTTCCTAGTAGCTTTCAGTAAATTAATGCATCTGAGAAAATGATTCATAAATCAGCCTATCAGTTTGACCCTTTGTTTACTTTCTTCACTGACAGACAAAAATGAAAAGCCTCTATCAGTCAAAGCTCAGCTTTAGGAGGGGAAGAGACAGAGCAAGAGAAAAACTAAGAGAATAGGAGTGTGATGCTGATGAGGAGAGAAAAATAATCAGCTGCCCACTGACATGGTTTTAAAGCTATTGTTATCCAATTTTTTGTTTTCCAAACATCTTAAAATGCACATATGTAGATCAGAGAAATAAGAATTATCTCGGGGGTGCCCCTGAACCCCCCTAACTAGCATATCTCACACTCGGGACCTCAGTGATGAAAAAACCCTGCCATCTGCATGTTAATAAAACAAGTTAATAGTGAGTATTAGACCCTAAACTAAAAGTGTTAAGCGTCTGTGACTTACTTTCACTTTGATTTGCGATAGTTTGCACGTTGGCTTAATGAATAGATGCACAGCTGCTCATCTGCGGTGATGCGTGTTCAGTAGCGTCGTCATATCTGGCTATAACATTACATATGTTTTTTTGGGAGAAGTACAATTTACATATGTGGTTTCAACAACCAGATGCATTTACACTTGTCCAGATGGTCTGGAGTGCGGCCCAGACCTCCTCCTGAAGTGGTGTGAGCGATCGGATTCAAATCTGTCTCGAATGCGTTTCGGAGGGCATTTACACCTGGTCTCTTCACGATCTGAGAAAACGCATGAAGTGGCCAGGTGTAAACAGCCTTTTAGTCGTTATTTGGGTAGCACATATTCTGAATGCCTTCGGCAGAATTCAAATGAGCCATTTTAATCAAGATTAATCTAGATTAATTCCAAGATTACAGTGAGATTAATCTAGATTAATTCCAAGATTACAATGAGATTAATCTAGATTAAAAAAATTAATCTATGCCCACTACTAGTTTTTACATTATTATTATATTCCCTGAGGTTCACTTATACTAGTGGAGCCAAACTCAGTTCCCTAGAGCACAGGTTTCCAAACTCTGGGTCGCCAGGATGATTTAAGGAGAATGGAGTTACATTTAAAATTAAAATAATAATTTGTCTTCATAAAGTCATAGTCTATAGGCTGTATAAAAGGAATAAATATGCTAAATATATTAAACTTCAATAATTAACAGATTAACAAAAGAAAAGAAAAAGCTGTGTGACAGTATTCTGCTGAGTTTGGTTTATTTCTGTGAAGCGCTCCACAAACTAGTTGACGGGAAGGAAACCGAGATGACAGAAACACATCCTGTTTATTTTACAAAGCCACAGTGTTCTGGTTTATTGTGAGTGTACACAAATTAATTTAAATACTTAATAGCAGTTTTGAATAGAGATGCGCCGATCCGATACTCACTATCGGCATCCAAATCTGATATTGTGCGTATACTATTCTGTGTTATTGTTAAGCCTCACAAAAGCTACAAAAACATTATAAAGAACCGTCAACTTTCCGCGCACTATATTATAAGTGTTCTAAAGCCACTCCATAGTTTAATGTGATAAAGTGATTTAATGATTAATATTGAAGTCGTTAAACTCAAGTAAGTGCTTCCCTCCGCTGCGGCTGTCAGTCATTCTCCATCCAGCACTCAAACAGCGCGCCGCGTTCGGTTACGGCAGTCAACATGATGAAACTCTCTCCAAGATGAGTCAATGTTACTATTGTTATACTTGATCTGTAGAGAAAGGTCTATGGTTTTGCTTAAAATGACTTTATCTTTCTGGAGTTTATTGCTGTTCATGTAACTTTCTCCCGGTGTCTTTTAGATCACCACACTGGAGTAGAGAGCGCTATACTTGTTCTTCACGCGCACAGTAACTGACATGTTTAAACTGTTAAAAAGAAAAGGCTCAATAAACTATTGCATTCATATAATACCGGAACTACGCATCAAATCTCTTCCCTTTTTGCTTTGAGGTTTTCAATGTGAAGCGCTGTGACTCCATGTTGCTTCAAGCGCATCATTCTGCACACGGGATACGCATAAGCGCTTTGTGCCGCTCTGTATTGGAGCCTTTCATATTATAATACTTTTGGGCAATGAAAGATTATTAATAGCCTTTCTTGTTCTGTCCTATCTGTAATATGTTGCTGCCTCATTAAACAGCTGCGCTAAACATATAAAAGAAATGTCTTTTCATTTTACAGTATATATTACAGCAATACAAAAAGCAGTGAGTAACATTTAACAGATTTAGTGCTACACTTATTCACTTTTTTGTTCTCCATCTCCACTAAATAATGTTTTTCACTAAATGTTTAGATTTTATACAATTATTGTAACTTTTGCTGTTGAATTTAACTAATCTAAATATGATGGGTCAATATGGGTTGTGTCAATTTAAAAAAGAAAAAAAGGTTGCTCTTAAAGTGTGAAAACCACTGCCCTAGAGGATCACAGTTTATCTTCAATCCTAATTAAACACACCTGATACAGCTAATCAGGAGCTGAGTTTGGCACCCCCGATTTGAACTGTTAATAATCCATAAATCTGAATAAAGATTTTCCAACCTCATTCTGACCCTCTTTCTGAAATGATCCGTGTTCAAGCGGCGGCTCTCAGTAAACACCAGTGATGTAATTTGCTAATGTCACTGCATAGGAAAAAGTATCAATGCCCCCCCTGTGTTTTTGAAAACACCCGTATAAAACGGCCATTTATAGACAGAATTATTAAACTGCTTACGTTTTTTTTAATCAAAATACTTTTGCTTTGAGATCAAGCTGCTGTCAGATCCAGTACAGTTGCTGCTTTATCTTTGCACAAGTTTCTTTGCAAACTCTCTCTGAAAAAAACAACATTTGTTGATGCGAATGTATTTGCCCATGTGACGTCACAAAACCCACAATATTCTAACAAGCCGTTTTTGGAGCTTGGTTGAACACAATTTTATTTATTTATTATTTTATTTTTTTTTATGACGTTTTAAGCTGTGAAACTTGCTGGATGTTTCAATGGTACAAAGACCTCTTATGTCAAAAGAATTTAGTAATTTGAATACAAAATTAAATGTTAAAAAAGAGCAAGCGCTTGTGGAAAGGAGAAAGCGGTGTGAACTGTGCTCTCCATGATGACGAGGAAGTATCAGCAAAGAATTAATTGATTTCTAGCCCTTGCATTAGCTTTACTACTAGATATATTTATGGAGATGAGAAATAAAAAGCCGTCATGATGTCATTAATATCAGTCCGTCAGAAAAGCAGTTCTAGGCTTATTCTTGGCTGGATAACTCCTAAGGGCTTAAAAAGCCCTCTTAAAATTAAATATGAATGCAGTTTTGGATTAAATAAAAGTACAGTCAAGTCAAATAAAACACGTTTTATCTCCTGTATAGTTTGGTAACACTAGTCAAGTCAAGTATATTTGTATAGCGCTTTTCACAATACAGATTGTATCAAAGCAGCTTCACAGTATTAAATTAAAATAATACAACAAGGTTTGTTTCTAGTGGAATTTATTGATTGATAAAATCAAATTAAATATCCCCAGAATATCCCCAACTGAGCAAGCCAAGGGCAACAGTGGCAAGGAACCGAAAAACTCCATCAGGTGACCTAATGGTGTCCTAAAACTCCATCAGGTGACCCAATGGAGAAAAAAAACCTTGGGAGAACCCAGGCTCAGTCGGGGGCCAGTTCTCCTCTGGCTTTTATTAAGTAGAGGCCGGATTGTAATTTGAACTGTAAGATTAAAAATATTATATGAATGCCTGGCTGAAGAGATGCGACTTTAATCTAGTTTTAAACTGGGAGAGCGAGTCTGAGCAACGAACAGTATCAGGAAGGCTATTCCAGAGTTTTGGAGCTAAATGTGAAAATGCTCTCCCTCCTTTGGTGGATCTGGATATCCTAGGTATGACCAAAAGCCTTGAATTAAGTGATCTTAAAGAGCGCGATGGATTATAGGGCGATAGAAGATCCGTTAAATAGACTGGAGCTAAGCCGTTTAGGGCTTTATAAGTCAGTAGCAATACCTTGTAATTAATACGGGACTTTATAGGTAACCAATGCAGTGATGATAAAATCGGTGTTATATGATCATATTTTCTTGATCTAGTAAGAACTCTAGCGGCTACAATACACTACAATAAGATACCATTCATTAACATTTCTTAATGCGTTATCTAACATCAACACATTGAGTGAACAATATATTTTTACAACATTAATTAATGTTTGTGAATGTTATTTAATACAAACACTTGATTGGTCATGTTTGTTCACTTCATTCATAATGTATTTTTAAATTAACCCCGAGGAGAATAATTGCGACAGTATATAACTATTGTTTATTGTTAGGTCATTTTATCTAATGTTATCTAACAAATATAATCTTATTGTAAAGTGTTTTTAATTCTACAGTTTCCATATTTGTAACCGTGATATACACTTTAATATATGTAAATTTAATCTAAATTAAGCTTTGGTACCGAAATTGGTACAGAGAACCGTGGATTTTCACTGGTATTGGTACCGAATACTGAAATGTTGGTACCGTGACAACACTAGTCCCCAATTAAGCAAGCCAAACGCCAATGGCAACAAAGGTGAAAAAAGGCGACACTGTGGCAAGAAACCAAAACTCCATCAGGGCCGAATGGAGAAGAAAACCTTGGGAGAAACCAGGCTCAGTCGGGGGGCCAGTTCTCCTCCAGCCAGCGAACGAACAGTGTATGATTATGATCCAGGCAGCATTATAGGTCAGAAGTCAGATGGAACTGGATATTATTCTGATTGTTCCAGTCTAATCTGAGATAAGATTATCTATGAGAGATAATTTACAGTCTGCCGTTCATAATGTCGGTGTGTGTGCGTGTGTGTGTGTGTGTGTGTGTGTGTGTGTGTGTGTGTGTGTGTGTGTGTGTGTGTGTGTGTGTGTGTGTGTGTGTGTGTGTGTGTCTGTAGGTTGTCTGGCTGTATGGTGACAGAGGAAGGCTGTGGTTATGTGTCTTCAGCTCTGAGTTCAAACCCCTCACACCTGAGAGAGCTGGACCTGACGAACAATGACCTGCAGGATTCAGGAGTGAAGATTATTTCTGAAGGACTGAAGAGCCCACACTGTCAGCTGCAGATACTGAGGTATTTAAGAATATATAAGAGATTTACCACACCAACACAGAAAAGAATACAAAGGGAAAAGGGAATCTAACCATTATAATATTTTTGGGGAGTGTCAGAAATTAACCCAGTTTTGGCAAGGGATTGAAGGAAATTTGAAAGCTGTTTTTGAGGTGACGATTCCTTGTAATTGTGAATGTTTACATCTGGCTAATATTTCTTTTGATGGGTGGAATAACATCGATAAGAAACTGATGTTAATTCTTCTGGCAGCCAGTAAAAAAGTAATTACAAAGAAATGGCTAAAACCAGAGCCACTTACAGTTGATGATTGGATTGACATATTACACTATATATATATATATATATATATATGTGTGTGTGTGACCCGTCACGGAAACCAGGGACACAAGTCGGCAGCACAACTTTCGAGCAAAATGAGAAAGAAGCGTTTTTTTTCAAAATTGGTGATTTTGTTTTTTTTGCAGAATCTGTTAGTTGAGATCACGAAGAAGCTTCTCCATGTTTGAGATAGCAGTATTGGTATATTTAAAAGCGTACATTTTGAGTTTGAAATCGGCTTGTTTTTCGGAGATTCTAGCACGCAGTAGGGGCGTGTCATTGTCGGTGTGTATTTCCATACTGAATAAGCCGGCGTGGCTACTTATTATGCAGCGCTCTGGCCGGCTCTATCTGATTTCAAAATTCAATGAAGATGGACGCCAATAACATTACGATGTCCAGCAATTGATTTAAATAGTAGGTTACATGGGGTTTAATTTGTCGTGTAATGAGATGTAGCCTAATGCAATGTTGTCAGTGCCAATACATAGATCCGCCGATGGAACTAACGTGTTTTGTAATGGTACAGTGGTAGATCTTTGGCCAGCCGTTTCAGAGGTTATGAGTTCGATTCCGCCCTCGTGTAGGTTTTTTATTCTCGTATAGTTTTTTTCTCTCATCAAAACGATTATGTTCATCAGTGGTTGTATATCAAGCAGGGAGAAGCAAACGTGTGAATTATTTTGTGATTTCAACAGAACGAATAGAGAGTTTCCACAACGGATTGAAGCGCGTGTCGAGTGAAGACAGTGCGGTGTGTGCGCGAGCCACACGAGAAAACACTGTATCTGATTCTGCGCCACTGATCACAGCGGCAACGAGCACTTTGATCACTTGATTTAAAAAAACACATTTCAGCGCTTTTTGTTTCATGTTGCACGAGTAGGCTACACCGAAGAAAATTCCTAGTCTGTGAAACCTTTCATTGGCAATGGCAATAAAATCTATTCTGATTCTGATTCATAGCCTACTCATACCATATACATATACATATACATACATATATATGTCACATAGCACATCCTGTTTTTGATTTGAACATTGTCTAGAGTTTATCTTATTTTTTATTCAGTGTACACAAAAGTTGCCTATACAGTTTTATCGGTAGATGCTAAGAGACATTTATTTATATATTACCTGTTTGCAACCTTTTTTTTTTCTTTGATGGCACATTTTCCTGACCTTTCTGCTCCCCCCTGTACTTTACAGCTTTACAGGGGGAGCTTTACAGGGGGTATGGCTTATCTAAATGAGATGTAAATGAGCCTCTATTGTCACTCCCAGCAGGAGAGAGAGGTGAGAACTGCACAATCTTCAGAGGCTGTTTTCTCCCCTTTGAGCTATTTTGAGTGTCTACCTTTAAATGGCCACAACTTCTCCAAATATTATCAGATTTCCATGTGTTACACATCGTTGGAAAGCTTGGAGACTACACTTTCAGAATATGAATAACTCAAAATGCCCCAGAACCGACTTGTGTCCCTACTTTCCGTGATCGGTCACATATATATGCGTGTGATGGAAAAGATTTCCTTTTCCTTGAGAGCCCAGATAGAATACATTTGTTCAATATGGTAAAAAATGATTGATTATATAAAACCAATTCGCACTGACATTTTTTGAAGCATAAATGGTCTGTAAGGTAATGTTTTTTTTTATAATTATAAGTAATAGCTCCCCTTGTTCTTGTGTAAAACACAAAACATCTGTATAAGCTTGAGTATTTCATTTCCATGACCATTGGTAGACATGATGGGTTATAATGCTGTCTCTGTATTGACGTATATGTTTTTGTTTTATTGTAAAGAAGCATTTCTGCCTTGATAAATGTATATATTTGTCCGCTGAAATTGAAAAAAGAACATATAAGAGATTATTTACAATGTGGGATTACAAATTTAAGAATATGTTTAACCTGTTAAGCTGCAACCCCACTTTTGAAAAATCCCCAGAAATGACATACCCAAACTGAAACAGATACAGTTCATGAACCCTTTGCATTAAAAGCACAAGTATGATCTCATTTGAAAGCTGACACCTGGCAGTTTATTGTAAATGTAGAATTAATTATTGTCATAATGACAAATTTTTTTATAAATAGCTTCAAAGTTTTGTAAAATTATTAGAAATTAATTTTTATGAAACATCCTCATGAAAATAAAATTGAAGTTGGCACTGGAGCAATCTAGAAATGCAGTACAGCTAAAGCCATATGTCTAAACATTCTATGTTTAAAATCTGAAGATAATAAGTCCAAAACTCTGTATTTAGTTAAATGTTTTTCAAGACCATGTCAAATGACTTTATTTTGATTTGACGCTAAAATGCTACTGATGTTTATTGTCATCTTCTAACCATCTATCCAGTATATTGTCTCTATTGTTTTGTGGTGCAAACGATCCCCATTCAGTCTCAGTCTCTCCTGCACACATTCACACCTCTCTCCAGCCTGGTTATGGCTCGAAATATGCATTTCTTTTGTCTGCATTATAGTTACTAACGACTGGCTATTCACAGGCTATTCATAGGGTTTCAGTCCCTAATTTCTTTTCTCAAAGTTTACCTCACATTTTAAACTGTATCAAATGCATTTCTTGAATAAAGACACATTTCAGGTAGCATTCAAAAAATAATAAAAGTATAACTTCTAGGTAGCAGGTGCACCTAGGGCTAGCTAGCATGTTAGCTTAGCACACCATCAATACACAACAATTTATGAGATTAAAACCATGTTTGTGCTCTAAACTTACTTTTTAACGCACGTTGAGTATTTTAAATAATCTTCTGTGATCTAATTTGGCTTCAGATAAAAAAAATCTGACAGAAAATATACTATTGGATAGTGTTCTGCACAATGATAGTCTATATAGATTAGCATTACATTATAAATATAATCTATTATTATGAAAATACCTGGCATGGCTTGAAAAACACAGGTAAGTTAACTCAAATATCAGTGCAATCATGTTTATTGTCTTCAAAACATCTGTATCTGCATGTTACAGCGCGATCTCTTGTTAGCTTTGTGTGTATCAGTGACGTCCTGGAATGTCACATGGTCATGGCTCTTCTTCATGTTCCATATATGGACTATTATTGTGCATGTAGCGCCCTCAGGCTATTGGTATGAATTAAAAAACACAGTATCGGAATACCAAATGCTCATAAAGATTACATCGACGCATTTGGGTATAAATTCAATAAATATTATTCCTGTCTATAGAAATATGATGTAAATCTATGAGAATCTATCAATATTTCTCCAAATCTGCACATTTTTGAGCTAAAGCCCTGAGGGACGTTGTTTTGTGTATCGCTGTCATGACGACAGCACGGAGTTTTTTATGAATGAAAGCGGCTGACGCGCATAATTCATATTAAAGGTATCGACTCATTTTTTCATTTCATAACTCCTGACACAAATTAAGACATAACTGTCACTATGAGTTTCTCAGAATACAATAGTGGTCAAATACTGAAACTTGAGTATTATATCTTTTTAATGATGTATAGTTTGTCAAGGTATAACATTAAATCTGATAGTAATTTTGAATTAAATAAATAAATAACGCTTCAGTGCGCGGGCGCACTGGCAACGGTTAACAGGTTAAGATCTGCTGATCCTACTTCCTTACATAACATCACATGAAAAACTAAGGTGAACTACACTGTATTGGGCATTCAAGGTGAACATGATGGCATCAATTTACTGATTAGAAGTCAGCTGTCTAAACATTGTAATAGTCAGGGGTTTTGTTAGTCTTGGATCTTCCAACTAAGAGTTGAACTGTGTGTGAATGTTTACCTAGTCTTAGTTCCCGTGACCATTTGTGTTTATACCATTTGGGGAAGTCAGTTGGGGGTAATTGCCTCTATTGTCTTTAGATGATGATGATTAGATTTAGTGATCATCTCTAAGGCTGTGTGTAAGGTCAGCACCTTTAAGGACAGCCCACTGAAATGCCTATAAGACAATATGTAAAGTTACATTAGTCAGACTAGTTGGAAGACCTGCAGCACGCTCAATAAAGAATAACTTCTACTTGAACGAGATCCCAAACGTCTCCTGGTTTTGCTTCGATGAAGGAATAAAAGTTTTCAACAACAGTCTGCCAGTCATGTGAGTTTTTGTTGATGATCTGACTGTGTGTGTCTGAAGATGGTCTGACTGTGTGTGTGTGTAGGTTGTCTGGCTGTATGGTGACAGAGGAAGGCTGTGGTTATGTGTCTTCAGCTCTGAGTTCAAACCCCTCACACCTGAGAGAGCTGGACCTGACGAACAATGACCTGCAGGATTCAGGAGTGAAGATTATTTCTGAAGGACTGAAGAGCCCACACTGTAAGCTGCAGATTCTGAGGTATTTAAGAATATATAAGAGATTATTTACAGTCTGCTGGTCATAATGTTGATGTGTGTCTGAAGATGGTCTGACTGTGTGTCTGTAGGTTGTCTGGCTGTATGGTGACAGAGGAAGGCTGTGGTTATGTGTGTTCAGCTCTGAGTTTAAACCCATCACACCTGAGAGAGCTGGACCTGAGCTACAATCACCCAGGAGTCAAGCTGCTCTCTGGCAAACTGAAGGATCCAAACTGCTCATTGCAGATACTCAAGTATGTGGGACAAGCAAGCCTCATTTACACTGCAGGTCCTGATGCCCAAATCTGATTTGTTGCCTATATGACCGTCCGTTTACACGTTCTTGCCCCATATCCGATTCATGTGTTTACATTTGACATACTATCTGAAACGTTGCGCATGCTTAAAGGGGGTTCTTGCACAGATGGACAAACATGAAATGTGCTTGATGCTAGCTTTGCAATATACCGTATTTTCCGGACTATAAGTCACACTTTTTTTAATAGTTTGGCTGGTCCTGTGACTTATAGTCAGGTGCGACTTGTATATCAAAATTAAGTCATACTGACTGACATGAACGAAGAGAAAACATTACCGTCTACAGCCGCGAGAGTACAGATGCTGCTTCTGTAGCCTAGCCCTGACAAAATTACTGAAAACAACTGAAAAACTGTTAACTGAAACATTAACCTAAAGACAACTGATAAAGACTGAACACAAACAAAATGCCCCCAAAAAGAAAAAAATCTCCATGTTTTCGGTGCTGATGCGATGGTGACGCGTTCATGTAACATGTAAGGGTGGCTCTGCCAATAAAGCTCCTAAAAGCTGTCACAAAGAACCGGCAAAAGTAATGATTATGAATATGTCAAATATAGCAAGGAGACATTTTAATTGTTTATTAATAAACAAGTGTTTTCTGTGTCAGTGTCGGCTGCAAAGATGAAGTTGACGATGCTGACTCGTGATCTTCGCTGTAGTGAAGGCGCCAGAGAGAAATACACATTTCATACAGATTACATAAGCAGAGAGCAGAGCAGTCTTATTTCTTTTTTTTTTAATTGTTCTGTTTAAAAGTAGACATTTCAAGCTTTCTGTATATGTCTCAGGTCTGTGAGGCAAGTAGGCCACCGTATACGCTGAGTTTCGGTTCATTTATGAGATGAGCTCCAGTTCACGTGCCGGTGCCTCCATGTCGGGATTATCTATTGTCTTCTTATTTATTAAATCCAGGCAATTGGTTGATGAAACAGATCAAAATTAAGATACAATTAATACAAAACGAAATTTAATTCAGCATACCATTGGCCAACATGTAATTTTGCTGTATTCAGCACAGACTCTGCTACAATAATATGTGAGCAAAATGGATGTACATGTTTGCATTTTATAGAAAAAAATATTATGCCTGGTTAGTACGTTTTGGGAAAAACATTGTCACTGCAATAAGGCCATTTAACACACACTGAATAGTTGTCCATAAGACTTTTGAATGACTATTCTTGTAGGCTAGAATTTTTTCTACAAAATGATGTGGAAATCATTCTGATCACTCTTTCACAAACAGCAATATAATGATTTTAATTTTGCATGTCAGTGTTTGTGTCAGCACTGCTGTATGCGTGGGCCATGAATATTAATGTGATTCACACCAGGGGTGTGACTAAAGACACTCCCCCAATGGCTAATGGCCCATCAAGGTGCTGTGAGGCAGCCTGAACAAAGAATGAGGAACTGATGAATGATTCACTGATGAATAATTACAAAAAGAACAGCATTTATTCAAAATAGAAATCTTTCCCAACAATGGAGAAGAAAGAAAGAAAAAGAGACCAAACTTTTTTTTTTGTATAAAAAATAAATAAAAATTATTCAAAGAATCCTGAAAAAAACTATGACAGGTTATAAAAAAATATATTAAACAGCACAACGGTTTCCAACATTGATTTAAAAAAATAAAATACCTGTGTGTGCTTTGCATGCCACCATTCTTTCATCCACAGATAAGTTTCTTTTAGGATGATAGATGGCTTTACAAGCATGACGAATAGTGTCCATGAGAGGTTTGAGCCTGAAAAGACGGTCATGTTCAGCTGTGCCCCTCTTTCTGTCATTATCCATATCTGCATCTGGGTGACTCGTGCACATTCCATGAAATGGTGCGGTATCTGTCCCGGGACATAACTGTAGCTGGAAAGGGTATGGAGAAAACACTGCTTTGCCGCCAGTAGTCCCTGATGGAGCTCACCTTCACCATGGCCATGTAGAACAGCAGCCCAATGTAGCGGTACATCTCACTGATGCTGACATCTGTCAAGGACTCTTCAGGACAGGTGCTTGGACATGTTCATTGTCACATCTGTAAAAAAACTAAACAAAAAAAACATGTGAGCATGCTGATAACACAATTAAAGAAATCACAATGTTGATTGATGATTGAGGACGGAGAAATATCTATTGATGGGCCATAGACCGCGTCACCGCGAGTGTCTGTTGATGGGCCATAAAGACCGCACGCATTTAGTGACGCACGCAATGATGGATCGTTCGCGAACGACACATCACTACATTTCAAACATTTACACCTGTATTCACAAACATCTGTGCATAACATTGTTGAAGCATGATAAACAGTGTCATAGGCTGACCAAAACCGAACATTTATATAAAAATATAATGTATTTAGACAGTATCACATATTTTACCAGAGGCTGAAATATATTTGCACTAAATCACATTATATAACCTAAGCAGATATTCGCAAACAAGCTACATTACACATAAGGCAGTATTTTAGCATGATAATCAGTGTCATAAGCTAATCAAAACTGAGTGAAATATATTTCATATACAAATATGTTTAAAGAGTAATATCATATTTAAAAAAGTTTACACTTAGCATATACACGAATGTTAGGGATTTAGTAAGGCAATCGTTCTTGTAAGATGTCAAAAGCTTGCCAAAACTAGGCAAAATATAGTCCTCATCCTCGATACGCGATGAACTATCAGTGAATCTGATAACGAAACTTTGTGTTTTCAAGGCAATGATCGGGGGGCGTTTGCGATGCATACATCACATAAACTATTTACCATGTGAATAGCGCCGGGGGCGGGGCGGCCTCAGCTCATTAAAGAGATAATGAAGGGAGAACGAAAAAACGGTACATCTCCTTGCTTTCAAACGGATTACATAAGATGGGAATATTTGTTTTTTATATAAATTACTTCATTTAAAAGAAGAGAATCCAGGCTTCATAAAGACATATCTCACGTGTCTGTGTGAGAAGTATTCGCTGAGTTAGTTCATTTTCGGACGCGTTTCAGAATGGACTTCACTGGCAGAGAGAAGGCAGAACTCACATCATGTTTATTTTTCTTTATTTGGCGAAAAGCACAACACTTTGTTTTTATTGTGAGTATACACAAAAATACACACTTAACAGGATCGATTGATGTATAACACAAGTATGTAAGATCAAAATCAACAGAGTATTTTGAGTCTCTTTTGCACTGATAAGAACAGAAACGAGCCTATCGCTCGACCTCAGGGGGTTAACACACATATTTCAGGGTTTTATAATCACTGGGTCCCGAATGTGAGGTGGGCTAGTTAGGGGGACTCAGAGAACATTTGGATTTCTCTGATCTACTTGTGTGCATTTTAAGATTGGAAAAAAATTGGATGATTATATTAATTCTCAACATGTACACATTCATTATCTAACATGATGAAAGCGGCTTTCATTTTTCTTATCACTTCACGATGACATTAAACCCATTATTACATGCGTCACTAGGCCTGTTTTCAGTTCAAACTGGCGAAATTAGACAAAAGTTTATTAGTTTGCCTGATTATTTGTGTCATTCGATTAACATTTATGACCTAAAAAACTGTCAAGTATAAAATGCAAACGTGCAAACAAAGTTTTCCAAAATCTCCACTCACACACACACACACACACTCTTGTGTTCATAAGGAGGATGATAGACACACACACACACACACACACACACACTCTTGTGTTCATAAGGAGGATGATAGACACACACACACACACACACACACACTCTTGCATTCATAAGGAGGATGATAGACACACTCACTCACACACACACACACACACACACACACACACACACACACACACACTCTTGCATTCATAAGGAGGATGATAGACACACTCACACACACACACACACACACACACACTCTTGTGTTCATAAGGAGGATGATAGACACACTCACACACACACACACACACACACACACACTCTTGTGTTCATAAGGAGGATGATAGACACACACACACACACACACTCTTGCGTTCATAAGGAGGATGATAGACACACACACACACACACACTCTTGCGTTCATAAGGAGGATGATAGACACACACACACACACACACACACACACTCTTGCGTTCATAAGGAGGATGATAGACACACACACACACACACACACTCTTGCGTTCATAAGGAGGATGATAGACACACACACACACACACACACTCTTGTATTCATAAGGAGGATGATAGACACACACACACACACACACACACACACACTCTTGCGTTCATAAGGAGGATGATAGACACACACACACACACACTCTTGCATTCATAAGGAGGATGATAGACACATACACACACACACACTCTTGCGTTCATAAGGAGGATGATAGACACACACACACACACACACTCTTGCATTCATAAGGAGGATGATAGACACACACACACACACACACACACACACTCTTGCGTTCATAAGGAGGATGATAGACACACACACACACACACTCTTGCGTTCATAAGGAGGATGATAGACACACACACACACACACACACACACACACACACACACACTCTAGCGTTCATAAGGAGGATGATAGACACACTCACACACACACACACACACACACACACACACACACACACACACTCTAGCGTTCATAAGGAGGATGATAGACACACACACACACACACACACACACACACACACACACACTCCAGCGTTCATAAGGAGGATGATAGACACACTCACACACACACACACACACACACACACTCACACACACTTTCTTATGTTTCCTCTAGAAATGAATGTGAATCATGTGTGTGTTTTATAGTGTGGATCATTGTGGAGAGTTCAGAATGACAGCAGGATTACACAAATGTAGGTCTACACACACACACACACACACACACACACACACACACACACAATCATTTAGTGATTTATTGTTGATTTGTGTCATTTAGTGAAATGTTTCTCTTCTTGTGTTCAGATGCCTGTGATCTCACACTGGATCCAAACACAGCACACACTCGACTCATTCTGTCTGATGAGAACAGGACAGTGACGTGTGTGTCTGAGTATCAGCCGTATCCTGATCATCCAGAGAGATTTGATGATGATCTTCAGGTTCTGTGTGGAGAGAGTCTGACTGGACGCTGTTACTGGGAGGCTGAATGGAGCAGATATGCTGATATATCAGTGTCATATAAAGGAATCAGCAGGAAAGGAGGGAGAGACTGTGAGTTTGGATCCAATGACAAATCCTGGAGTCTGCTCTGCTATAATAACAGATTCTCTGTCTGTCACAATAAGAAAGTCACTGATATTCCTGTCGTCTCTTCATCCTCTAAGAGAGCAGGAGTGTATGTGGACGTGTCGGCCGGCACTCTGTCCTTCTACAGTGTCTCTGACACACACACACTCACACACTTACACACACTCAACACCACATTCACTGAACCCCTCTATGCTGGATTTAGACTTTATTATAACTCCTCAGTGTCTCTGTGTGACATTAAACAGCGTCCTGAGAGAAACAACAGTGATACACACACAACCGGGTGAGTGAAATATACTGTGTCTTAGTGAAGGATTTCTCCAGACTGAATAATAGTTCAATCCTCTGTTCTTCATACATCACTAAACACTAGAGATGCACCATATTGGGTTTGTGCTGATACTCCATATGCTGATATTTCTCAACATGTTTTGGCCAGTACCAATAAATACATATTTTCCTTTGTTTTGAAGCAACACAGAGTCTCTCCTGTGCAGAGACTATAAACACATTATTCTTCATTTTAGTTAGTTTAGAGCTAAATCTATTTCTCCTTCAGTTTCAGAGTTGTGAGGTCTCTGTGAATAGGGCTTAAGACTGATTTACTGGTATTTCTCTAAAGCTCCTGATCACACACGATCTCTAAACTGTAATTTGCTATTAATTGTCTGTAATTTTCTAGCTGTAGTGTGATCTTCTTTTCTATTAATATTCCTGCAGACGAGGAATAAGACAGAAATAGTCAAATTCACTCAGTATTACTTGATCTATTCCAGCACTCCCTCAGTTACAATCAAGCACAATTAACTGTAGACAGTTGTGTTGTAAGCAGTAAAACAGTCCAGTTCTTTATAGTCAAACTCATTTATTATGTTTGATAATGAACATTTCTGTCCACCCCAGACTGCTGATGGTCTTTATCTGTCCACCTCTGTGAAAATATCCACAGTTAAAAACACTGATTTATAGAAGACTGGACACATTATTCAGCTTGAGCTTATTGATGGAGAATATAGAGTTCATGTTGGCTAGTTAAACATAAACATAACTGGACAATTATGTGTGAATTAAACTCTCATTATAGTATATATGTGTTTGTTATATTAGATTGTGTGTTATTAGTGAGTGACATCACAGGTGTCAGTCACAGCATTATATACTAGCTTTATATTTTCTCTCTGTCAAACTGCCTGTCAAATAGTTTTTATAGTAAACTGTTTGTATGTTGTTGGTTTTGAATTGTTGGTAATACTTTACAATAAGGTCCCATTAGCTAACATTCGTTAATGCATTAACTGTATTTGTTAACGTTAGTTAGTCAACTGTTCATTGTTAGTTCATGTTAGATTAGATTAGATTAGATTAGATTCAACTTTATTGTCATTACACAAGTACAGGTACAAGGCAACGAAATGCAGTTTAGGTCTAACCAGAAGTGCAATAGCAGCAAGTGCAGGATATACAGTGGTTCATAAGTGCAGAACATGGATATGTACTGAATAAATATAGAGTTGAATACTATTATAAACAAAAATTTACAGATAGATTGTCCTATGAATATAATATACAGATAACTATTACTGTGAACAGAGTTTACAGCTAGATATGTACTGAATATAATAATATACAGATGGCTATTACTATAAACAGAATGTTTACAGATAGATATGTACTGAATATAATATACAGATGGCTGTTACTATAAACATAATTTTACAGATAGATATGTACTATGAATATATATACAGATGGCTGTTACTATAAACAGAATGTGAGCATAATATACAGATGGATATTACTATAAACAGAATGTTAGTTCAGGTCCATTAAATAATATTGACAGATACAACTTTTGATTTTAATAATGTATTAATAAACATTGAAAATAGCATTAACTGAGATGAATAAAAGCAGCTGACTCTTTGCTTCTGCCTTCTTCTGGTTCTTCACAGGTTCTCTCAGCCCAAACCTTCTGGGCTCGATATTCACCCGCTGCTGAACTGTCAGTCTTGTGTCCATATAGCTGATTCTGATCAGTGGCTTCAGATTGAGCCGTCGGCCTGTACAGATGAAGGAGGGTCAAAGTTCAGGGTCAGCACTGACCCAGGCCGTTACGAGTGTGTCAGGACCAGAATGCGATGGGTCTGTGACTGTGTCGTCACCCTTCAGTACCGTACCGTAGACGGACTCTTCCTCAACGCAGAGCTGGAGAGGCTGCAGTGCAACCGGATCGGTCCAGTGATTGACGTGACGGTGATCTCAGGGAAACTGGAGGAAGTTCATCTGCCCCATTACGCCTGTTTAGGAGAGTCTGACCCCTCTCTCAAAGATGCTGTGAAAGTCCTCACCGTAAAAGACGAGGGAATAACCACAGAACCTGTGCAGTTGACCCGATTCCATGCTAAGATTGTCCAACCATCCTTCTCTATTACAACATTAATAAGTTGGATAATGGGATGGGATGAACACTGCGATCTTCTTCTTTACATGCGTTCTAAAGATCCTCTCATTTTACATCTCTACTTATTTCCATTTGATGATCGTGCAAAAGAAAAGGTTAAGAAAGAAAAGTCATATGACCCAATTGATTATCCCAGACCTGACAGGCCATTTCGGATGAACACACCACACACTCTTAAGCTTGATGTTCCTGGTGCCTCTATCCTTCCCAAAGAAGGGATCACATTCACAAGAAAAACTCCCCCAAACTTCTTCAGGGTCAAGACTCGTCTGGAGAATGATCTTCAAATTACTCTTATCAGAGAAGAGGATAAGGAGGAGGTCTGGACTACAAAAATTGAGAAAGAAGAACTTGATCTGATTCGTCCTAAGAGAGACGAGCCGTGTCTGAATAGTGAGGCAGATAAAGCAAGATATTTTGATAACCATTGGCCAGATCTCATTCAGGGGGTTACAAATGTCAAGATCATTGCAGATAAACTGTGTCAGCAGAAACTAATTCATAAGGAACAATATTCAGAAATCACACAGAGTTTAACCAGTCAGGAGAGCATGAGAAAGATCTGTGACATTATACGCAAACACAGAGATCCTGTGAAAGCTGAATTCATCTCAGTTCTTCAGAAAGAGAAGCTTTACCACTTTTGAACATTGGTCTGATTCTTGATATGATATGGGTTTATCAGAACTTATCAAAATATACTCCTTTCTAAATATTCATTCATAGTAACATTACAAATAAATTAAAGTTTTTGCTTTGCTCTTTTTGCGCTTTACATTGTAAATGTTCTACAGGGAAATAAATGTAAGTTTTTGCACATCTAAGTAAATGTTCTACACAGGGAAGGTAAAACGAGTTCAATGTTAAAGTAAATGTATACCAGCATTTATATTTATGTTTGTCTAACTGTATTTCATACTTGTTGGTGGATTGCTGATGTACATTTTTATAGATTAGCCATAAACTATCAAATGTTGTAGTTTACTAAAAAGTATAGAGTCCATCTCTTTTTTTTTCATATGATTATATGAAAGCTTTAAGAGAAGCTTTACCACTCTTGAACGTTGGTGTCAGGGTCCTGTCCTGAGAGTCTTGTCTGTTTTCTCTCTGTTCAATGTCTCCTTGTTTGTCTTGTGTCTGATCATATGGCTTTGTCTTTATTTGTGTTTGCCATGTACTCCTCTAGTCCAGGCTCCTTGTTTAGTCCTTGTCTAGTCCTCGTTGACTAGACAAGGTTGTGTTTTAGACTGGTTGTGTTCACCTGATTCTTGGGTGCTCTACTCTATGAGTGTGCGATATTGACAAAAAATTACATCTCAATATTTTCTTGGATTTATCTCCATAACCATTATTAGACAATATTTTGCTGAGTGTGTTTATTGTGTTGGTACTATGGCAGGTTTAGGATTGCCGTGGACAGCCGACTCCTAAAGTTTTTGATGTTCTTCATACTCTGTGTGCTGGTCAGTTCACTGCAGTGTCAGAAATAACTTTTTCCAATATGTTTCAATTGATGTTTACCTAATATGGGCATTTTTACCTTTATAAAGCCATTTTTTAAACCTATTTATATGCATGCATCATGTTTTGTCAATTTCATAAATTTAATCAAATTCATTTATAAAAAGAAGACACATCTGGGCTGTTACCAATCAAATGAAATCAGTATCAACAAAAGTCATCTTTGCAATATTGAATATTGATATTTAAAATTATTTAAAACAAGAAAAGATACTTTAAATGTGAAATTGAAACCACCAGTAGGTGGCAGCAAGGCACTGTTAATGAGCGAATCATTAAGATTCAACCGATTCATTCAAACGGCTGATTCTTCAAGGAAATAAGCATTTGACTATCTTAATTTATCCTAGTCAACTGATCCGCTCAAACGGCTGATTCACTCAGTAAGATAACACTGCCATGTGTGGCTTTGTTTTGAACTATTTTCATTGGTGAAATAGAGCAAAATCAGGCAATATGGTGTCTAAAATGTAAGTCACTTAATATTAACTTCTTGTTTATTAAACTTGTATAAAATCAATATCACATTTGTTATCATGCTGATATTTGGAGAAAAACTGCACTCTTGTGATATTTACTACTAAATGATATAAATAAACACCAAATCACGCATTGAAAGTGTGCACTCTAAATGCGCACCCGCACTAGTCTAATCTACAAGACTACATCACGTAGAGTATGCATGCACTCTCTGGGTGTGTGTGACGGATATACTCGATAATGTCAAATCGCACATCGTTAAAACAACAATTACGATGTTATCGCAGACGATATAAATCACACACCCCTACTCTGCTCCCTTTATATTGTGCTCCTTTCCTCATGTCTTTGCTGGTTGGTGTGTGTGTGTGTGTGTGTGTGTGTGTCACAGTTCTTTTCAGTCAGTGCTTAATTTAGTTTTCCTTGTTTGATAATTTTCTTTTGATAATTCTATAGTTTTCCTTGTTCCTGTGTTTTCACTCTAGTCAAGTTTCAGTCTTTTGATCCAGTTCTTATATTGGATTCTCTCTAGATTTTTATATTGTTGCTATCTAGTTTTTAATTCTAATTTTCTCTAGTTCCCTGCAAGGTCGCAGTCTTGTTTAGTTTCTTTTGTTTGTATTTCCAGGATTTTCTAGGATTTTCTTTCTTTTAACTCTTTCTTTCTTTCTTTCTTTCTAAACTCTTAAAAACTTTATTACCTTTTGTTTTACTTCTTTGAGAATGAGACTTTTGTACCAGTCGCACTGAGACATTTCAAATGATACCAAACATGTGTAATACTGTATGATAATTATTCACATTAAACCATATAGATTCTTGGGTGAATTCAAGTAGGGATGGGTGAAGGGAATGATGTGTAAATTGGGAGGTGATCAACTCAAGTGTGATCGTGTCTCGCATGGGGATGGTAATATAGCAAGAGAGTTCAAATGTTAATTTCCTTTGTTTTCTCAGAGAGTAGCCCTCTCTTACAGTTCTTCTAATTTCTCCAGCCCAAACATATGCACACACATTTTGTTATGCTCTCGCCTACATGTAATTTAGTCCCACACTGTAACAAGTATCCTCAGATGTGTCAGTTGTTTACAGTTTTGTGCTGTATTTCATTTCTTTCCGTTTTGGTCGTTCTAATCTCACTAGTCAGCATTGTCCAACTATGTCATCAGCTTACAGTCTGCAAAGTGCTTCCTCAGAGATCTGCACCTGAGCTGCAATGACCTGCATGATTCCGTGGTGAAGTTGCTCTCTGATGGACTGAAGAGTCAGCTGGATTCAAACTGCCCTTCAAACTGTCAGCTGAATAAACTTAGGTATTTTACAGTTGTATAATTCAACAATATTTGACAACTAAGTAAATTTTAGCAGGATTACTGGCAGTAATCGTATAGTTGCAGTGATTATATAAACAAGAAACGTCTTGGGTCTTTGGATGAGTTTTGGTTTTGACTATAAAGGGAACACTCTCGGAATGACCAGAGTCTGAGCACGTGTAAACACACACCAATGTATTGGCAGACAGCAGTTCTTGATGTAACACGCGGAGCACCCGTGAGCGTAACAAAAGTGACAAATACCATGTCAACCTAAGCACATCCTATGTGACTTTATAGAGGCACTAATGTCAATTTTAGCAGAACATATTCTGGCCATAGGGAGCAGACAACCGCAGGGAGCATGCAGTTAGTAAAACTTCAGTAGTTAGTGAAAAGGTTACAGCGTCTCACGGTCACCCAGTTACCGAACAATGTACAGAGTTCACTAAGCTAGTCGCATCCAAAGCAGTATCTAAAGCCCTTGCACTCTTACAATTAACCTCGATTAAAGTGTGGATGCGTGTCTCTAGTTCTGATATCTTCTACATCAGCCTGACTCTCCCTGCATTTATCACATGTAAATCCTGTGCTGACAGAGAAGGCAATGCTATACATGTTACATGAAGTGCAAGTGACAATAACAGGAGAAGACATTACTCACCGTGTTTGTTGACTGATCCTACTCACCACAGTTTTTTGATTTGTAAAAGGCACGGGCGCGCGAGAGAGAAAAGACGGCAAGCACGGATGGCAGGTTAACGGGCTAGTGAGATACTAGCGTGTAGTGCAAGCAATAACGATTTAGATAAAAGCTAGCGATGTCAGATTAATGTGATAGGCAATATTAGACAATAACTAATATATGTTGATGAGTAAGTTAAATTTAGCAAATGAGAACAACTAGGAATGATATTAAATAGAGATTGTTACGTTACTAAATGGCCACGGTTACCTGCTGCTGAGTGCGGTTTATTTCTATCTGTTTTTAATTTCCTATACAGATCACGTGAGGTCCCGCCGGCTGTGATTGTGGGCGGGGCAACTGCTTTAAAGACGCCCAGTCTGGAGACCGTGGGCTCTCTCTCACTTCCCATCTGCTCCTGGTAGCAGGCGGAGCACAAGCTCCGACGCATGCTCGGCCTGCTGCTTCCTTTGTACTTGTTTAGAGCTTGGTTCAATGTTGGTTTCACAAGCACGATTCCGATATGGGATTATTGTTTGTTAGTTTATTGTATTTATTTTACAGCTGGTGGTAATTGGTGATGGGTTTTTGCATATTATTTAGTATAGATTAGTGGAGAGCAGGAGAAAGAGGACCCGGAAGACTCACACAAACTCTGTCTTTTGTTTTGAACGGGAGGCAGGCAAGTTTCATCCGCTTTGAAGAATAGTGTGGGTCAGGGTTTTCTTTTGTTTTTGTTATGTTTATTTTTGCCACCATGCTCTGCGTACGCTAAGGCGTATCACTTAATTAAAATAATTTATTTACACTGTCATCGAATCTCTGTGGTCTTTTATATGTTATGCCGATCCATAAATAATTTGATGGGTTCGTAACATATAAATGGGGGCTCGTTTAGCCGGGTTTTGAACCATATTTGTCTTTTTTTTTTTTTGACGTTTTTGAAGAAGTTCGATTTTCTCTTAGTGAAAATCTTTTTCTGTGGTGGTCGCACTGCGCGCTGTGAGTGCGCATTAGTTTGCTGTGATCGCCTTTTGTTAATTATGCCGTGGATTTTCGGTGACTTTTCGTTAGTGTATTTAATTTTTTTCGTTTAGGGTGGACCTATTCTTATTTAACGCAATGTTTAATTTAGATGCCTTTATTCTCGCTCCTTCACAGGAGGTTTTCTTAACTGCTACGCGTGATGACCTTGTTAGAATTGCTGGCCACTATAAACTTGAGGTGAGTGGTAACCCTTCCAAGGCTGAACTTCAGGATAGGCTTCTTGAAGGTTTGCGAGAACTTGGAGTATTTTTGAAAGTATCTCCGGATGCATCTACTTTGCCTGAGGGTAAGCGTTTTCCTATTGAACCTCCACCTTCACCTAGTAAAGCAGCACTAGAGTTAAAACGTTTACAGTTAAGAGAGAAGGAAATTGAATGGGAACGCGAAAAAACTAGATTAGAGGCTGATAGACAGACAGTACGAGAACGGGAGAAGAGAGAACATGAATTTAGATTGAAAGATCTTGAGTTTGCGCAAGCATTACGTATTAAAGAGCTCGAGCTGAAGGCTCGTGAGGCTGGTGTTTCTGTTAGGCAAGATCAATTTGACATAACTCGTAACATTCGCCTTGTTCCACCTTTTAATGAGAGCGAAGTTGATAAGTTTTTTGCACATTTCGAGCGCGTAGCAACAACATTTAAATGGCCCAAAGAAATTTGGACCATGACGTTACAGTGTGTTTTTACTGGGAAAGCGCAGGAAGCTTATTCCTCGTTAAATCTGGAAGACGCAGCAGATTACGAGAAAGTTAAACATGCTGTTTTGCGCATTTATGCTCTTGTGCCTGAGGCGTATCGACAGAAATTTCGCAATTATCATAAACCTGAAGCTCTTACACATGTCGAGTATGTTAGAGAAAAAGAAATGCTATTTGATCGCTGGCTTAGCTCGCAAGAAGTGACAACCTTTCAATCTCTTCGTGATTTGATTATTCTTGAAGATTTTAAAAACGGCCTTCCTCAAATAGTCGCTACCCATGTTAGTGAGCATCAGAATCTGACTCCGGCTCGTGCAGCTGTACTTGCGGATGAGTATGTACTCACACACAAGCGTGTTCCTTCTAATTTAAAATTTTCACAAAACGTTTCTAGTCATCCAAATGTGTCCAAGGTTTCTAGAGAAACCGTGCCTGTTTCTGGCCGCTCTTCAGACTGGCGTCCGTCGGGGTCTAACGTTACAGCTCCGACCTGCGCGTACTGTAAGAAACGTGGTCATGTTCTGGCAGAGTGTTATTCTCTGAAACGTAAAAATAAGGTAGCGAGTCAACCAGCTTCTGGTAGATCAGAGGTAGGGTTGTGTGTTTCGAACTTGCCTGTGAGTAGGGACGATACTGATAACCACAGTTTTGCGCCTTTTATAATGGATGGCTTTGTCTCTTTGCCCGGTGAACGCTCAAAAATTCCTGTAAAAATTCTGCGTGACACTGGCGCTTCACAGAGCTTTATCGTACAAGATGTGTTGCCTTTTAGTGAGAAGTCTTTTACTGGGGATAGTATTCTTGTACGTGGATTTGAAATGGGTTATGTTAATGTCCCTCTGCATGAGATTTCTCTTATGTCTGAATTGGTCACTGGCAAAGTTACCGTGGGCGTACGCCCTTCTCTGCCTGTTGAAAATGTAGCTGTGCTGCTTGGTAACGATTTGTGTGGTGGAAAAGTTTTGCCTTGCCCAATAGTGTCTCATGCATTTCCAAAATCATGTACCGATGACCTGTCAATTAATTTCCCTGAGGTTTTTACCTCTAGCGTGGTTACTCGTGCGATGGCGAAGAAAGAAAAAAAAGATGAAATTGAGGATCAACTTGATCTTAGTGATACTTTTATTGCTCGACCTTCACTCTCTAGCGATAGTGATTTGTCTTTGAATTCTGCTTCACTGTCGTTTTCCTCTGATGTTTCTAATTTATCTATGAGTCGAGAGCAGCTTATCAAGGAACAGAAAATTGACCCATCTCTGTCTTCTCTTCTTTCAGAAGCTATGTCTGAAGAAGACATTGAGCATTCGCCGCACGGCTATTTTTTACGAGATGGTGTCTTAATGCGCAAGTGGAGACCTCTTATGGCCTCAGCGCAAGATGAGTGGAGAGTTCTCTTTCAAATTGTAGTCCCAATTTCTTTTCGTGATAACGTTTTGAGTATAGCTCATGACCATCACTTCGCGGGTCATCTTGGCGTAAATAAGACTACTGACAGGATTTTACGCCATTTTTTCTGGCCAGGTATTAAAAGGGATGTCGTGAGATACTGCCGAACATGTCATCTATGTCAGGTCACTGGTAAACCTAACCAGGTGATTCCGCCTGCGCCTTTACAGCCGATTCCGGTTACGTCTGAGCCGTTTGAACACGTTATACTAGACTGTGTTGGCCCATTGCCTCGAACAAAATCTGGGAATCAGTGGTTACTCACCATAATGTGTAGCTTGACTCGTTTTCCAGAGGCCATACCGCTCCGTAAAATCACAGCTCCTGTCATTATTAAAGCCCTGATGGGTTTCTTCTCTGTTTTTGGCCTTCCGAAAACCATTCAGACCGACCGCGGTACTAATTTTATGTCCCGTGCGTTTGAGCAAGCTATGCGTCAGCTCGCTGTCCATCATGTTACCTCCAGCCCGTACCGTCCACAGACTCAAGGTGCACTTGAGAGGTTCCATCAAACTTTGAAAAGTATGCTTAAGTGTTTCTGCCTCGAGTTCCAGCGTGATTGGGATGAAGGTGTACCGCTTACTCTCTTTGCTGTACGCGAGGTGGTACAGGAGAGTTTGGGTTTTAGCCCCTCAGAGCTGGTTTTCGGACACACGGTTCGTGGACCTTTAAAGCTGTTGAAAGAGTCGTGGCTCGCCGAGCCTAAAGAGTGTTCCAGTTTGACTGATTATGTGTCCAACATGCGTAATCGGCTCAGCCGTGCATGTCAGTTGGCCAGAGACAATTTAGGTCTTTGTCAGAAGAGAATGAAACAGAGGTTTGATCAGAAGGCTGTTTCCCGAAGTTTCAGTCCTGGTGATAAAGTTCTTGTGCTGATTCCGGGGATGGGTTCCGCTTTACATGCTCGTTATAGTGGACCTTATCGCGTTGCTCGTAGAATGAATGATTTGAATTATGTCATCTCTACTCCAGATCGAAGGAGAAAGACCACACTGTGTCACATTAACCGATTAAAATTGTACTGTGATCGAGGAGAAGATTCAATCTCGGAACTTACCCCGCCTTGCACTTCCACTGTCCGTGAAAATGCTTGCGCAACTAAATCGGCGCTGTCCAAGGCGCGTGGTGCTGAAGTTGTTTCTTCACTGGCGGTTGTGGGACAAGGAGAAAATGCGTCTCTGTCAGTACAACACGGTGTTGTGGCGAGTCCTCACCTTGAAGATGAGGGTCGTACTCCATCGATGGAGGTTATTGAAGGAAGAATGAAGAATTCTGAGGTTCTTAATGATTTAGATTTATTTTTGTCTAATTTATCAACATCAGAACGCAACGATTTAATCTCCTTGATTAAAAAAAATGAGAGTTTGTTTCCTGATGTGCCTCGTCGAACAACGGCAATTGAACATGACATTGATGTGGGGGTTACATGTCCAATTAAACAGCATCCGTATCGTACAAATCCACATAAAAGGTTGTTGTTTCAAAGTGAGGTAAAATTCATGTTGAAAAATGGCATTGCAGAAGCTAGTAATAGCCCATGGAGTTCGCCTTGTTTGCTGGTGCCAAAAAGTGATGGTTCCATGCGGTTTTGCACGGATTTTAGGAGGGTGAATGCCGTTACAAAACCTGATAGTTACCCATTACCACGTATTGACGATTGTGTTGATCGTTTGGGCTCAGCGGTATTTGTCAGTAAAATCGACCTATTAAAGGGTTACTGGCAAGTTCCGCTGACATTCCGTGCCAAAGAGATTTCAGCTTTTGTGACACCCGACCACTTCCTACAGTACACCGCCATGGCCTTCGGCCTTCGGAACGCTCCCGCCACCTTTCAAAGGCTTATCAACGGCGTTCTTGATGGTGTGCCTAATTGCGAGGCCTATTTAGACGATTTGGTCATTTATAGTGCCACCTGGCCTTCGCATATGGCCCATCTTTCTACTGTGTTTCGCAGGCTATCAGAAGCTAATTTAACCATCAATCTAGCTAAATGTGAGTTTGGCCAGGCCACCGTGGTGTATTTGGGTAAAGTGGTTGGCCGTGGGCAGGTGCGTCCTGTCCAGTCAAAAGTTGAGGCGATTTTGAATTATCCTCCTCCAACCACTCGTCGCGAACTCCGCCGTTTTCTGGGCATGGTAGGTTACTACCGGTCATTTTGCAAAAATTTCTCTGCTTTTGCCTCACCCCTCACTGATTTGCTCAGTTCAAAAGTGACCTTTGACTTGACTTCACGGAGTCAAGTGGCTTTCGAGTCCGTTAAAGCATTGCTGACTACTGCGCCTGTGTTGGCTGCTCCTGACTTTTCCCGGCCTTTTTCCCTCGCTGTTGATGCGAGCGACCTTGGAGCGGGGGCTGTTCTTTTGCAGCATGACGAGGAGGGTCTTGAACATCCTGTCTGTTTCT
This sequence comes from Rutilus rutilus, assembly GCF_951802725.1. Classification (NCBI taxonomy): domain Eukaryota; kingdom Metazoa; phylum Chordata; class Actinopteri; order Cypriniformes; family Leuciscidae; genus Rutilus; species Rutilus rutilus. Next base: position 59,863,266 of record NC_140210.1, read on the forward strand.
TCTCGCGCAAGTTTAACCGACATCAGCGTGCTTATTCGACCATAGAAAAGGAAGCCCTTGCTCTTGTGCTTGCCTTTCAGCACTTTGAGGTCTATGTCGGAGGTGCCGCATGTCCGGTTGTGGTTTACACCGACCACAACCCATTGGTTTTTCTCGATCGCATGCGCAATTCTAACCAGCGCTTAATGCGGTGGAGTTTGATTTTGCAAGGGTACAACCTGCAGATTAGGCACATCCGAGGACGCGACAATGTAGTTGCAGATGCATTGTCCCGTGCTTGAAGAAAAAAATATTGTAAATTGTGCTTAAAAAAAAAAATGTGTATTGATTGCACCTTATTTTTTCTGTTTAGTTTAGCAGGTTTTTTTCCCCTGCTGAACATTAATGGTTTGTATATTTTATATTGTTATTTAAACCACTTTTTTTTTCTTTAAGGGTGGGGGTGTTACGTTACTAAATGGCCACGGTTACCTGCTGCTGAGTGCAGTTTATTTCTATCTGTTTTTAATTTCCTATACAGATCACGTGAGGTCCCGCCGGCTGTGATTGTGGGCGGGGCAACTGCTTTAAAGATGCCCAGTCTGGAGACCGTGGGCTCTCTCTCACTTCCCATCTGCTCCTGGTAGCAGGCGGAGCACAAGCTCCGACGCATGCTCGGCCTGCTGCTTCATTTGTACTTGTTTAGAGCTTGGTTCAATGTTGGTTTCACAAGCACGATTCCGATATGGGATTATTGTTTGTTAGTTTATTGTATTTATTTTACAGCTGGTGGTAATTGGTGATGGGTTTTTGCATATTATTTAGTATAGATTAGTGGAGAGCAGGAGAAAGAGGACCCGGAAGACTCACACAAACTCTGTCTTTTGTTTTGAACGGGAGGCAGGCAAGTTTCATCCGCTTTGAAGAATAGTGTGGGTCAGGGTTTTCTTTTGTTTTTGTTATGTTTATTTTTGCCACCATGCTCTGCGTACGCTAAGGCGTATCACTTAATTAAAATAATTTATTTACACTGTCATCGAATCTCTGTGGTCTTTTATATGTTATGCCGATCCATAAATAATTTGATGGGTTCGTAACAGAGATTCAAAACAGAAGGCTATACAGAGCTTACAAACACAGACCAGCAGCAGCAGACAGGAGCAATCAATTAAGCATATGAAGCATATCGATCAAGCATAAGTGTGTTCAGCTCTGAGTTTAAACCCATCACACATGAGAGAGCTGGATCTGAGCTACAATAAACCAGGAAAATCAGGAGTCAAGCTGCTCTCTGACAAGCTGCTCTCCTACTGACTACTTACTGCAGACACTCAAGTATGAGACCCTATGTCTGTCAAAGGTTCAGGGGCAGGGCCGCATTAACACTATTATCTACATTCACTTAATCTTCTTAATCTTAAAGTGCAAGTTATTAGCCTTTTATTTAGCAGGAATAAATGCCATTGACAAAACATCCGAACTATAGGTCTATCATATAAAATATACACAAATATCACTACATATCGGTGAGTCTGATAGTCTGAACATAGTCTGAACTATTTGCACAGGCTGCTTACTACTCTGCCTACATAAGCTCCATCTTCCTTACAAATCAACCTTTTGTTTTGCAGAAATAAATGCAATAAAACTATCATATACCAAACTTCACTCAGTTTCATTTATAATGTCATATAAAAAATATAGCCTACAAAAAATATTACTCTGTTTTTTTTTTTTTGTAATGCTGAAAATGTTATCAGATCATGGGGCATTTCTTTTAGCAAAACATTTGTCTTTCTGTGGCTTGAATGAAGTTAAGCTTCATATAGAGAGATAATAATATAGGCCTTGATTGAGCTTTCTCTCTTCGTTTGTTCTGTTTTATTTAAACACCGAACTTATCGACACAACTTGTTGAAATTAACTTGTTTTGTGATTAGATTCTTCCGTCTTGAACTGAACGCGACGCATCTTGTGTGTGATACCTGTGAGTTGTCCTAGCTGTGTGACTCCCTTGTCCGGTGTGCGACCGCCTTCTGACAGGGTTTGACTGAACACCATCGCACATCGGACAAGAAGAGCAGCGCCACGTCTTCAAACTCATTGTCTTCTATGAGTGTACACACACCGGCGGAGCTGTTCCTTTTTAAATAAAGTAGTCTATGTTTGTATAGAGAACTATAATAATATAGATCACACTTTCTCTTTCGTTAGCTCTGTTTTTTCAAACACTGAACTTCAAACTCATCTACGCCACTTCGTTCATTCTTGAAGTGAACTTTTGCCTGTTTGGTGATTAGATTGAACTGTTTTGGACTTCTGTTGTGAACTGAAAGTGACGCGTCCAGTATGCGATACCTGTGAGTTTCTAGACCCAATTTAGATGTTTGCTGAAGCCCCTGGTTATACTGATAACCTGTACCTGCAGTGTATATTTTAGGTATCAATCACATGATTTTTTTAGGTGGTCCATTTAAGCCCTTGAGCAAAACACTGAGGAAAGTCCTTTTAGAGTTACAGTAGTTTTACAGTAGTTTTTTATTATGCTCCTCATGTTCTGTCAGTTCCTCAATTGCATTAATTGTGTTAGATAAAAAAAATTAACTTTTTTTTCTTGAGCACGTCTATAAACTGAAACAAAACTCAGCGAACACTTGTCACACATTTATGAGCCATATACCTTTATAAACATTTAAGTGTGTACTTTTAAATGATCAGATTCAAACTGAAAACAAATATTCTCTGTTTAAGTAATTTGTATAAAACCAACAAGATGTCCAGCTTCTCAAACGCTTCCTAATTTTTTTTAATTTGACCACGCCCACTCGCGCAAAAGATATTCACATGCAAATCTCCACATGGAACGCGAACGCGCTCATTACCTCAAAAACAAAACACCAAAACACTTCACAAGTCTCTGCTTTTCGTCAAGATTGAAAGACGCGCCGTGAGCTTACATTGGCTTTACCCCAGAAGAAGAAGAACGCGATTTGAAGACAAGAAAGATGTAAAGTAAGAAATTCTTACATATTAGTTTGTTATTGTTGCATAAATTTCACATTGCAGTTGAACTGTTGCTAGATATATGGTGAATATTATAATATTTAGACCCGTGTTTACTGTTACTGTGTTTGTGGATATCTGCTCAGACGTAGATATGTAAATGGTAACCATAATGTTTAATATTTGAGGGCGATCCCGTTTGAATGTATCATATTTTGGATCGTTTGAAAAGCAAAACGCACCAAACGGCTTCATGTTTTTACTATTATCTCATTTCATATCATCATAACGAATGGAAACATTTGAAGTAACATGATAATCAATATATTTTTCTCTAGCGTAGTTGTTACTGAAATCTTTTGGAAGATTTATAGGCTGTAATAGGTTATTGTTATTATTTTATGCAGCACTGCGCATAGCCTATGCCTACAAGGCACAACAAACCTGGTGTTCATTATATTATATATTGTTGGAAACATTTGTGTGTGTGTGTGTGTGTGTATTCTGTGAATTTTAAAAAGCAATTTTAACCAGAAAAATCTAAAATGTATTCCCAAAATCGTGCAGGCCTTTCTCTTGATATCAGTATGTTCACTTTTTTTTTCTTTCAGGGCCCAGATGCCACTGAGTCCTGCTGACTTCAACATTCACATGAGTCTCTGTACATGAACATGGTAAAGTGAAAATCAAACACCTTGGAAATGAAAGGTATGTACAATGTTTTTAGGAATGGCACAAAGGTCTCTTTCTTTGGATCATTGTTTTCAATGAGTGCTTTTTTGTCATTTGTTGTGTATATTTGGATTATGTTGTGTTGTAAATAAATCCAAACAATCTAAAAGCCATTCTTTTTTAAATCTCCTTATTCTTTGTGCAAGGTTGGTCAGAATGATGGGCCCTGATAAGCTCCTAATAGGGCCATTAGGGAGTGTCTTTGTCTTTCTCAGGTGTGGAAAGCTTACATATTAATGAGGTGATCCGCCTCTCCCGCATAAAGCTTTATCACACAAAACACGTCGTAAAAAATTTAAATCAATATATTGTCTTATCTGAATGAGCAGTCAGGGTGATTTTCACATAGTTTTAGAGCAAATATTCTAGGCAACGTCATACAATTTTCAAAAGTCTTAGGAAGAAATAATCAGTATGGGTTTCATGAGCTTATTTCAGTGAGAATCTTTTTTTGTATTTTCACAAACCACGCATAAATGTCATTATCTCAAAACTACAAACTTTTACACACATGCTGCTGATATATTATTGTAGCAGAGTTTGTGCTGAATACAGTGTAATTAGACTTTAGCCATGAAAATGTACAGAAAAAGTAACAGAAAAGTAACAGAAATAACCACAAATGTCAGAGCATGTCAGAACACCTCCAGGGCCAGAAAACAGCTCAGACCCCAGAGGGTTAATGTCCTCCTAAGGCCTTGTCCAACATTTTTTTCTGACTTATGTGAGCTCTTGACTCTTGGCTTTTCATTGTCATTTCCCGTTCTTTATGTTGAATGCTGTTTACTCTAACACTAATCAATTACTGTCTGTTTTTTAGATGCTTTAATTTGACTTGTTAATTTTCCTACTCATACGCATGGACATATCCTTGATTTGATCTGTAATGAGGGATTGATCTCTTCTTCTGACATTGCTATTTCTGATCATAAATTCATTGGTTTTAGCCTAATGCATGGAAAATCTCCTATGGCCGTTATAAACTATCGCACTCTCAAAGTTGATAGTGCATAATTTTATATCTCCATTCTTTTTCTTGTCAACAAACAAATAAAAACACTTTGGAGATAAATGTAAAAAGGTAAATATAATTCAGAATGTATTTTTGTATTACTATTATTCAGCAGATCAAACATTATTAGATGCCACTTTAATAATTATGCATTTGATTAAGTGTCATTTATTTGTTATTTATGATTTATTTCATGCATCAGGCACAACATAGGCTACACACTATTCATAAAAATGTCATTCAGTAACTAAATTCAGCTTTATTTGTATACTATGCGCATATAATTTACATAAAACAGGGCCTAATTATTGTGGCTGTTCCTGATTCAGATTCACAATCTAAAAACAAGTAAATTAATAAATTGTGTCATGTTTGCATTGACGGACATTTCTGCAATTTGTGAGAAAACGCTTCCCATTGACAGTGGTAGGCGCTATGACATCTTCTGAAAGAGTATAAAATCTCCTGATCAAAACACATGCGAAGAAACAGCAGAAACAAGCAATCTCATATGTAATCATGTGCATATGTAAAATAACACGATCATCAACATTAAACAACATATAAATCAAAACTGCCTAATGTTACTGAATGAAATGTCGACCCAGGACGAGCTACAGGACTGAGAAGCTTTGAGGTGTTGATGAACTCGATCCACTCAATCTGTGTTTTGATTTTTTTATGAAACCTACCCACATTCAAGTTTTCCATCTGTGGTGAACGGATCTTTCTCACTCAGATCCTCAAATTCCTTGTCATTATTACACTTGAATAACTTTATGATGAACCCTCTGTTTATTCCAGCAATTCCTTTTTTCTTTATGCTTACATTTGTGAGTCCCTCTTTAGTAAAGTTTTGATCATTTGTGAGCACCCCACTACAGTTTGCACTCTTTGCCAAATTCATCCCGTCCAGCCTAAATCTGGCCAGAGTAATGATGATTAAATCGGAAAAAAAGCTTTAAAATTGGCACGTGTCTTGACCCGGCTGACTAGAACTGCTGACTCCATATTCCTGGAGGAAACTCTTCAACGGTGTTGAGTTTGTCAGGCACCAGAACACTTTAGGAAGGACACAAGGAGAGGACGGACCTCAACCAGTCGACATCACGGTGGGCGGGTTTATCAAAGTAAAACAGTTCTCTACGAAATTGGACAATAAACTTTAGATTTGCCAGATAGCTGCTGTGTTTGTGAGGAGAAAACTCTGAGCTTCTTGTGAACACAGTATCAGACTTTATGGTGATGGTCTGTTGGATTTGTTGGTGGCACTATATACATGAAAGAGATGATAAAAGTGCCATATTGTTCCAAACCTGTGTGTGTTTCTGTCTTTTGTTGAACACAAAATAAGATATTTTAAAGAATGTTGGTAACTAGACAGTTGACGGTAGCCATTGACTTGTCTTCCTACTATGTGAGTCAATGGACATAAAACAACAGCTCTCCTCGACAGAAGATGTAGTGCACCCTGAATTCACATCTTTCTTAAAAGCCTAGCACATTATGTCCTCTGCCTACCCATACTGAACTCCACAGTGTGAAGAAAATGGTGTGCAGAATTTGAAATAAAATTCATTGAATGATTAAAAAGAGAACAAAATTATATAGATTTTTATTTTATTTTAACATAGACGAAAATGTGTGAAAATGATAACCAAGACAACAATCATCTATCATGTGCTGTTATCCATACACAGTTTTTACATTTATTACAGTTTCAGCTCTTGTGGAGTGACCTGCAGTGTTGATGGTTCATGGATAATCTCTTTACAAGGTTTACGACAGTTTACAGCCCTCTACATTACATTCACAAAAGTTCATTTTCATCACACATATGCAAAACAAAAACGATTTTCAGTTATTTTAACTAAATGTATTTGAGATTTAGAATTGAATTGGGTCGAATCTTAACAATGTTGATGTAAATCAGATGTGAGCACATCAAGCGTTCTCTCTGAAACATCCGCAGTAAATGACTGATCCTGATAAATGTGTGTCATCTGAATTAAATATGATTTATTCGTCAATTCCACACAGAAACTGTTCACGACAATTTGTGAAAAGTGAAAGTGCATTACAGGCGAAAGTGCAGAAACTCTTTTAAATACTAGACACAGAGAGGAGAGACGGTCAGTACAGGGAGGATGATGTCATCAGTGTCGTCATGGTAACAGCCAATAGGAGCAGCTGCAGAAAGGCCGGAGCCCAAACTCTGGATGCAGCAGCTGCAGAGACACACACAGATATTAAGATCAAATTACCGTTTTCAAACACACATTCAGCACATTTCTTCAGTCACCCGAACTGAGCATTTCAAAAAGACTAATGGACACTTGACATCTTTAGATCTACACCAGACACAAACAATGATAGTTCAAGGCTGATTTCCACATCTACAGCACAACCACACCTTTGATGATTGAACTGCACTCAGTCTTAAATGTATTCATTTTATATAGTGAAACTCCCCGCTCAGTTCCTGATAACTCTCATTAATAACAGGCCATCAGAAGAGCAGTGCAGCTTGTCGTCATCACTGCTTATCTATGTTTGCAATCTATCTTTGTATTCTATGTTTGTAATCTATGTTTGTAATTTATGTTTGAAGTCTATGTTTATAATCTATGTTTGTAATCCATGTTTTAATCTATGTTTTAATCTATGTAGTCTGTTTGTAGTCTATGTAATCTATGTTTGTATTCTATGTTTGTATTCTATGTTGTAATCTATGTTTGTAATTTTGTATAGTCTATGTTTGTAATCTGTTTGTAAACTATGTTTGTAATCTATGTTTTAATCTATATTTGTAGTCTGTGTTTGTAATCTATGTTTGTAGTCTATGTTTGTAATCTATGTAATTATGTTTTTAATCTATGTTATCTATGTTTGTAGTCTACGGGCCCTATTTTAACGATCTGAAACGCAAGTATCAAGCGCGAAATGCAAGTAACTTTGTGGGCGGGTCTCAGCGCTGTTGCTATTATACCGGCGGGATAAATTACTCTTGCGTCCGACGCAAATATAAAATGGGTTGGTCTGAAGTAGCTTCATTACTCATAGGTGTGGTTTGGGCGTAACGTGAAATAAACCAATCAGAGCGTCATCTCACATTCCCTTTAAGAGCAGGAGCGCTTGTTCCATGGCGGATTGCTATTATAACGGCGGATTCGCCAGGAGCGGTTCACAGCCGAGGAGACCGACGTTCTCGTCAGGGCCGTAAAACACAGAGAAGTGACATTGGGGATGGAGAAACACACCCAGATTAGCTTCGGTTAAACAGGCGTATGATAATTTGGGTAAATGTGTAAGCTAGATATATGCCTATTTTTTCACATCTTCATGGACACCACGTTTTCCCTCGTGTGGAATATTTTCCCTTGTAAATAATGTATGATTTGCAAAAATGTGAACTGCTGCGTCTGTGTGTAGATGAGAGAAGCAAAAGTGTATGTGTGTTGTGCACACGCTACATTATGGCCAAGCACGCGCCCTTAAAATAGCACCTGAATAACACGCCACTGACTTTAGACGAGGTTTCTCCTGGTCTGTGGAGGAATTGTTTTCTGAAACTGCAAAATAGCACCA